>NW_024526488.1:1533699-1966558 GCF_017590135.1 Pyrgilauda ruficollis | reverse complement strand
AAGGGGGGGAAAAAAAAAAAAAAAAAGTTTTTTTAAAAAAAAAAAAAAAAAAAAAACCCAAAAAAAAAACATATGTAGGAGATTCATGTCAAATCCTTTTTTTAAAAATGCTTCTTTTAACGTTCCTTTCCCTGCAGTGGGAGCAAGCAAACATCTGTCCAGGAAGATTTATTTAAGCCATAATTAGTAGCGTCTGGAGTCTTTCAACAATTTCTCCTTATTGCACTTAATTTTTTTATTTTTTTTTAAAAAGAAGTCTGCTCATCTTTCACTTAGAAACTGTTTTCACTTCATGCATTATTAGAGATCCAGCCCAGCCAGGACCGAGTCAGATTTCTATTGTCTTTGGTTTTTCCCTTCTGATCGTAGTTTTCAGAATCTAACTTTTGGTAGGGAAGGGGGGTGGGAAGGATCGTGCAGGCAGGGGGGAAAGACCTTTTTAAAGATCTTACAAGCATATGGGGGGAAAAAAAAGAGCAAAAATACAAATCAGTGCTGTTTATTATACGGTTATTCGTTTGGGTTGAATTTCTTTTCCGAGGAAGAAGAAAAAAAGCGCTGCTTTGTCTGTTGCTTCTGTTTGAGAACTCTCATAAATCTTGCCCAGAAAGCAACTTGGGCTTGAGGAGATCTGGCCAGTAAAGCTCTGGGAAACAATTTCAATGTCTCCGGCTATGGATATTCTCTTCTTTCTGCCCCCTTCGTCCCCCTCCACCCCGACCTTCTGACGTTATACCGTAAAGAGACCCACACCCTTTCCCACCCCATCAGGAATCTGAGTGAATGCAAACTGCAATCTAGAGGTAAAGTTGCTTATCAAAAAGCCTCTCCTCACGCTGAGCGAGTCCAGATATTATACACTAGTTGTGTGTTTTCAGTCCAGCCATAACCCTTTCCTAACACTCCCCCCGTTGCCTTCCCTCTCCCCCTCCCCCCGTGGAAGGGGTGGGATGGGAACCTTGCTCGACTTCATTGTTCCAAATGTAAGAGCTATTTGCCCCAAAGTGTCTTCCCTGTCTTTCATAGCTAATTATAATAACTGTCAGATGTCTGCAAAGTCTGGGCTGCCCTTGCTGGCGGAGTTAAAGTTTGCCTTTATGTTTTCCCCTTGGGGACAGATCAGGCCTGATTAGACACAGAGTACAAATAAAAGTGAACAACATACGTGTGTAGGGCTTTTTGTCTTTGTTTTTCTTTATGAACAAAGCAGCACGCTGGCTATGTCAGGAAGCAGTGTGTCATGCAGCGTGCATGCAGGCACTGCCCTGGAGGATAACTCGCTTTTGCTTTTTTTTTTTTACTCTTTCTTTTATTGAAACATGCAAGAAATATTTCTGAATTTGAATAACACTTTACATACTTGTTCATCTTCTAAGAAAAGCAGTCGCTGATTTAGGGCACATAGCATTTTTGACATTTTTAAGAGATTTGCTTTTCTGGGTGAAAATAAAAATAAATAGAGCCTGTACTCACAGTTTTGTTGTGCTGTGCAGGTCGCTGTCTCCTTCTGCAGCGACAGGGAGGGTCGGAGAATGTCAAGGGTGCAGAATCCCAGATAATTCAGGAGAAATGTACAAATGTGCTTCCTGAAGTCGCCTGGAAGTCAGCTACTTGTGCTCAGACATCCCATTGCTGCTCTGCACGCTATACTATCTGCAGTTCTGAATTGAACTAAATACTGCCCATGTGAAAGACAGGGGAAACACAGTCATGTGGGACACACAAATCCACTCTATTGGCTCTGAAGGCACAACTTCAGCATTCTTGCATTTCCACCATTGGTTAACAGTTCAAGCTGAAAGAGTCTAGGTCCTCCTAGTGAGTCCGTTTTCCCTTTATGTTGGAAGAATGACTGTAGGATTTTACAGTGACAGGATTAGTTAAGAAAGGGACTGAAGTCATCCCTTTGACTGAAGCTGGTGGGTGGGGATTGGAAGCTGTGCTTTTCTCAAGTCGACGTTTTTCCTTTTTCTGCCTGCATTCTCAGCGTCAGGAAATGCTTGCAGTTAACTTGGGCAGCAGAGAGAAATTGAAGTGACTTTTTCAGGTCTGGGGTTAGGGACCTGACTTTAGAGTAACACAGTGTTACAGACAGTACAATGATTTTCATGGGAATAACTAATCTGGTTTACTAACTGATTATTTTTCCCTTTTCAGATTTTTTTTTTTAAGCTCAGAAAGGGCTATATCAATATTATTTATCCAGAACTTTTACATCACATAAGCCAGATAAATGAATCCAGCAGTTTGAAAGCCTTGACTGGTAATTTGACAACAGAAGAAAGATTTTACAGAACTATTGGATCTCTGGGGAATATTATGATATGGTCATAGTAATATTTTGAAAGAAGCAACAAATTTCAGAAAACCTGTAATTGCTGATATTTGGGACTAATGAAGATATAAAGATTAAGTAGGAGGGAAGAAGATTGACTATTCCCTATTTTGGTATTCTGTCATTTGTCTAATTTAGTTATGCCAGCATGAGCAGTAATTTGAAACGGTACTCAGTCATGTGTGACATACTTCTCCAATTAACCCTTATTAAAAAGACCTTTCCCAAATCCCATATGCATGTTTTCCTAGAACTACAGAAAACAGAGGTATGACAGATTTACAGGGTTTGTGTCCATCTTCCTCTCTGGGCAGATTTATTTCCTTTTACATGTTTCCAGTGCTGTGTCGAGTGTAGCTCTAAATACACCCATCGTGTGACTCCTCTTGGTGGACTGTTGAACTTGGGGCCCAATTTAGCAGTTGAAGTGCTTAAATATGCTTGGAAATTTCCCAGAATAATTAATCTGGAATAGTAAATTCATTATATGTCTGTGGTGCACTCAAGGCCAAGCCCAGACCGCTCTGCTGGCAATCGTACTGTGTATGAGATCCTATTTAGCAGCTTATGTCTGGCCCTGGCTGTCAGGGCATCTTTTTGTTTCTTCCAGTCAGGCTTGTTCAGTCCACCTTAAACCAATGCTTCCCCCTCCTCAGAGTTCACCCTCTTAAGCTATTTATAGACTTTTATCATCACCTCACTGACCACCCTTGTCATCACTTAGCTGAACACCATATTCCAGGTGTAGCTGTGTAAGATATGGGAACATTCCTCCATATCCTGTGACCTGGTATGGCTGCAGCAAATCAATATGTGTTTACTTGATATGTGAGCAGGAAAAATACATCTCTTAAAAATAAACTGACACACCTGACAAACAGGATTTTAAAGAAGATGAAGACAGTAAATATTCTACTCTGAGTTATGAAGGCCTTGTAAAGACCTTCTTTGCTTCCAAGTGCTAAGAAGATGCAGAGTGGGGTTTTTTCCAGCAGGCTCAATTATAAATACTGTTTAGTAAGGATATATAAAAGGTGTGGTTTGGTGGGTGTTGGTGTTTGGCTTTTTAATCTTCATGAAGAAAGACAGTTGTCTGGTTTGGATAAAATACGGTTACAGCAGTAGCATCAAAACTTTCTTTCCACCCTCCAAAAATGTTTTCAGCTCTACTAGGCTTTCCACATCTGGACTCCAGAACACTGAGGGAAGAGAACTGAAAACCCTGGGAGACATTTTCTTTTTTTCACTGTGCTGGTGGTCTTCATAATTTTGGTTGCTTTTTTTTGTTGTTGTTGTTTAATTCAATTAAAGAGGGAAGAAATACTAATAAAAGAAAAATTACTCTAGAGAGCAGTAAACTCTTTGGTTTTAAGAGCAATACATGGTCTTGTCTTAAATACATCTTTTTCATGAATGTCAGTTTCTGATTTTAAAATGCTGAAAAGCTCTTTACAGAGAGGGTATAAACATCTGGGTTCATTTATTATTGTTTAGCTTTTTCCTCAAATAACTCAAGAGTGGATTTCAGGAAAATCTAGGGACTCTGGAGCAGTGATTATTTACCTGCATTTCTTGAGCCATGAATGAAAGACCTAGAAGATACAAGCAGACATTTTTGTGACTCACAGTATTTTGGAGACCAAATTAATACTTCGCATCATTGTTGCCTCTAGAGAGAGAAGTGTATCTTTGTATGTATTTGTGCATCTAAATGGACATTTTATTCCCCCTGTCATGTCCATTGAAAAGAAAACAAAGATTTAAGCTACATCATATTCACTCTCCTTGAATAGCAAACTGCTTCTTTTGCCACTATTGTTGGTAAAGATGAATTCATAATTGTAACAGTCAAAGGATAAGAGCATCATGAAATTATCACTGTGTGGAAAATAACGTTGCTTTGCTGATTCTGTCATTGTGATGAAGTTTAACACATGAGATAAGATGCTGGATGATCTGGGCTGTCAGAGTCTAGAGATCCTACTGCCCTGTGGGCCTCTGTTACTCCATCCTTTAACACCACAGGTCTCTGTTTCTGGGTTTGGATTTTGTGGTTTTGCAGCTTTTTCCCCCTGTCTAGCAAAGATTGGTAGGGACACTTAACTCCTGTCTAATAAGGATCCTGTTCCTAAGAATTTTTACGCTTCCCTGGCCAGGAACACTAGGAAACACAAGACATGACTGAAGTTAGAAATTATAGTTACTAAAGGAGCATTTTCAATATTTGGAAGCATTAGAGAGCAGATGGTTGGTGTGAGGGTGAGGAAAAGTAGGATGGCCTTGAACATCTTGTACATTCGCAAATAACTTTTAAAAACAGCTATTGATTTTTTTTCATGTAGAAATATAAACTCAATGTCTACTTGGGGGAAGGAGCAGATTTGCCCCTTGGCTGCTTCTTAGTAAGGTATTTAGAAAGACTAAAATCAAAAACTGAGATAAATTTCTTTCAGAAGCAATAAAGGCACTAATGCAGTTTGCAGGTTGATGTGTTGCGTGGATATTTCTGAAAATATGTATTTTAACTGTTCCTTTAGACAATCAAATGCAGTCCTCTTATGTGTATGATGCAGATTTCATGTTGTCCAGCATTTTTAAGCCTTTCCAATTTTTTTCAGTGGAAAGTAATTGAACTTCATAGACTGTATTTGCTTACAACTTTGCCAGAGAATTTTTGCTGTTCTGTACACCTTTGCTTTTTAGAATTCAGCAGTAGGTGGTATTTGCTAAAGTTTCAAGCTTATATTAGTCACTGCTAGTAAAATCCCTTGAGGTTGGTGGTTCATAAGCAAGGAAGAAATCAGACCAAAAAAAAAAAAAATCTCAGGAGATACTGGGGAAGCCAGTAAAAGGGAGAGAAGAAGAAAAAGTCATTGAAAATCTTTGAGGAAGGGCAACCAAAAGCCATTTCATGGAGAGAAATTACCAGAGCCCAGAAATATGCACATGCAGTGTGTGCACATATTCTGGAGATGGTTCTATATCTTAGTTAAGAACAGCCCAAAGATAACATGAGGAGTTTTTTCTCATGTGTCTGGTACAAGAGGGTTGTGAGCAAAGATTTGTTTTCATCTCCTGCACCAGGAAGGGTGAAAACAGTTGAAATGTTGTCTGAGCAAATAATCTTTGCTGTATATGACCTAGTTGGGCAGGCTGCAATATCTACTATTGCCACAAAGAAAAATCAGTTTAGCTGTTAATATCATAATGGATTTTGTGAGGCTTTGAGGGGGGTTGGGGGTGTATGTTTTGCTTTTGTTTTTTTCCAACTGAGTCTTATTCCTTGGTCTCTATTTCTGTTGAAGAAGTGAATGAAACCACATGAGATACTGGGAAGGTTTTTCAACAGTCAGAGAGGAAGTTGGTATCCCCTCACTAGTGAAAGCCAGAATGACTTACTCCTCTTTCCTCTGCAGGTCTTCTGTCTGCTTACGGACATTTTTTGGTGGGTAGCTTAGATAATATGGCTGTAATTTAACCACTGTAAAAAGTGATCTTTGTATTTTGATCTATGCACTGGAATTCATTCATATGTTGAGCTTGTAGTTGTTGTATATTTATAAACCTGATTTTGGTTACAAGACTGTTAGTGAGGAATTCAGATATCATTCAAGTGAACTTAATACAATAGGAAAAAATCCAGGATTATTAACTAATTGATCCTAAAATTTTTACTAATTTATTCAAGTGAAAATTAATGTGTTTAGAATTGTATTTGTAAAAGTAAAATTCTAGATAAAACGAAATGTTATTTAAACAGTAAGTTGGTAACTGCAGTATACCTCAGATCAAATTGACTGACATGAGTCTTTTAAAGACATGAGTCTTTTAAAGCTTGGCTGCAAATGAGATCACCATAGAACTGAGCTATCCAGAACGACTTGATCAATAAACCTGGAACCAGCCATGCTTTTGATAACATAAACCTTAAAATGAAACTTAGGTAAACCGTTTCTATATCACATCTGTGTATTCCAGAAAGTCTGGTCATTTCTTTTGAATGATGCTTTTTTTCTTTCCTGGTTAATTTCCTTAATTTTTAAAAATTCTTTTATTTCTGTCCCTTTTCTTTAGTCATTTGTTCTCTTAAGTCCTTTCAGAATAAACAATTTATTTTCCCTAAAAGACTTGCCTGATACTCAGCTGGCTCAGTTTTCATCCTAAAAAATGAAGGCTTTATAGGGACAGTCAGACTTGGTGACCACAACAGGAATTTTTCCCTCAGACTACTCTTACAGGATTATGCAGCTTTTTCTGGTTTCAGATGCAATTTGTTTAATCCCTAATTAACCCATAGTAATATATCTACATGTATATTTTATAAATTATTTACCAATAGGTCATTTCCTTATAGATGTCTGCAACTGGCACTTCATATTTTACTTTTCTTGTAAACTAAGATTGGTTTCAAAATCTAGAATTTATCAAATTATGTGCAATCCAGTATTTGGTGAAGAATGATAGTATTTAGCAGTTCATGTTTCAAATGTAGAAGTCTTTTCATTGAAAAAGTCCTACATGGTCTAATTTTGAATATTTTTTATTGAATCTATTATTCCCTGGTATAAATCATCTCTCTCTTCACAGAGAAAATAGATGAATGTTTAAGTATTTCAAACTATATTTCAAACACTAAATTAAATAATGTATTCCCTGCACTGTCCCACGCCTACAGCACTGGCTGCACAGTACTGCAGTGTTATAGTTGAGATGAAAGCATCACTAGGACACAAGCCCATAGCAGTTGCAACATCTTTTTCAGTAAAAATATATTTAAAGTAAAATAGATATTACCAAATTTTCAAGGTAATATAGTGTTTGTGGACCAGTATAATAAATCATGGAGATTATTTTTCTTCTTTGTCAATAATTTTGATGTAATAAGACTTCCCATTTTTAATCCATAGTTCTTGTCTGGTATCTCAGCCTACAGATTAAGATAGTAGATAATTTTCCCCATTTCTGTTCCAGTTTTGGGTGGTCTTTTACCAGGACAATTTCAAAAGGATTTGTTTCTTTAAACCATCTGCCTTCCACATTTTACTCCTTAATGAAATAATTTATTTTGTTGTTTGTTTAAAGGATGTTAATACTGCAGAAAAGCAATACCATAGTTTTCCTTACAAGAAGCCAGACCTGTTACTTTAAGAAAGTGCATTTTTCCTCTGGTAGCTTATGAAAATTTAAATTAAAAGGATTTAATAATTCAAGCAGCATAGTTTAGTGACTGAGTGTTGAAGAACAGAGGAGTTTGAAATTGCTAGCAAAACACAAGGCATTTCAGAGAATATAGTTCAATACTGCCTTCAGGCACAGATCCTTACTAGGTGCATGCAGGGTACAGATGCTTTCAGAAAAAGATTATTGTATAGTTGAACAGAACTGCTACTCCAGGAATGACATTTTATCTTTAATTATATATTTGATATTGATTAATGAATTTCTTATACTCTACAGAGCAAAATTTACCAGGAAGGTTTTGATCTGGTTAACGAATAAGGTGTAGACAGAGGGGACGAAAGTGGCAGGGCAGAGGGAGCAAGTCAATGCAAACTGCACTTGTTCAAATATTTCCAGTTGCAAAAGTATGTTTGCATATTTGTCTGATCCTGGTAGGGGAATAAAATCCTACCCTGAGCCCTCCTACCTGTCATCATACTTAAAATAATCTCTATGATGTTTTTTACCCTTTTTTTTTTTTTTAATAGAGCCATCGTGATGATATCTAAACATCCTACTACTCTGTCCCTCCATCTGTATAGTTTGTTCCTTCCCATTGTTTAATTATGGACCTCATTTATGGTATGATCACAATCTAAACTGGAAATTTCTTGCTTGAGGGACCTTGACTGAGATCCTGACCTTAGTGAAATCAAGTAGAAGAGTGGGTTTCAATGTCTTAAATGGCACCAGGATTTCACCCTGACTTTATTCAGGACACCTCTGCGCAAAAGGAACAAGTAAGAATGAAGTGCTTGAGTATTAAGCCAATTATCTCTTCTAATTAGAACATGTATAGGGAACTCTTAAACTGAAGAAAGGGTGAAAACTGCTGAATAAATTATTCTCAGCAAATAGTGCACCCAGCTCTAGTCCTGACAGAGATAAAGCTGCAGTGGCATCAAAGTGTCTGCTCTTACAGTGTGTTGCTCTGACACAGATGTCAAATGACAAATCAACATGAGGTGAACACATGAGTCTTTTTCCCAGCTGGAGAGATTACAAAGGGGGTGGTCAAATAAGTTCCAACAATGCTCTTATAACCTCCTCTAGCTGTAAAAGATAAATAAAACTGGCCAGGAGGTAACTTCTGTAATTCCTTAAATATGCTTTGCAGATACTACAAAGTGTAGAATGCAAATAGCTTGGGACCTCTTTCCAGAGCATGGAGGGAGGCAGGGAAATCAGGGAAAGCTTGTGGCCAGCCCCTCCAAGTCTGAAAAGAGACCTGAAAATTAAAACCAGTTCTTTTTTTCTGGTGAAGTAGGTGTTGCTAAAAAGGAGTTTAACTCTGGTTCATTTCCCCAATATTGAATTTACCTCCATATCTTTTTGCTGTGGTGAGATATCTCTGAGACTAAGTAACAGTGATGGATATAGTGAAGATATGAACAAAAAATGATTGAAACTGTATGCTGGGGACAGTATTCTGACTGTCCATATTATTAAAAAATGCCATGAAAATCATAATTTTGTTTTTAAACTTTTACGCTGGTGAGTGGCATAGGTACTCAGCCCATCTCCCATAAAACTGAGTTCTTAATGAGGAAAAATCAAAAGTATTGGAAAAAAAGTGGTTTGAGTGTTTCCTGAGGACAGGCATGTAGGGAAGGGCCTCATTCACAATATTCATAATTCTTGTAGGACTCTGGTAGAACAGTTTGAGCGTGTGCTGCAGGAACAGGGCGGTCTACGTGCAGAACCTGCCGTGGCAGCTGGGGCACATGGAGTCAGGCAGCAGCTCCAGCTCTGCAGCCTCAGAGAGGAAATCGGAGAATTCAGATCCAATGCCTCTCTATCCATCAAGATGTCATTCATGCATATTAAATGGCATAACACTGATAAAGTCTAATTTTAGCTGAAATAGTCTTTGCAACACCAGATTTTACTTCGGGTAATAAAACAGAATGTTATTAAAAAAAAATAGATTCTTTCACTCATTTCTTCAAAGGACAGGGAAAAAAACCCCACTAAAACCAAAACCCCATTATTTTTGCTTGCCTTTTCTCCCTCCTTCTCAGAGAAAGCACTACCTTTATAGTCTTTGTCCTAAATGTAACATCTCAAACCATAATTTAAAATCAGTGTAATTTTGTATCAGATTTTTGGCATTTTTAATGTTCTTTTAGAAACTCTCCAATGAATCTGAGATGCAGTTTGCAGTTCTTTAAAACAGTGAAAACCTTTTTTTTTTGCAGTGATGGATTTTCCCAGAGTAAATATGATAATTAATGTATCTTGGTTAAATTTCTGTAACTTTAATTCCAGTAAATTTCTAAAATTTCTACCAACTAGTATCTTTTACAAAAGTAGAATTATTCCAAAGATTAATTTTATCATAGTGTTAAAAACTGTACATCATAGGCAAACAAACCATGTAGAAATATGTGCTTGTTCCTTTGAGAGAGGTGAATAGATAAACTGTCCAAGGTACAGGGAAATAGAGCATGGATAATGCGGGTTTGAGATATTCTGTTGCTTAAGTGATGCATTAAATCAATATTCTGCAAAGCTTTTTCTTGTTAAGTTATTTACTTGGCTGCTGTCACAATTCACCATTTAGGTCATCATCTTTTTAAAAAATATATTTTCTTGTGGCCTAATTTAACTTCATCTAAATACTCCAATTCCTCAAGTAATGAAACTGCTTCAAATGCTGAAACTAGAACTGTTTTAACGCCAATATTTACACTCACATTCCTTACTTGGTTAATAGGTTAAGGAAAGAATAGAATTTCAAGTGAATTACTAATTTATCTGCGTGGAAATCTATTACTACAAATTAATATCAGAACAAATAAAAAGTGGTCTTAATAATTTAATAAAAAGGCAAAATTCTTTAATCAAGTTCTGAAAAGAGACTCATTAAAAGAAAGACAAGTGTTCTTTCTTCAGCTGTTCTCACTTTAACATAACATATGCATAAATGAAGTGTCAGAAGTTGCTTCATTTCAACAGTCAAAACCATTCAGAAATGATTCTGGAGATAAGCAGTGCCTTGTTGTAACAGGAGCTGAAGGTATGCACTCGGTGAGGGCACCTCAGGGAAACCCTCAGCCCTCACACGGCTGAGGAAGAGCTGCACTACTTCAGCACCCTGCAGGGATTTCGTTTGTCAGAAAAAAAAAAATAATAGGCACATCCTAGATCATGGATCACCGCTGTTGTGCTGAGGTTCTACTGAGCTCCAGATAACAAAATCGTTTGAGACCAAGCAACCCATCCAGTAATTTTTTTCCCTTGATCAAGGTTCAAAAGGATAAGATCACTCGCTTCCCTTTGTAAACTGTGCTAATGGTCTCTCATCTGTACAGTGCTGTCTGTGAGATAGTGTTTATATAAAGGGGAGAATGACAGGGTCTACAGAGGCCTGGCTAAGTCTGCACTTCAATTGAGATTTTTTTTTTACTTTTTAAAAGTACTTTTTATGAAATTATAATCAAAATTATACTGTGGTTGTGGTTTTCTTTTTTCTTTCTAAGCAGTTTCATTTAATTTTATACTAGGCTAAGAAACAGTGTTAGCAAAGAGAATTTACTCATCCTTTTAAGGATATTTTAAAAATATTCGTTGTTCATATGGTGGTGAAAACTGTTAAATAAATGCAGGGCATTTTTTTGGGTGCAGGAAAGTGCAAAGATTATGGTAGATTTTTAAAGAAATTATAAGTACTGAAGCTTGTAGAAGAGAGTTTGGGAATGTCTGCATTCCTTATCTCTCAAAAGGGATGATTCAGCTTCATTTGGAGAGATTAGAAAAAGGTAGAGCAGATTCATTAATTATGAGAGGAAGCGCCTTTTCATACAATGTGTCATAAAATTGTGGAATTCACTCTCAGGATTACCAAGGTTAGACCTGTCTTAATTACTGTATGAATATCGAATGGTTTGATGCCCTTGCATTTTTTTCTTCATAGTCTCTGCCAATCCCATCGAGTCTTGTTTATCTGTTTCTACAATGCCTTTTCTCATGCACCTTTTCCAGTTTGTGGGAACTAAATGCAAAACAAAACATCTACGGTCTTGCTGCTGCTCTTCTTCAAAATGCAGAACCTTTTTAAGAACATAGACAGATCAGGCAGCATGGCTGTATTTCTGAGAGAAGTTAAAATTTTCTAGAGTTAATGAAGCTACTTTTCAAATTAATAAGGCAATGAAGAACTACTTATAAAAATATGTGTATATGTATATATATAAATACTGAATAAAAGTCGCAAGATCATCTTCAATTGTTTCCCCCAGTAAGGATTAGTTTAATACCTTTTATAATCTTTTAGCTTATTAACATGAAGTATGACTATCAAAAGCAGTGGAACTCCATGACCTGTCTAGATAAACGGCCTAAACTGCATGAAGCAACAGTGTGTGTAATAAAAGGACTTGTAGAGTAGAAAAATGCATGCAAACTGAATCTCATGCCAGACTGGCTTTTAGTGTGTTCTTTATTGGCCTAAGAGGGCCAGAGCATGCTATCACTGGCATGGAACAAAATTACAGAATACCTGAACTGATGAGAACAAGAAGTTCCAATGAACAAAAAATTAATCAAATCCAAAAATGTAAAGTACTGACCCCCTTTGACCTCACCAAGTTGTTAATTAGCAGAGGATTAACACCCTTTTCATGTGGTGGCAATCACTAGAAAATAATGTGCATGCATCAAAGAACTTTGGGGTCTTCTAACAAAAGATTAAGCACAAAAATTCTCTGGATTATGAAAGTGGAATCTGAAAGGGTCGCTACACTGTCCATTTCACAATTTTGAACATATTATTGATAACTTAGAAAGTAAAATATTTGGGGAAGAAGACTTAAAATAGATTTTTATACAGAATTTCATACAGAAAAATTATTTCTATTGCATTCATTTCTCAATTTTGTGTTCTTAAAGATTTAAAGCAAGAGTTATTAGAGAAAAATGTTGACACAATTTATTTTTTAATTAATTTTTCAAAAGGGCTTTAGAAATTTTAATTCCTATTATAAATTACTGTGGACATCAAGTTATTCAGTAGTCTACATAAAGCCACGACCTAGGATGAGTACTGTAGAACAAGTGAACAAAGCCAGAACTTTTTCTAAAAGCAAAAGCTTCTCTCTAAAAGTTGGTTACTTAATCCCGAAGATATGGCTAATATTGTGAATGCACCTGCAGCAAAATAGAGCTGACTTCCTTTCAAGATGCACCAATACTTCATAATTTACTTCTGTAACAGGTTTTTAACTTCTGGTCTGAGTGCAGCCCCCGAGGCCTCGAGGGTACTGGGGCTGTGCCAGTTTGCAGGTCACCAACAGGGTGCAGGGGGATGGCTCTGTCCCTGCCGGGCTGCTCTGCACCACAGCCCATGCCGCGGTCAAGTGCGCACCTCAATCCAGTGGCAAGTGTGAGGAAGCTGAAATCCTGTAAATTTAGCCAAGAATTGTTTGGCTCTCACTCCTCTTAGAATTGCCAGCATCGGAAACTTCTGCAAGTCAGCTGTCCATTGGGGAAATTTACGCACAGCCCTGCCCCCATGCAAGCTTGTGATTTACAGCAGGAAGCAGTGGGCTGGATAAGCACCTCCCTCTTATCATAAAGACCCTGTCTAATTTCAATATCCAGACAAATATCTGGGTCACTAAACAAATGAAACTCTTGGTTTATCTAATCACTTGGGGGTAGTGAGTTCTGCAGATTAGTTTTGTTGTGAAAGTGTATCTCTTTCTTTGTAACCTAAAGAGAGTACTTTTGTAACTTCTTTTAGCAAAATGAGTATTTTGGCTTTTATGGGATGATAAATGCTGTTAGACAACTTTTGCTGGTTGTGTTTATCTCACCCATGTCTAGTTTCATCCTATTCAAGTCCCTTTTCTTTTGTTCTTTCCACATTATGGATTTGGCATATTTAAGGCTTCATGATGGACAGGTTATGGAGTGAATTGTAGCAGGAGAAGCAGTAATGATGATTCCACCTGCCATTTTTACTGGTGTGTTTATAGCTGCACTCATCACAAGGGATGCCTGGAGAGACTACCCAGAAGGGAGGGAAGACAGAGTTAAAGGATAAAGGCAGGTTTTTATTGAAAGGCCTTCATAGGGTACACCTTGGGCAGTGCAGGAGTCTCACAGAGACTACACCCAACATGGATGACAGTCACAAGTTGTTCAGACAGATAAAAGTTTGGTCTATTTGCATATCAGAGGTTAATTGTCCAATTACAGCTTCAGGTAGTGCAATCACATTCCCCCAGTTTGCTCCCTGCAATTAATGTTTTTTTCGAGTTCACATTTTTTGGGGCCTGAGATAGTAAGGTGTCGTTGAGTTTCAGGCCTAGAGAAAAATTGTTTTGTCTGAGTAAAATGGGAGAGCAGTAGCTTACAGGCCATGGAGTCTTAGAGTTATACCCTAAAGCAGTACTGATCTGAAAAATATAAAAGCTAAAACTTAAGGCATCACAAGGAGACCGTGCTTTGACTTGTACTTAAGGTCAGTCTCACAACTGAGAAAAATAGTTTTCAAATAGATTGAGTGAATCAGACCTGGAAGTTTCTGAAAGATCATAAACAGGAAGCTGTGCAACTTTTAAACTCATTTCTTAACAGAGGCACAATTGAAGCACAAAGGCCTTCTCTCTATTGTGAATTTGATCTCCTAATACCTGTGGTAGATTCTGTATCTCCAAGGGGATTTTTCACTATTAATTATACTCTGATGCTGACTAGGACATGTTCTCTTTGTATGTTTGGTTTGTGTCACTCACCTGTTCAACTAGTGAACAAACTGGAACCTCCTGTGAGTGCATAGGTCTGCCAAAATACACTATATTGACCAGTTAATTCCCTGGTTTTTGAAACTGATTCAGCTTCAAACTTTCTGTGTCAATAGTTAAAAATAAAATTAAAAGATCCAAACTTAAGAGGAAATTAGCATAATGGTCTGTAATCATATCTGACTGTATATGATGCAAGCGATTTGTTGCCTAAATAATGAATGTATAAATAGGCACTAATTTAACTCTTCTTATTTCAGGCAAGTAGGAAGTTAATTCAGAAAGGGATCGTATATCTCAACCAAAAGCATGATTGTGTTTGATTCTCTGTTATACTTACTTCAGGATTCTGATAAAATACTGCCTGTCAGTTATCTCTCTTCCTAATTAGATAAACGTTTCTACTGAAATTCTTGGAGGGCCAGACTTAAATTGTGCTTCCAGAAAAGCTCACATAAGCAACTTTGACATTTTCTTTCCACAAGTGTTCATGCCAGCAGAGTTGATTATTTGAATACAGTTGGAAAGCAAGCAGATTCAAATATATGTTCATGAAAGGTGTTCCTCTCAGATTTAGGAGCCAAGAGTACAGAGCTATATTGTCTTGGACTTCAGGCTGCACAGCTGGAACTGTTTCCAGCAAAATCTGTATTGGTTTATACAGCATTAAAATTCCCTCTTTTTTTTATCTAAGACAATGGTTCTGTAAATACCTGGAACTACTCAATGCCTCACTGAAAGGCAGCACTGCCTTTCCAGTAGAAATATGTAACTGCGGATGGGAGAGGTGGGACTTGTCCTTTCCTTTTGCTGGTGTAATTTAGAGTGGTGTAAATCAACAGGAACTTCACCTTAGAGTATGATAGAAAAGGGAAAAAAACATAACCAGGTATATTCTATTTAATATGATTTCCTACCACTTGAAATCTTAAAATTAGATGAAATATTTCTTCAGAGTTTTCATACTTTTAAGGCTTCTCACTCTTCAAAGGTCACAAGGAGCATCTTTTGCTGACAATAACTAAAACTCATAAGTACTATCTAAAAATACTCTAAACCGATGTATGAATTTTTAAGATCCACATTCTTGGAACTAAGCCTGTATTTCAGTACTTACTGTTTGTGTACAGTCCCTTCTGTTAGCATACACAAACGCAGTGTGCTGCAATAACCAAAATCCATGGGCAATGAGGCATGCACCAGTTAGAATTACTTACAATAAAGATGGTGGCCAAAAACATACTCATAGGTTCCACTGGCTTCCCTTTTTCCTTGAGCACTGGATCAGATATGTCAGATACACTGTGTGCTGAGGGGAGGTGAAACGCTTTCCATGTCCAATAAGAGTACAGAATAAAAGTGTTAATATGAGCATGGTTAGTGAGTCTGTGAAATCCTGAGCCTCTCTTCTAAAACAGTCCTGCAAATTCAGAATTGAAGTGACTGTGAAATGTGGGCTCAGTTCAGTTATGAGACTGTGAATCAGTCCAAGGTTTTTTCTTGAAGTCACAGGCTTTCACAATTTTGTACTCTCTTTCCCTGTAGAGGAGTGGGAGGGGAGTGAAGGAGCCCATTTCCTTGTTTCTCAGAGGTTGAGTCATGGAAAGCTTAATGGATCAACAGAAATAAAAGTGTGGGGAAGTTGTTGATGCATAATAACCCTACTCTTCTACTGCTCCTGCTAATTCCAGACATACCTGATGCTTATCACATGGTGGGAGCTATTCTCGTTATTATTTTCCTTAATGCTGTTCATGTTCAAAGTTAGATTAGCACTGCGCATCCCATTTATCACAAACTCTGTATGGAAAAGCCATATGGTGATCAAGGCTGGGAATTATGCCCCAAGTTTCACACTAAATGCACTTATATGGTCTTATGGCTACTTACACTTGGTGCCCATCTGTTAGGATGGCAGGGGGCCCACTGCTAAGTTGGCCAGACAATTGCCCTTGAGGATAGTTGCCAGACAATGTTTGAGCTTCTGTGGGCAACACAGCAGTGGAAAAACCACCGGCTCTGCTAAAACTGCCTCCTTTTACCAACAGTGGCATCTCACATAGTTATAGTTTCTACTTCACGTAGAAAATCTATGAAGTAAAAATGTGGAAATGATGATTTCTGTCCCTTGCAGAGATACAGGTTATGCTGCAATAAGCAGATGTAAAAGTCATGCAGGAGAACTGTTTCAGGTCAGAGTGCAGTAAAATACAACTACATATGTACAGTATGCAGGAGATTTCCCATCAAGTAGGAAACTACAAAACAGACTGATGTAACACATCTGTGGCAAAACTAAAGATGGGAGTTCTAAAAATGCTTCATGGATTTAGCACTCAACATCAGAGAGAGAAGATCGTATGACTCAAGTTGGTATTCATTATGTAGGAGGTGGAATGATCCTTGCTATTTCAAACAACCAAACATATTTTGCTTCATACTAAAGCTAAGGAATGAAAGTACTATTTTTGGGGAGAAAAAATCCTTAAATCTTTGCAATTGAAAACAAATTTACATTTTGAAGACAGTTTATGAAGTAAAGGTAGGAAGAGGAAGAGTAAGGAATAACGGTATGAGTGGTATAGAAAATGCATTTTGCAAAGTATAAAAGTAGAGGTTAAGCTAAGAAAAGAGAAAGTAGGAATTAGGCAGCATCAAGAAGGTATCAGAAGGAGGGGGAATTGAAAAAAAGCAGGTAGGTTTGTTTATATCAATTTTAAAAAGTACATTGTACACAAAGTCTTTGGTTTGGACTTGCAATTAACTACATTGAAGATAAAAGCAGTCATGACTTCAGGATGGAGAGCGAAAACATAAGCAGGAAAAGCATTCAGTCTAAGAAAGAAAAATAAGCTTTCATGTGTAGGGGAGCTGGGAAAAAAAAAAAAACCCAAGGAATTAAAAGCAGGTGGTAGCAATTGAAGTTCAGCTCTTCCATTGACTGTGTGGATTAGGCCTTAAAAGCTCTGAAGCCTTGGTTCCTGAACAGTTTTACTGAGAAAAAAATCTGCTTCTCTTAAGTTCTTTCTGGTTCTGGGCAGCTCTCTTGTCTCTAGGTTTACTCTGCCAGAATGTCATCTTTGCCTATATAGATGCTGATCTCTTCAGTAACACTGCCCTTCTGTACCTGTAACTTTTCCAGGGGCTTTAAATTCTCATTTGAAAAATCAAATTAAGCAGATTTTGTTTTACTGAAAAATAGCAAGAATTTGACATTAAGACTTTTCACAGGAGTCTAAGAGTTTTAATGGAGATTTTATTGGAAAAGATTTGTGTCCAAATGGACAAAACTAATTAAGATCACAATTCGGTGGTAAGAATAATTGCTTATGATGGAGAAAGTTGCATACCAGGTCTTGAACCTGATTGATTCCAGGAAATATTGATTTCCTTCATGCCAGAAAAGTGCACTGGTCTCTGAATTTTCTGGAGGAAATGGTCACCTTTTCCTTGCCTTGTTTTCACCTTGTCTGGGATAGCTGGAACACAACATTTTTAAAAAAAACCCCATAACTTCCAGTGTCACAGGTTAAAGAGGGCACACTTTGTGAAGATGAAATGAACCTAGGCTGTCACAGATTCTAGGCCCCACAAGGGTCCAGCAGGTGAAACTGCTTGTAGATCCATTTCCAAAACTCCCACTGGAGTTTTGAGAGGAACGTTTAATTTCTGCTATGAAGGTGTTACTAACCAGATCACCTTCTTCAGTCTGAAAGGGACACACCATCCACTGTTGAAACGAATTGGCCAAGGAATTGCTTGAAATAGAATTCCTCTTAGTGAATCATCTCACTTTTCTTCCATTTCTAATGTTTATTTAATAAATGTGTATTTTTTAAAGTAATCATGCCAGATATTGTTGTGTGTTCCAGGAGATTAGGTTAAACATGCTATATGAAAATGGAACCAGTGAAGTAAAACATAGTTTTTCTTAGAATCATATTTTTGTAAGACACCTTCACTCTGTAAATAGTTTGGTTTCTTTGTGTTGGCTTTATGGCATTTTGCAGCAATCATAAGATTGAGAGGTTAAATCTGTAATCTTTAATATGTCCTTTGGCTGCGTAACATTCATAGATTCACACTGGAGGTTTTCAGATGTGAACAAAAATGTGAATTTAATTTTGGGCTTGGCCCAACATCTAAGATTAACACATGATAACCCAGTTACATAGTTCATTCTGGACCTGAACTCTTGCAAAAACTTCTGTCTTTTAAGTTTCCCTGAAATAAGTGAAACACAGCACCTATTAGTAACCAGATGTAATTGAAGCAAAATACTTTCAGTTTTAACAGATGGGCCTTTCAAAACCAACCATATGAAACTAGTTTATTTTGAATGTTTTGTTCCTGGAGGGACAGCATTTTATTTAGTCATCATAGCTCTTATTTGCATATTGTGTTTCATTTGTTTCATGACCACATTAATTAGAAGAAAAGACTATCTTGCTGTAGATGACATTTCAGTTCCTGAGTGAATAGGGACATGAGCTTCAGGCAAGCTGCATTAATTTCATCTGTATAGAAATTAATAACAAGTGTACTTCAAACTTTCCCTTCAAAAATAATGATTTGAATATTTATGCATAAGAAAAGGCCATTCCTGACCCTTGGCCAAGAGATTACTTTGTTGGTTTATCCCCAAGAAAATATTTCATGTTGACAAACCATTACATGAGTGAGTTTTTGAACAGAAACAGAGCACACAGTTCTTAAAAAGCCTTGATCACAAATTTGTTTCATAGAGGTTTGATTATGACCTGAGACGCTACTCTTGATCTTGGAAATTAAATGTCCAATGTTCATTTCTACAAAAGTTCTAAGCAGAAATAGCATAGTCCCTAATAAAAATCCCAAGTGTTGGGTTGTGGGTTATGTAATGGTCAAAGGCAAACAAGAAAATGAGGAACGCTGATTGATAGGTTTTTGCAACGAGAAGAGACTATACCAAAGTTAGTCCAGGATATTCCTTTTGAAACTGCTTCCAAAACTACTTGGATAAATGTCTCAAAGTGAGGATTCCCCGATGAACTCTCTCTTACAGTGACTACACCTGAAAAAGTGTGCTATTATAGGGACATGTGCACTTCAATGCCATCCTCAAAGAGGAAATTCTGATGGGTAGTGCAAAAGTAGAAAAAGTCTGTTCAGAACAAGAAATTTCATCATGTGTACCTCATTTCTGGAATGTGAACTTTAAAATCTCAGAAGTTTTATTAGGTATTATTGATAAGCAAAGCATGTTCAGAGGGCATAGCTTCAACAAGAAACCTCAAGTAGTCTGTAAAACTGTGTTGACAGAAATATTTTTTTAAAGATATTGCAATCTCATGCTTTCCATTGGAGGAAATAACTCCTTTTCTCCCTCCACCTTTCATGAAGTGCTTTATATTTGCAGATTGCATACCTTTTAAGGTCAAGGAAAACTAAAGTTGTCCTTTTATCTCTGGCTTGCCAATTATTTGTCTGGACTTAGGGCTAAACATCCTGCTCTAGACTTGACAAGATTGTTCATCCTTGTGCATTTTAAATTTTTAAAAAACCTTATCTTTAAAGTCAATTTGATTAGGGCATATAGATATATTGTGTTTAGAAGTTATTTTTTTTAAATAGTTCTGATTTTGGCAGGGGGAAATTTTATAGCATCTCTATGTTTTGATTTTGTTCACAATATCTTATTTCTGCCCTTCACTTCCACAGAAATTTAAGGAATTTAACTATACTGCTACAATGATGTCTTTCTCAGAACCATCTCAGAAAAGACAGATTTCATTTTGACTTTGAATTTTCATTAACATTCTTTTTTTTTTATATCTTTTCCTTCAAGCTTATTTTCCTAGCAGTTCAGTAATTCTAGTCCCATTTCCAGCTCAACCTGAATGCTTTGAATTTCAGATGGATTGCAAACGACCTCCTAGACTCTCAGAGGGAATGACTTGAGTTACAGAGAAAAGGGCAATAGCTTTTTACGCTCCTTGGTGTATCTTCTCCTTACCTTAATCTGAAGACAAAATGTCTAAAATTTGATTATGATAATAATAACTTAAAAAGCCATAGTCACTTTCATGTTCATTTCAACAATAATTTCTCTAAATGAACAACATAAAGAATCACCCAAAGTAGTACAGATGGGTTTATTTGGCAATAAATAAATTTTGATTTTACCTGTACTGTCAGAAACAGGGTTGCCAGGTTATGGCAGCTCAAACAAGGGCAAAGTGTGATTTGTGACTTGAAATGCTTCCTGGGCAGCCCAAAGGAAAGCCTCAGATACGGGCAGCCATCTACTTCAGCACTGCAGTCACTGACACTTCTTCTGCTTCTGCAACAGTTGCATGAATTCCATTCATTTACCTGTATGTATTTATTTTGTCTCATTCCAGATTTCCCAATATATTTCTTGCAAATAATTAAACAGCTTACAAATCCAGTCTATTAAAACAATTGTATCAGGTTTTGCACCCAGTCTGTCTGGGTCCCTATTTAATCTTAGAAAATGAACTGTATTGCAGAAGCCATTATGTTGTTAATGCAAGCAAATTATGTTTAAGGGAGCTGGGGTACCCCAGCAAATCTCCTTTTATTCTGCAGCTCTTTTCTTGCTTGAGTTTTTTTAATTTTTGAGTGCTGCTCATGAAGCCAGGAAAGCAGTAAAGTCTTTGAAAAGCATGAAATAAATTCTGTTCAGTGAGTGGGTAATTGTTCAAGGTCATCTGTTCGTTGTCTTTGTCTTGATTGTTTGAATTAGTAGCTAATAATGGGGCTGAACCGTGAATGAATTATTATCCATAGGGCATATTTTGGGGAGTGTCAGGAAATATTACAGGGTAATTAAGGTTATCCAATAGCAAGGCTGTGTTACCAGCAGATGTCTAGTAATTACTATGTTTAAAAAGTGTGGGGATTAAACTAAGATTATAGCTTTTATATTGACTGCCTTTACAAGTCAGGCTTGGAATTTATTCAGTTTATTCTGCTGCCCTTTTTCTTTTGTTCTGATTCTGTCACTTAAATTCCAACTTAAACACAGGCCTTTCCTGGTGAATTAAAATAAACATCAGCAGATGGTATGCAGTACATGTGTATATAAAATAGCAGTGTGGTTATTGAGGACTACAAAGATAACTGCATTGATAAATACTGCTACTATTTATTTGTTAACAAGTTCTGATTCCATTCTAGGGCTTGAACATTAGGCCTTTCAGGTCCTAAAATAGTGCAAAGATTACTTTCTCTAAATATTTTTAAGTACTGTAACAGTATTTAATATGACAGGAGAGCTCAATTGTTCATTTAAATTTCATTTGTTGTGTTGGATATCGTCATGCAAAACCAAAAGTCCTGAGTTCAAAGTTTTGTTGTTATTACTGACCCTAAGCTGGCTTAGTGCTACCAGAGGCCAGGGAAGGGGAAGCATTTGTTTAGTCCCCGATCCAGCAAATTTGATTTTAGCAGATGGGCTGTAGGGAGATAATGTAATGGACAAGTATCTGTGGCATCTGGAATGTCTGGATTTAGCACAGTTGACTGGCACTGGGGTGGGGAGGGCAGTGTGGAAGCTGTCTGTGCACAGTGAGCCTCAGAGGTAATGAGAAACCTCTCAGGAGAAAAGGGTGATGACTAGGAAGAAAATATCAGGACATTGAGTGTTTATAGCCATAAAAAAGGAAAAGTGGGAGGTTTGAAAAATGGAGGATTGCTACAAAATGAACATGACAGGAAAGGGAAATGTGGACAGCAGTGAGCAAAGGTTTTGAGCGAGTGTGTATGTTGTATATGGGACCTTTTCAAAGAGGAGTGCACTGGCAGATTGTTTTTTTTCCTTAACCATAATTTAAAAACACAATTGAAATAAAAAGTTCTCTTTGCAAATTGTACGTAACACCCCAAAGTCTAAACCCCTTTGATTCTGGCCTACCAAGCCTTTGCATAATTTTTTCATCTGACTAGCATTAAGCAGGATAAGATTTTTATTTATTTATTTTGCATGCTGCTGGCAGAGCAAGAGGGGATTACAGAGGAGTGCTATGGATTTGGAAGGCTGGATCCCATGTTAGTGATTTTTGTTGGTGTGGGGCTAGCAGCAAGTGAATCAGCCCATGGCAAACGCAGTTGGTTGTTGCAATCCCAGCCCCTGCTCACTCTACCTGTAGCTATCACGTGCCAGAGATACCCATTGATGCACAAGCTGTAATTTCAGGAATTATTATAGTCACACTGGAAAGAATCCACTAATATTGCGTTGACAGCTTCTTTGACTTTTAAGTAAGTATGGCAGATGTTACATGTTTATGACAAAGGATTGTGCTGATTCAAAAATGCTGATTATGTACATGCATGTGTGAGCAAAGAATAACCAATTGTAACTTGACATGCCAGAGTGGGAAAACGGCTTATTGTGGACACAGCACTGGAATGAAACTTTGTCATGAACTGTCTAGGATGTCCAATGCACATTAATTGTCTTAACTGCATGTGGAATCTCATTAAAGTCAAAGGCATTTTTCATATCTAAAATTAAGGGCCAAGTGAAGTTTTCTTACATGGCTAAAAAACATTCTTGTTAAGTTTTCACTAGAAAAAAAAATTAAAGCTAATACAGGTTACTATAATCCAAATGAACTTTCTTTGATATTAATTTTCAAAAAATCTCAAAGTTAGGGCTTTTCACTTATTATTAAACCCTTATTGGAATTAGTGTTTGACTGGTGTAGAGGAAAAGCTAAGAACATGGAGGGGGAAGGACAGGGAAGGGCAGAAACAACCAGCAAAACGTTTGAGATTTCTCATTAAGGTAAATGAAAGAGGTGAAATATGAAGTGTCTCTGAATGTTTCTGCTTGTGATTATTCTGAGTTAAAGTCCATACTCATCCATGCACATTATAATGGGATTTTCATCTGTTTAGGTTTCCTGACTTTTTAAAGTATAGGCCCCTCATCAAATCAATTAAGAACTTCTTAAGTATCTATTAGTCCCTTCAGTGAAATACTGTAATGCCTCTTGTTTGTATTCCAAGTCATTGATACCCATATGTTAACATGACAAATGGAAAAATCTGATGCAAAATGCTCCAAGCCATGTGGAAGACATCCATATTTCTTGGTTGTCTGGTTATTACCATTAGAATGTCTGGCCCAGAGCCTATTTGAAACTTAATGAGAGTATTTTTACTGACCTCATTGTACTTTGTATGCAGATAGAAAACTATATAACTATTTTCTTTTTTTTTCAAAAATTTTATTAGCAAGTTATTAGTTTTATTTAAAGAAAGTAAGATTTGGTGGAATTAGTTAAAATACAGCAGTAGGGAAAGAGGAAGTTCAAACACCTAATCATACCTTTTGATCTAATTGTAAATTAACAACCACCAAATAAGTAAAATCACTGCTGCTTTTATAGCATTTTGTATAGCTGAGAAAGGAGCTTAATGGAAAAGCTATATTCTACCCTAAAGCTGTTCTTTTACTTTGTAAGGAAAAGAAACACCAATGATCAAGTTTCCCTATGCTGAGTCCACTGTTGCAGCAGTAATGCTTTTACTGAAATCTCACCACTACCAAACATAAGCAAGAGCAGTAAGCACACAGGGCACTGCATTTACTCCCTCCAGTGTGCTAATAATGACCTTGGGTACCTCAGAGAAGAAAAGCAGACTCTGCAACTTTGTGAGGCTCTTTATACAAGAAAGGGGATAAAATCAGAGCATTCATTAGTAATGAAGGAATAGCCAATGTAATGAAGATCTGTCATGTGTGAGACCTAGACAAACCCAGTAAAGGTGGAAAATACAGTGCGAGTCGCTAACTTTAGGACATTTGCAGGTTTCCTTAACCTTAATCAACATGTGGCAAAGCCAGGCTTTTGCTCACTTTTCAGAAACTGTGTTCTTCTCTAAAACAGGGAATCTTCTACACTCAGATGAATGTTCAACAATCTTCAATGTATGTAAGAAAAAAAAATACATTCTTGTCGTGGGACATCTGGTTAGAGACCTCAGAAACTGACCAAAACACTAAAGCAACTTAACAGTAAAAGTTAGTTGAGCTAATGAGGTACATCAGGGACCGTGCAGAACATCTCTGGCTTAAATGTATGCTAGATTTTACTGGCATGTGTCATTTTGCTTTTCACATTGGTGCTGTTATGCTAAAGTAGATTGTAGAGAGGTTTTTAACTTTTATTGTCCATCCTTTCCAAAATGAAAATAAAGGGTACAGAAGAAGTTATGCAGAGTCAATACTTTGCCATATGATTTAAAGTAGAAGAATGACCATTGGTGTAGTCCCACCATTTGAGTCTCAAATGCAGTGAAAGGTTGCTATAAAACAGATATAAAATAATGAAGCTAAGAAATTAAGGAGTTCTAGTAGACAAAAAAGGAAATTTTCGTTTTCTTTTTTCAGCATTGGTTAGATTTAAGAAATGGGAGAACTTTGAACACCCTGTGTTTTTATTTTAACCTCAGAACAAACATTTAAAAGCTGTAATTTTGGGTGGATGATTACTAATGACTTTCTTTGATTTAAACCTTAGATATTTCTAAAATTATCTCAACAGACATAAAATTAACAGTGTATGGAAATGAGTGAAGCAAAATTGCTCACATATAAGCAGCTAAACATGTGCTGGCGTGAGTGGAGTTACAGAGATAGGGAAGTTGCATGGGAGCCCTCAATTTGCTGTGCCAAGGTTTTTGGGATTGTATAAAATGTCATCTGTCTGCAGTCTGGGCTAGTGGAAGGTGTCCCTGCCCACGGCAGGGGGGTTGAAATGAGATGGTATTTAAGGTCCCTTCTAACCCAAAGCCTTCTATGATCCTGTGTGTCCTAAATGAGTGTTTCCACACTGACCCCATGGCATGGGCCAGCCCCTATCCCAGGATTAAACCCAGACATTTACAGCTTGAAACTACTCATAATCAAAATGAAGTTTTAATAAAGGTTAGTTTGCAAATCAAATAAAATACTCCATGATCATTTGATCTAGGCCTAATATTTATTAAAAGTTTTTGGTTAGGCCACTCAAGTAAGACTCCCATTTTTCAGAGTTTCATTCTTAATATCATTGCATGGAATTTGTGGCTGTAACTCTTGCTCTGAAAACTGTGTTAACAGTACAGCATGTGTGGTAATTCCTCATCTAAAACATCAACTCCAAGGTAAAACATGGTGTGAAAGCCTGTAACTTTAACTGGTTTTAATTTCAACGCCTTTCAGATTATTACAGCTTAAATCTGAGGTACATTAAGCATTTTTGTGGACATTTGTTTTCTATCAATGAAGAATGCATGCTCCAACATAAAATCTTAAAAGTAGGAGGGGAAAGAATTTGCTGTAATTTCCTCAGATCCCTTTTCTACTTTTGTAAATATCTTTAAAATATCCCACCTAAAGATTGCTCTCTTTTTTGACTTCAAATATAACTAGTTTTAGATGGGAGAAGAAATAGTTTGATGTTTATTTTAGATCTACAATTCTCTCATCTGGCTCTGGACTTCATGAGCAGTATGGCTGGTGTTTATTTTTAACATGTTAAATCAGAAAGGAAATAAAAATGGTCATTTCTTGAAACATGATTTGCTGAACTCATAAAAAGAAAAGGGTAATTTAGAAGGGTATCCTGTGACAGGAAATGACAAGCTGCCTTCACCCTGGTATATTGATTTAGGAGGGAGATGCTTGCACAGAAAAAGCAATACTTGTTCAAGTCACTGGACAGTCTGAGGATTTGAGGAGTAGGCGGGGAGGGGCTGAGGCTTTACACTAAAAAGGCTGGAGTCATCAGACTTTAAAATAGCATGTGTGGCCTTTTTCAGTGAAAATAGAGAGTAATGTGGCTATAAAAAGCAAAGTAAACTACCAGTTGACTGCCTCTTTTATGCCATACACATCTCTGAAGGTTAAATTTGTTATTTTAGAAAAACATAGGGTAGGTTTGAAAAGAAAACCCAGGTTGTTGGCTTCAGTTCTTTATTATGTGAAATCAAAAAGTCATCTCACACTGAAGAAGCAAAAATACTCGCCTTTAGTGTTGTGTTAATGAACAGAACTGTGCTATCTTTTAAAATTCTTTTAATAACATTATCTAGTGTTTAATACTTAAGCATAGTTTGTGGACATAAATTTGACTGTCATATAAACTTGCAGCTGTAAAAAAGAAATTCACAGGTTCACAAGAGTGTGAAGAACTAAATGTCCATACTGCAAACAAGTTTTTAAACTTTCTCTTACGCATCCAGTTTTCTAAAAAAAGCTGTGGTTTTTAAATATTAATGTTTGTCATATATGAGAAATGTGCAAATCACCAGTGACCCTTTGATTTTATACAGTTATTGAAAGAAAAAATATTAATAGATTTGAAGAGAAAAATGAAAGTAGGTATCTTATTCTCAATATGAAATACCTATATTGAAGGCAAATCTCATAAAAGTTAAAGACATCTCTGGATTGCCTGAAATAGTAATGGTTAAAATGAGCTTATCTCATTTTGTTTAACTTTTTTTCAATTTTTTGTTCTTAATGCTTTATCCATGTAATACCTAACATGAGGAGGGATCTTTTTTTCTTTCTGTCTTAGCAGCAGTGGAGTTCAGATATGTAAAGACAGAAATATGAAAATATTAGTGTACAATAAAAATCAGATTTGGAAATGGGCAAAAATTCAGGAAACCTTAAAGATGTAATTTTATTCATCCAGTGTTGAAAGCACACTGCTTGCTCTATTTTATCGCAGCCCAAATATACTAAGTTGTTCAGAAGTCTTCAGCTCTTTAAAAACCTTTCTTCTCTTATGGGCTGCTCTGGAAACTTTCTGTCTTTGCAAGGACTATTCTTTGGCTTCTTTAGACATTTCAGCTCTTTGAATCTCAAATCACCTTTGACAATTAGAATTAGTAACTCATGTTCTTTAAGCTACACAATACAATCATCCTTGATTTCATTTAGAACATTCATTTTGTTTAAAACATCAACTGTTTGAGACATCATTTTGTAGATGTGAAGTTTTTTTACAGTAAAAATCATTAATGATTATAGCTGTTCCAGGCAATTTGATACTGTTGTATCAAATATTTCCCTTTCTATGCCTCTACAACCCTTCTTAAATACATTGAAAATGACACTTTCAGGGATTCATGTTCCTTATCTTTTTTTCTACCACAGCTTAACTGCCACTCTCCTTTCTTCTATGGGTTATTGTCCATACTGAAAGTGTTTTCTAATGCTGAGAAAATCCCTTAGCAAAATATAAGGTTTATTTGGGGAACATTAGAGCTGTTGGACAGCAATATCTTGTCTGTCTGAATTCTTTTCATCTACATAATTTTCTGTCTACTCTTAATGTTGCCTTTCCTTCTTTCCTAAAGAAACTTGGTTTTATATCTCAGGCCCTTTTTTAATATCTATATACACATACAAATTAATTTATATAAGAACTGACAGCTTTTAATGATTTAATGCGCACACACTGTTTAAAGCCAACTGAGTCATAGCCATGGTATAAAACATTTGGGAGATCTTGCACTTTTAACTTTGGGGAGTTGAGTAACTACTCAGTTCATTCACAAATTAGAATTTTTATGCATTTATGGGTTTTTTTCAAAGTATGGTCATAGTTTGTTCTATTATTCAGTTTCCTATTTCAAAGAAACCATAATATTTTCAGAAAAGCTTGTTGATGTGAATGTAAAATAGCTTGCAAAAACACGTTCACCTGAAGAAGGTAGATGGAAAAGGAGCACAATGATACAAAAGTGCAGGGAGGAGAAATCTTACTTCTTTTGAAGATAGTGAGCTGGTGTTTAGATATTGGTTCAATGCAACGTAATAACCTGAACAGTTCATGTCTGAAGGAAGTTCATACATCTGTTAATTAGTTTAAAATATCTGCCTAAGGGCATGAAATCAATTAGGCTGAACATCTCACACAGTAAACTGGTAAATAAACATACAGGTGTTCCAGCCAGCATGCAGATTAATAAGAAAATATTTTTATAATTGAAAGCCCATTTTGAGTGATTCTGTCGTTGACATAAGACAGAGGGGAGGCAGGGCTGAGGGTTTTCCCACTGGTGTTGACAAGTGGGGAGTGTTGCCCAGTCTGTGTTCCCAGAGCAGGAGGTGCAGCAGAGCTGAGAGTGCATGAGGTGCTGAGCCTAAAGTGAAAATATCTCTGAATGTGGACTGGGGGTGGGAGCGAAGAGGCAGCAATCCTTGAGCTGGGCAGACAAATAGGAGAAAGAGGGATGAGCTGGCCCAAGATATAGAAGAGTGTCACTTATTTCATATGGGCTATGTCTAATGACGTGGAATGACTGTGCCTTGCTGAGTAGGCCAGGCCAATATGAGAGCCTAATCCAGCATCCAAAAGATGATGATGATCATCGTCATCTCCCTCTGTGCCTGTGTATTTTCACAAAAGTGAAACAGAACACCTTATTTTCTCATGCCAGTGATATGTGATAGCCTTTTTCTGCCTTTTCCCTCTATAATTAAAAAATCAGGGAGAGAAGTTTTTAGAGATCTGTGAGCTAATAAACCTCAGGCTGTTGCATGCTAGAACAGTATAATAGAAAAGTGTGACTGCTTGGTACTTATGCACTTCACTAGCATTTGTTGATAACCAGTGCTGGAAGCAAGCCTGAGATCGCAACACACTGACACCACCCCTCCAGCAGGGTCACTTTACCTGCTCACAAACACACCTGTCCCACCCAGACTAAAAGGAGATTAGTGGTATGGTAGGGAAATTGTTTTCTCCAACTTAATACTGGAAGGAATCTTCCAGGTGAGAACATTTAGCCAGACCCTGTTCCATGTCTAGAGGGCTGGAAGGGTGAAATTTTGCAATAGCTGAAAAAGAGAACAAGAAGCTGGGTCTCCTATGGTATTTCCTACAGTGGAACAGAAAACTAAAAATGAAAGAAAAAGATGAAGCAATGGAGAAAAAAAGCCAAAACCACTACCAACACCACCAAAACCTAGTACGCCTTCCATATTTCAGTAAAGAATGTGGAAAGATTTCTGCTCTTCCAGGGGTCATTCCTCTTGGAGCACTCAGTAACAAGGCACTGGGTATTGCACCACCTTTTTTTTTTAACTAGTCCATTTTGTTTCAGAACCTTTTGGGCCACCTGTCAGTCCCTGCTTTTATGGTTTCATGTACTTAAAGAGGTCTCACTAAACTAAACAGCCCATAGTACTAGAGCACTAGAAGTTTTTCTTTGAACCTGCCAAGTGTTGAAGTGCCACATTGTGGGCAGGGTGACAGACTGTTCTGAAAGCAGAAAGTCTGCCAGGAAGGCGAAGAAGGAGGCAGCTGCCTGGCTATAGCAAAGGAAGGTCAGGGGGATGTGGGATGCAGTCAGGAGGATATGGAGTGACAGAAAGCATGGCTGGTTTGTTTAGTGTCCCATGGAGGACTTCACTGTTGAGGCTGGATAACAAGAGAGCACAACTTGGGTTTTACCAGACAAGGCGAGATCTGTGGTTCACCAAACGTTACACAAAAAATGGTGAATCACAGATGATGTGTGTATTTTGACATTTTCCCACCTATAAATACTATTTTTACCTTGCAAAACATAAACTGTTGTATTCTGAAACTAGAGGGTTTTTTCTCTTCATGATCTGTCTTACAGATTTGATAAACTCTCCCTCAAGACCGTGTAAGATGATATTAGCCAATAGTGCTAACATCAAAGGTTCTTTATTGAATATGATCAAGGAACCTTAATGTCAATACAAGGGGCGTTTGTTTTGCAGCTGGTTGGCAGCCAGCCAGTTGCTGTGCAGTTATGAAGCTCCTTAATGCTGAAGTGGCTTTAAAAGTGTGGTGAAAAAGACTGATGGAAGGCCTACAACTCTACACTGTGCAGGAAAGGGATTGCTTGTGTATTGCAAAGGTAATATTTTTTAGTTTATGTTTAAAAGGGGTGGAAAGGAAAGAAAAAAGTGAAGGCAAAAAAGCAACTGTATTTTTTCAGCTGTGTATGCCAACCTGGCAACCAGTGCAAATTAGTGAAATGTTACCAGTGACCCCTTTTCTCATCAAAGATGAATAAATTAAGTGAGGTAGAAAATTTAACATTAAATATACAGTAGAATAGCAGAAACTCTTGTGACCCTCCTTGCTAGGAATTTCATGCCTCTAGATTTCAGTTCTTCTGGTGGCAGGCAGAAACACGCGACACTTCAGCCCTGACTTGATTCACAGAGTGAGGGCTGAAAGTGGTAGCTGCCCATGTGAATGACCAAGGGTTGAATTAATCCACTGTAAATTATGCATTCCAAGGAAGCTTAACAGCAAGTTATTTTGGAATTTGTCACATTTATATCCTAGGCTTGTGAGATGCAGTAGCACACCTTGTTTATAGATGTTTCTTTCAGTACCATTCGGATAAATCATCCTAAAACTGCGGTGATGTTGTCAAGCATCTTCTAGTGGTGTTAGAGGTGTGGAGTTGGCTGAAGGCTGTTTTGATGAGATAGTTGAAAGACAAACTAAAGTTTTGTCTCTGCTGTGAGATTTTGGAGCAGTGCTGCAGGAGTCAATGTATCATCTATCTATATAAAGACCAGATACAGATGGTGGCATAGAGTAGCTGCAATATGGACAGATTATTTTTACTCAGTGGTGTGTGAATGGATTCTTTTCAAGTTACTGTGTTGTCTCCTTGGATTATGTATGTTAATTTTTTACATTCAAAAAACGTGTGTATCTCTGTCTCTGCTAATGCTCTGTCACCTATACAAAAGAAAGTGTGTGAATAGTAAAACTCAGTCTTCACCCTGCTTTCCCAGCCCAAGACCAAAAATCCCACAAGTTAAGACTTTAAGCTACCCTGAAGTGAATGAAATAAGACTCCATTGGTTTGGCATATTACCAGCTGATGCTATTGTTCCCCATGAAAGCAGTGATAAATTTTGAATACCGCAGTGCATGGGAGCAGCGAGTGAGGCCTGGAAGGAGCGTCAGGCAGTGACAGCTCCTCATCTTGCTGCACTCGCTGACACAGAAATGAGAAAAGTTTGGTTTATAATCCTGATGCTTTTATATTGGTTACAAAATCTAAACTCTGTCTGAAGTGCAGGGTGAAAGCTGTGACCCACAGCATGTTGTGGGGTGCTGCTGGGGACAGGACAGGGACGTTCGTAGCAGTGCGCGTTTTCCCGTGGATGGAGAGAAGCAAAGTGTGATAGCTGACAAGCTGGAGTTTGGTGCTCACACTGACAAATACATGCATGTCTATGGATGTGAAATTTCCAAACAAGCTCTTAGGGATGCATAAAAATAAACAATCAAATGCTTACAGTCTGATAAGGGCACTTCTGTTTTAGGACAAGCGTGTTGGAATCTGATTCTTGTTTTGTTACCAACAATGAGCTATTTCTAATTTTAGTGGTTTGCCTGGTCCTTTTTAAAAAAATGAAACTAAAATATATAAGACGGCTGTTTCTTTATATGGCTATTTGCATGCAAAGTTTAATTAAGATGTGGTAATTTTAAGATTTTTTACAAGAAAAATAGTCTTTCAATTATTTTATAACTGGTGAATATACTCATTAAATGAGAAAGATTATGAAATAAAATTTCTAACTAAACCAAAATGTTTTAATAGGTTCTTAGTGTCTAAATTAAAATTTTGAATTGAATTTAGGTCATATCCATAGCTTTAGTTGATGTAAAAGTATAAAAGTGGCAAAAATTAAGTAACTGCTTTTTTGAGAATAGGAAATGCAGAAAAATCAGCTTTTTGCAATAGAAAATTTGTGTACATGTTCTGCATTTGAATGTTTGATTCAAATCTCATTTTAATTTCTTGCATTAAAAAAGAGATGTTTTATGAATTAGAAAAGTGAAAAGAAAACATAAACCATAGGATGAACTTGTCTGATGTTTAAACTCAAACATTAAGTAGCTGAACAGCATTAACATCAAACTAAAAAAAACCTGTAATTATGCATTGGCAGTAGAAGTAAAGCTATTTTCACTAAGTTCTATAAAAGCATTGCTGATAATCCTCTTCTGATTTTTACTTGATAAAAAATCAGTGAAAAAATAGAAACCTGGGATTTCAGAATTTTCATTTGAGGTACTCTCCTAAATAAGTAGAGGAAATAAAAATAGTCACCTACTTATGTATTGTCTTTGTTGCATCTTTTTGTGAGTGGTTCTTGATACTGTTCCTTTTTTCCTCCTACACTAAGTTCAGTCTTTTGTCTCTTTCTAACTCTCCCAAATCAGCATCCAAAACACCTTTCTGAACTGCTGTGGCAGTCAAGTAAGCCCAAATAGTTCTTATTCTTACACCACAAAAAGCTTTCTAATATTAGAATTAACTGTGAATTTCCCCCTAGATTTTAGCTGTTTACCTAACTTTTGATATTGTCCTATTTCTTTACAAATTCCATTTTTTATTTTTACTCCTCTAATAGGGAACCTCTAACAAAAATGGAATTAATGCATTTGAATCCATGCTCCAGCCACACAAACTGAATTTGCAGCATCTCATTCTCAGGTTAAGAACACATTGCTTCAAAAGTTTGGATATATTTTACATAAAAGCTCAAATATGAATTAGCACACTTATTAATATTAGCAACATAAAAACAGCGTTATCCATCTTATTATTAATGCATTTGTTATGGTTTTTGTTGGAGGAAGAAATGAGGCTGGCTGTTTGTGCAGTGGCACAGCCATTCCATAATCAAGGATTGCTAATAGTCACAAACTGATTAGAGTGCCCCTTTTCCCCTTTGAGTCTGTCAGAGCCACAGAGACCAACCTTGAGATCGCCCCTGGCTGCCACGCAAACCAGAGCTGGGCATGGGTTTAGTGCCAGAGCACTGGGCTGCTTGGATGGAGCTTCCTGGATGATTCTCTGTAAACCCTCAACATTCATTGTGCTATTTTGTTCATGAATACCTCAGAGCTAACCTTTCTGGTAAAAATTATTTTCTTTTTAATCTAAATTTAATCCACTCCACTCTATGATTAATTTGACTGAATGGAATCCTGTGGTTGTGAACAGCCTTCTATTTTCAGCTGGGTGGGGAATAAAAAAGGTTTTAAAATAGGTCTTTTAATGTTTGTTTTCCCTTTGATTGCAGACAGTGTCCTTACACTCAGTAAATATTCTGTAGCACTTTTCAGCTTTAGTCCTTGCAGGCTATCTACTTAACATTCTCTCAGTGATGTTCACCTGTGCTTTATGAGGTCAGAGGATATCTGCAATGACTTTATATGATATCCTTTTTCAGATTTAGCTATTGATTAACTGATTTTATAAATGCATTTCTGTGACATTTTGTCATCACTGTCTTTATTATTTGATTTAAATAAAAGCACTTCTCTTTTTTCAGGGGCGGGGGAGGCAACGTTTAGCATTCTGTGTGGAAACTGATTTGTATTTTTGTTAGAGACGGGTCTAAAACCAGGTGGCAGTTTAGAATTTTTGAATTGTGTAATCATCTTTTACCCCAAATGGAGTTTGGGAATATTCCATTAAATAATGGTCTATATGACCAGTTACCAGACTCTGTCATGTGCAGGTTCTTCTGCTGCAGCTGTCGTTGTTCTTTTTTTTTCTAACAAATAACTAAACCAGATGAGAAAGTGTACAATATTTAAAATAATTTAGAGTATATGTCACTATTAATACACACTGATTTTCTGGGCAGTTCTGATACTTTCAGTTACTATCTAAAGAAACACCAGTTAGTTAAATATTTTACTGCAATTTTGAACAGTTGTGTAGGTGAATAATTACCCTAATAAGGTTAAAATATGTTGTTGTCAATGCAGTGTGAGTTTAGAAGTTGTCAATTCAGTTGATCGCCAGAGTCCTCTGGAAAATGAAACAAACATTAAATTTCCCAGAAAAGTCAGCAGATAGTGGCTCTTTGAAAAAAACAGAGCTTTCATGTGTTTTGTAGGTTTTGAGAAATACTTTTTAAACTTTCTTGTAATTCAAAGAACATGGGATTATTCAGAAAAAAAATGGACTGTATATAACTGTATTAACTATTCATCTTATACTGCATGGAAAAACACTTATTCTTTTCCTTGCTGTGAAGTTTTCAGTGAAGATCACTGTAATCTTAGCATGGGAGAGGGTATATACTGAACTTTTTGGTCACATCTGCTGCCTTCACACATTTTGGGTTTTTTTTCTCTAGACAAGAATTGTACACCTAATTTTAAGTTCTTTGAGATATTATCTCCTTCAGCAGCCTGGTGTGCAGGCATTTGTAAACCTTCTCCCAGATGAGTATTTTTTTTCTCTTTTTTTTTTCTTTTTTCTTCGTTTTCTTTTTTTTTTTTTTTTTTTCTCTTTCTTCTTTTTCTTTTTTTTTTCTTTTTTTTTTTTCTTTTTTCTTTTTTTCTTTTTCTTTTTCCGGAAAGGTGGAAGTGGTGAGAGACCGTTAGAGCCGTGGTTACGAAGGTAGGTGTCTGTGGGTATTGATGGGAAATAGTCGTTAGAGGAAAGCTGCATCACCACACAGGAAGAAGCACAAAACTCTTGAAAGCATTTTCTCCAGCTGTTGCGGAAGAACAATTTAGACAGTAGAACTTGAAAGCCACAGATCTTATACCTCATTTCTAGCTGAGAGAGTCCTTCCAGAAAAAGGACTGATTAGCAGCAGCCTTTTAACAGCTCCCTCTCAAAGGCTCAGCAGTTTCACAGAAAAGATGGGTTTAAAAGTAGGGAAACAATAAATTGCAAATGTGTAATCAAATTTATATAGGATGGCCTTCAAACTTGGCAATGAAAAACACAAACTATGAATGAAAATAGTGAATCTTTTATTTTTGAAACAGAGTATGGCTCCATAATTTATTACAAACCTGCTTGCCAATAAATAGCAGCTAGTGAAACTTCTGAAAAATTACATTGAAAACCATTTCTGAGTGTAATTAACTTTCTCCCCCGCCCTTACCCCTCCCCAGTCACACAATTTCTTTATTCTTTCAGCTATTTTGCATTAAGGGCTGGGCAACATTTCCCTGTGACTTGGAGTCATTCAGTTATCTGCCAGAGCTGTGAACTGACAGCTTGGTGTTCCTCCTTCTTGCCCCACTTTCCTTAGACTGTCTCAAAAACTAGACAGACTTATTTTTCCCATATAAATGTCCAGTGTTCTGCTATCAAGTAACTTCATCGCTTATTTCTCATGACATATTGTTGGTAGCTATTCCACTTCTAAAGGATTGCCTGCTAGCACCCTTGGAATAAATATTTATCAACTTTTCTTTGAAGCAAGTATTTGGAGACAAAGCAGACCAGCATGTGCTTTAAGCCAATATTTTTCTTTCAAGTGAGATTTAAGGGAAGCAATATTATAGTTTATAAGAGTAGTACATGACTCACTTAACTGATGGCACATTTTATTGTCCCACTTCTGTTACTGACCTGTTACATCACCATAGGCAAGATAATTCATCTCTGCTTTTGTCCTTTCCAAGGTGGTCACTATTTTTTTTTCTGTACATTCTGAAGCAACATTTAGTAAATTCTGTCTTGTGCAGTGAATATGTGTTCATGTGTGATGTCACGTCTTGCAGTTGTATCTTTTGTCACAATTTTATGGAATTTAGGGGTTTTTTTTGCAACACCTTAGAGTGACATTTGTCTAGAGAAAGCAGCCTGTCCTCACCCAAACCCCAAGAAGAAGAAGCCATGTCCCATTTTTCTCAGAGACACCCAAGCCCAGGTCTCTCAAGCACACAGGAGCTTCTCCTCCTCAGTGACAGAAAAACTGAGCTGCACTTGGGGTGGCATGTTTTTAGACACATTCTGAAGCAAAACAATGTCCCAAAAATATTTCCCAAAAACTAACTACCTTCTAAGCCTGTGGCAGTCTCAAATATTCAAGCATTTTTTTCATACTCCCTCTGTGGTGCAAACCTCATGTTTCTCTATGTGCTATGTATTTACATAATTTATAATAGTTGGGTTTAAGCTGCTTGTGATGTCCTGCTTTGATAAATGTTTCTATATTAAGAGGTATACATTTTATCTAGGAGCAATCCGCATAATTTTGTATGCTATAGGATGAAGAAGAAGGTAGAGATGTGATAGTTCACACATATTGAGAGGCACAAACTGGCAAACTCTGCTACAGAGAGAGGTTGGGGGGCCTGACTGAGAAAGGGAAACCTAATGATGGCAGACAGGATTATTTTGACCATCTTTGGTATTCAGGATTTCAAGGCAGTAATAGACAGGAAAGTTCCTGTCTATAAGTACAGGTAACTTCCATTTGCAAAATACTCTGTACCTTCACTGTAGATTACTTTGGTCATTTCTACCTACAGTCATCAGAAATGAGGCACATGTGGGTTTCAGATGATATTGTTTTGGCATCTTTCTTTGGAAGGGGGAGATCACGGTACAGTTGTTTAGAAAAAGGCTCCTGAATGGCAATAGTGATCCAAAAAGCTTTGTCATGACTGGAGAGATCTAAGCATATGTATATCAGCTGACGAAAAGGATCCAGGATAAGGTAGAACACTGAATAGTCTGCAGTTCTTTATTATATTTAGCCTCTGCAAGAATAGTCTTAGAAAAAACAACTTTTCTACAGTGCAGACAAACCCAGAACTGTAAAAATACATAGATGATGATGCATTTGGTATGCATTAGCTTGACTTTAATGTCACGACCCAGAAACACTCTTTCTCATACCGAAAATCTGTTTTTTATGTGAAGGAGAAAAGTAATGGGGCTAGTATATACCTACCATAGTGCAGATGTTGCTATCTGATACCAAGAACCAAATCGACTATGCTGTCTTTACTGGAAATCCTAGTTAATGTTTTGCTTGTGTTAATATTTCCATGTGCTGATCCTCTTGGGCAACACCTCAAAGTACTTGTGTTTCATTGCTAAAAAATTTTAGTCTCATTGAAAATCATTGGGGTTTGAATTTTTGAGGTTGGTTGTTATGTTTTGTTTCAAGTTTCACCAACTGCTACATCACAGCAATACATAAAACAAGGGATTTAACTTCTTTGGGCAGATATCCAAAAGGTATGTGGTCTGAAATATGGGAAGCAAGACTTGACTCTCTTCTCTGCCAGAGATACCAATGTCATTTTGAACAAGCCTTTTAATATTTCTGTTCCTCACATCTCCAGTAAAGAAAGGAAAATTGTGGTAGTTTTCTGCTTGGAAATACCACCTTTCAGAGGCCACTGTATTTATGCTTGTATGTTGAATATCTTTGGTTGCCTTGTTTTCCAAACAATCTGTTCTTGAATTCTGAACCAGTATTGTAACATTGGAGAAGAGAGTTCTGCTGAGGTCAGCACCTTGGTGCGTACATCAGGTGCTAATTCTGTTCTGAAAGAGTCATCTGAGAAATATTTTAAAGGCAATGAAATTCTGTGTCGTTATCATTTTAACTCTTCTAATTCAACCCCTAAACGGAAATGAGTACCAGGACTTTTGTCCCTTCCACAGTGGAGGTGGGGTGGGAGGTGATGCTCTTCTGTGTCTGTATACTTCATACATGAGTACGATGACACACTAGGGATGTATATTCTTATACGAGCAGATGGTATCTGTCCATAGCTCAGGCAGCCTGTGAAAGCCAAAAAACTTCTGAAAATCTTCCAAAAATAATGACTTGTTCCCCAAGACAAACTCACTCAGGATGCAGTTACCAGACAGAACTCAACATTCTGTATTAAGAGAAGCTGTTTGAGCAAAGGCAGTTATTACATGCTATGACAGTTTGAAAATGAAATTGATGGATTCTTCTCACGTCTGGAGCAGACACTAATGGAAACGCCTGTGAAAGTGCTGGGCCCATTTGAAGGAGCCGCTGGAGAGCTGACTGCTGAAACAGCACAGCTCCATTCCACCAGCTCTTACTCTGGGGCTGTTGATGCATGACTCCTCTCCTCCCCACCACCCATACAGTCATCCAATGAGGAATCTTATTTGTTGCCAAAACATTTAGGGGAGAAAAGAAAAAGATGATGCATACTATTTAACCCCCCCCCCCTTTTTTTTTTTCTGTTTCAGAGAAAAGTCTGTTTTTATGGAAGTTTGCTTTCAAATCCCTTTCTTCGAAAAACTGGCGGAAATTTAGTGTCAAGGGAGTAACAAGATTAAATGATCACAGATATCTGAAGGGTTGGGGAACACTCAGATTCCTTTGGCTGCCACTTTTTCTATAAATTCCCTTTGAACATTGCTCAAGGGTGTAAGCAGACAAAATTTTCGTTGTTAAAACAAGCAAAAGAGAGTTGCATACTCTTGCTGTCCTTTGCTTCTGCTAACTCATTGAGCCCAACTTAAAGTAAAATTCAGATACTTGTCTGCTGGGATTTCAAATAAACCATCTGGCTAAGCAATGTGATAATTAAGTGTCTTGAATTCCATCCCACTAAATTGTCATTTAAAACAACAATGACAACACTTTAGTAGTTGAAGCTTTTTCAATTTTTTTTTTTAAATTCTATGCAGATCATATTTAAATCTCAAAGCCTGGGTAGCTGGGCTATCAGACAGACTCTTCATTTTGAACTGCTGACATACATTAGTTAAAATCTCACAGATACTATAAAGGACTGGTTAATTACTCGTTAAACAAAACCAAAACAAAACAGAATCCCCCCCAATACTAAATATAAAAACTTGAAAAGGCCTTCTTTGGAAAGTACTGTTGGTGTATTGTTTGCAAACTGCTCATAAACTCTGTGCAGTTAAATTTGTTTTTTTGGTTGTTCCCTGTTGACACTTAGATCTATTTGAAAATACATAGCTGAAATTCTGAATTTTCCAGTACAAAAGTGAAATTTGGAAGAATTTAATATATTTAAAGCTACATAAATATTGTGGAGTAATAAAGTTGTAGAGCACTGACCAAGCATTGAGCCAGCTCTGAGCTAGAAGATAAGAACCCAGGGCTGAAGCCAATTCACCAATGCTTCCTCTTTACACAGACCCCTCTGAACACAGTACAAGCTGTTCCTCACAGTACCCCCGATGGAGCAGTTGGAGAGTTGTTGAGTGACTGAAAAGTGCTGGCTTACACCAATAATTCTAATAAACTTGGTGAAGAAACTTGTGCTAAAGTATTACTGGAAAAATAATATCTTTACCATTTCTATTGATTTTTGTGATTGGCACAATGAAAAGCATAAATATTTTTATTTTCTGTGGATAGATAGACATAGGGTAAGAATAGGTATGAAGATCTCATATATTGCATTCTTCAGCTGTAGTAAAGTACAGAAGGAGCAGATAGATACTACAAAGTAAATTTATAACAAATATTTTTCTAGGAAAAAGTGAAATGTTTAAGTCTTCCACATCATAATTGAATGCCCAAACCAAAGGTGTCTATAGAAACAACTTCTTCTGTAGCCCAATAAATTTTTGAGGTCAAGAGACTAAGTAGCTCACTGCTTGGCTCTCAACAAAGGGGAGCCATGATCTCACTTGGCATTGGATAAAATGAGGGAGCAGCAGGCTGCCAGAAAAATAGCTGCAATTCTTACTGGTGCTGTGACTGTAGCTCTGAACAAATGTTGATGAGACAGTGTCTCAGAAGTGAGATGGAACCAAATGAGGACACATTATTAGGAAAAACACGTTACAATTTACAGTCTAGTCCTGAACTGAATAGTTATCATATGGTGCTAATACCCATTTCACTCTTCTGTGGAGCAGGTCTGGGATTTTACATCTTGAGATTGGCTTAATTTAAAACATATGTGTTTTCTTTTATTTCACATATGTGTTCTGCATTTCCCTTTTTCCAAGAGCTAGGATCAGCATGATAATATGCTGTGATGAGAGAAATACAGAGAGAATTGTTGTGATAGAGCTACAGAAACAATATGGGACCTACAAGAAAATGCGTATGTTCTATTTTACGGGTTTATTTTGTGGTACAGACAGTGTTTCCATTAAGATTAGAAAGAAAAGCTTCCCCTGTTGGTCATGCTAAGTGTGTGTATGTAGGCCCCATCCCCCAAAAAACTTTAGTAATTTAACTGAACATTTACTAAAATTTGCAGCAAAGGTTGAAGCATCCTGAAATGATAAACCCTAAACATGTGTATGTCTTCTACCATGGGAATGCTGTAAAGGAGGATTCGGTCACAAAGCTTGGGCTCACTTAGATTTTTGTGGGCCTTTGTGTCTGGATCCATTTAAATCTAGCATTATAAGACAAAGGACTGAAATATTTTTTTAAAAAGAAAAGGATGATTTATAGCATTAGTTTATCAAAGTGGAATAAAAAATATATATAACTTGAAAAGCATTTCATGTAAAGATGTCATTTCCTTTCAGTACTAAAATATAAGTCTATCCCATAATATATTCTTTTGTTATGTAGGGCTGCACTAGAGTATACTACAAAATAAATTAATTCCCTGTCATAACAATGTTGTACATGCAATTCTAGCAGAATTGTTTGTCCAACACAATTTTCTTTCTAGTTGGAAACCCCCTAACTGTCACGCTGAAACTGTCTTTTCTGGCAAAAGAAGCTCCCTTGATCAGTGCTACATACCCACAAGGGATTTTCTTTTGTCTTCTTTGGTCATAAGGTTGCCTTACTGTGTGAAACTAGTTCAGCATGGTAAATGAAGTCTCAGCTGAAAACTCATTATGTAGCACGGTGCCTGTCCCCAATGTGTTGTTTCCTTTTGCTAGAACCTCTGCTTTTAAATAAGTGAATATGGAAAGTACATTTGAAATATAAATAGTCTGTAAAGGAAAGTCCAGAAAAGAGGCTTGCTATCTTTTCTAAAAGGAATCAAACATCTTTCATGTGTTTAAACCATTGCATTTGCATGGAAACTCCTCTTCACCCTCATGAGAATTCTAGGGAATTTATTGGATGTATTTGAGCATGCTCACTGGTGTTGGGAAGTAATGACAGAGGTTATCTAAACGAAACCTCCTATTTGATCTAACCTACAGCTTTCTTTAGTCTTCAAAAGACTGCAAACATGAAATTCTCTTTTATTATAACATGCATGGGAAGTAACAAGTCTGGGAAGACCACTAAATTCTGCTGTATAATTAATATTGAACATGGAGTCTCTGTGCTGATACTCTAAATGGAAAGAGTTGGGAATGAAAATGAATCATCCTGGTATCATCCTGCACAAATTGAGTGGAGGAAAAGTTTCAATACCTGGTTACAGACAGACACTTATGTGGTCACCCTCTGTGCTGCCTGAGGGGCTGAGCCTTGTTGCTGAGCATTGACCAAACACGGTGAGGCAGGGGGCCACAAAATAAACCATGCAGGCACACCTTCACCAGAAAGTGACAAGCATAATGGGAGAAACGTGCAGCAGTGCCAGCTCTTCTCTTTCTTTATTCTCTGGGGTTTACAGTGTGTCATTTCAGGAGGTTGAGTCTTGTGTAAATCAAGCTAGAAAAGTCTAGTCTAGATTGGCCTCAAGAACATTATTTTCTGAAGCTTTTCTGCATCTAAAATGGCAATCCTTATGCAGCCTGCACTGCAGTGCAGCATGGCCTCTGCTGAAAGAATAGTACAGGAGTGTCCATTGTTTCCCAGTAGTATACACTGATTAATTTGTTTGGTCTGAGATGATACCCCTAAGTGTCATTTGCCAAATAAAAGTGATCTGCATTTCGGTCTTAGACTGTTACTGCTTAACCAGAGGAATGGGCTCATTGCAGCACAGTCTCTAAATCTACATTCAGAGACCTTATAGAAACATTCTTCAGATAGAGAAATGCACAATTAATCTTTTGTTGTAGTGCTACCCAAATTGCATTTCTTTGGTCACTGTGTCGCATAAAGTCTGAACATACAGTTTTATTTTTCACTGGACAAATGTTTCAGTTTTATTGAGCGACTGGGTTTTCCAGTGCAGAAATGCATATTCTAAAGATGGACCAAAATTTATGGATTTATGTACAAAGGGAGTGGGTAGCAAGAAAAGATCAGTATCATTTCGTCTGGCTGGCTATTAAAATGTACAAGCTTAATTTTTTTGCCATTGTATTGTCATGTGACTTGAAAACATTTAATGATGGATGGCTAAGCTTGTGTTATTATATATACAAACATGTTTGTCAATCTCTTTGTTCTCTGAAATGAACCAAACAGGAAACTGCATGTCAGGTCCTTTGATGATGTGTCTTCTTATCATAGGTAGGAAAGTCTGCATTCAAGTCAGTGTTTTTTCCATCACCTGTATTCAGGTTCTGTGTCCAAACCACCCCTATATTTTAGAAGTCAGCATAAATCTATCCCACACAAATATTTAATTTATGTTATTATGAGAAAAGCAACAAAAATTAGTCTTAGTTATTCTGAGTTAAAACAGTGTTTTAGCAAAAGGAAACAGTTCCAGACAAAAATATAAACATTCTTTAATATCCATATGGTTTATCTTTCTGAGAAGCTGGGGAAAGCTTGATTCCTTACATCCATTTACAAGTATTTAAAAGCCTTCTAACTTCTAAACTTTTCAAACTTTAAAACCTTTTTAACTTTTCAACTATTCAAAACTTAAATTGCAGGGAACTGCCTTGGCAACAAATGAATAATTTATGTGATGGGATTCCATGTTCAAATTCTGTGCTTCTGCAAATTATATGTGTGATGTTAGGAAATAAAGCTCTTCCTTTTAAAGAGGTTGTTTCACATTGGATAATAAGGCATTTTAACAATTGTTTTTAAGCCATATGTTTAAATAGAATGAGTTGTTTTAGGGTTGGTGTTTTTTAAGCCTGATTTTTCTTCTGCCTTATCTCTGAAGAGAACTGCTGTGCAGGAGAAAAAAGTGGACCTATAGAAGATATTGCCAAGAGAAAACAAAAACCAAGAACAAGAAAGAAATCATTAAAAAAAAAATGAGAACATATATTTTTCTTGTAAAGAGGGTGGGTTCACAATTTACAAGTTTGAAACTCAAGCAAGAGAAGGACCAACTGGGCTGTCAGACTGACAATTGTGTAACAAGCAGTTAATCCAGGCTGGCCCAGGGGACATCATCTGCTCCTCCTCTCAGAGACTGCACAGCACTTCTAATACCCTGTAACAAGCTTAAACCCCTGATAAAAGATCTGTGGTCACAATTACAGTGTGCCATAGGAAGAAGGCAGGAGACTCAGCAGCTTTATTGCTGTCACAGGACATGCCAGTAGCAGGGACCGCTGAGTGAAATTTCCAGGTGAGCCTCAGATGCAAGGCTGGCTCTGCATGAGGAGCGGAGTCCCACAGCCCCACTTCTGCCAGGGGGTTGAGTTGCCAGTGGTCCCTGTGGGGAAATGCCTTCCTGGCTGCAATCTGGCAATCTGTAAGTGCTTGAGCCAAGCATCACACAAACTTCAGGGATTTTTATATCAGCCAAAGGGTTCTGTTCCTATTTCTAGCTTACAGCTACATTTCTTCAGAAAAAATACCCCAGGAGTTAGCTAATGTGTCATCTTGGGGAAAGTGCTGGGGGAGAATAGGTGATGGAAAGGAAAAGCTGCCAGGTCCTGCAGCAATCAGTGAGAGTGCTGAAGCAAGGGGGAATACAAGCTTAATACAAAGGTCCTATTGAACCGTTTTGTCACCACCCTCACAGGATATACTAACAAACTGTGTGGTTTTAGAAAAATGTGTTCTGTCTGCAGAGAGGTGCCTCTTGCTCCATACCCCTCCCCACCAAGCAGTTAGGTCAGACATAAGAGGCTCTCTGGATTTTGGTTGCTGTGGCCATAAAGTATGGGACTGGAAAGAGAAGTAGGAAGGGGATTTTCTATGTTTTGCTGAACATCAAAGCCAATCCACATCTAACATCAGCAGCTGGCTTCTGTTATGGTTGAATGAAACAAAAAACAGAATTGAAGAACTTGTATCATTAGGACAGTCTCCCCATTAAACACGTCCCAAAATAATCGTGTAATAAAAAGCTAAAAATAAACATTAACTGCAAATTGGACATATTTAACTATTAAAGTATTTTGCTTTGTGAATATTTTTGAGAGAGGCCTGTTTTGGAATAAATAATGCTTGACCAAATCAGTTTTTAAGGTGATTGTTAATCATGCATATGTTAGTATTGGCTTGTTTTAATTGATACTTTACTTCATTGAAACTAGTACGTATTAGCCTGGCTTTGGTCTTTCTAAGCCGCTCTAAACTTTAAGAAAACAGATGATAAGGTCATATACTAAGCCTTTATTAACAATACCTTTGTAGCTTTAGCACTGAAGTTGAGCGCCTTTTTATACCTAACACTTCGCATTCCTATTTCTCTGTTATTACCTTAACGTGGTAATGAGACTGTGACAGAGCAACAAGCCAGGCTCTCTGCATAGGCCTACTAGGTTTTATGCCTTTCTCACCAAAACACTGGTAATTTGAATTTCCCTTAAAAAGTTTGATGCCACCTTGATTGTTAAATCAAATCCTGTTTATTAATCAGTGTGTGTTTGATATGTGTCTGTCTCTAGATGCCTGGTTCTCATTATTTCAGATATTTAACTTGAATGATCGGTCAATTCCCATGAATGATTTAAAGAATTTGATATAAGCTGAAATAAGTTAAATGCCTAATTTTAAGCATAGATAATTGAGTGACCCACTTCCTTTCTGCTTAAGATGTTCGAAGAGGCTTAGTTTCAGTTTCTGATGGATGTGTTGCTGTTTTATCCAACTCTCTTAATCCCAACCTTATATAAACCCCACACTGGTGTATTTCTAAGCAGAGACAGGCACGGGAGTTTCTGTGTGTACACTCAGAGAGTAAATGTCATTTGGCAGCCTGAAAACTTTGAATCGGACTTAGTAGTATTGTTCCATGGGCCTGACAGGGGTACAGCATGATGTGGAGGGGTGCAGAGGAAACATTCCTTGTGCGCTGTGTGCCAGAGGGTGATGGAGCTGCTGGATAAAGCAACTGCTCTGTTAGTCCAGTCCATTCAGGCCTGGCTTTCGGTGTGGCAGTTCCCAGGCCTCAATCCTCTCACTTCCCATACGAATTGCTGTAGAACTCAGTGGGTTTACATTCAGACAGGAATATCTTTATCGCCATCTTAAAGAACTGCCCTTTCAGTGGTGCTGAAGAAGAACAGTGGTACTGTGATCTTTGTCTTCAGTAATGTTATGTCCTCTCCTCACTAGCTCACAAATTATGTAAGCCCAGGGCCCCAGAAGGTCAGCTCTGAATCCAGACTTTTCGCAGTGTGAGAAGCTCTCTCCTTGGATTTCAGCTCCACCCACTCTAGAAATAAAGGCCAAATGCTAAGGTTTGAGAGGGATTGGGCTTGTACAACTAGAGTTGGGTGATGTATAATAGTCTGTGACTGCTTTCCAGGTCAGAGTGATTCTTGAGCTTTGATGGAAATAACTCTGGAGCACAGCTATAACTAGCATCAATCCAGTGTGGCTCAGTGCATTTTAAAGGATTGCCTTATTGGAAGCAGTGCCATCCAGTATATGGTTTACCCAAACAAGCTTTTCTACAAACATCAGTGTGCAACTTTATGGACCCTGTCAGTCCAATGGATCTACATTCCACATCATTAAACTCCTTCTGCCCTTATTTTTTGTTTTCTTTTACACTCCCTGCTTATTAGTCCCTGGGCCCTTTGCTATGCTGCCAGGTATCCCCACATCTCTTCACCTTGCTGGACTGAAAATAATTCTGCAGAATTATTAGTATATTTGGTAACTATGAGTGTCATGTAAATGATAGTATAGGTTTTCACCTCTAAAAATTTAATGCAAATACCAAACAAACTGAAATATACTACAATTTTTGTCAGGTTTTCAATTGCCTTTTCCCCACAATCTTTGCGGTGGTTGCAGTGCATTCGGATCTTAAATTATAGCAGCTCTGAGTAAATGAATCAGAGTTGCGAATATTGGAAAACTAAGCAGCAAATACTTTGCTGCAGCACCTAAGAGTAATGGCTGATTTAGAGAAAATGTCTGCCTGCTTGCTGGGGGTGGTATTAAAGCACTTAACTTCTCCTCCTTTATTGGAAGGAATGAGGAAGCTTTGATGTAAAAGTGCTGGTACTTTTTCAGCCTCACTAAACTTTTACAAAGCTTTTGTGAGCTTTAATATAGCCATAAAGCCATGGAAGTTTATACCATATCCTAAGTTTGTATACTGTATCTCAGGTTCAAGTGATATTCTGGAAGCCCTCAAGCTTTTTTCAGAAAATTGACTTGGGTTTCTTGTGCATGAGCACTTTTCCAATCTCCTTCACAGTAAACTTTTTGATTGCTGAGATTTTTTGTCCATCATAACTAAAATAATGTAAAGGGGTTTTTTTTTTCTTTCTTGTCTAAGCCAATTCATTTCATTTTTGAACTAAGATGCCATTTTTTCCAAGGGCTGTAGATGCTAGCAATGTCAGTTAGGACTGTAGGAGCAGCAAAAACGAGATCTGTTAAATAATACCAGAAATAAATTTGGTCACAGACTTTTACAACAACAAAAAAAAAAAGACCTTATCTTTATATGGAAAGGTTCTTCACTACCCCTATGTTAATAAACCTGTTTTTTCTTGTTTTCTTTCTTTCCCCCTTTAAGGCCTTGTGATTATAATTTTATTCTCTAACACCTAAACTTAGTTCTGAATCAAGTACAGTAGCTCAATAGAGCACCACACATTAAGATCCACATTGAATTTCACATGACAGGCTTTACATTTGCTGAAGGCTTGGGGGCTGTGGTTTTAACAGTCATCTCACATTTTGGATGAACACAGTTTGATGCACGTCTATGAAATTTGTGTTTTGCTCACACAAGGGATGATTCAAGTCTACAGCTGTCGCAAACAGTATGTAGGACCTAATTCATGAATAAGCTGTCAGTTACTATAACCCCAAAATAAAAACAAACTACAATCACAAGAGTAAATTGCTATGAAATGTAAGAGTGGAACACAACATCAATCCCATGAGTATTAAATTTGGACACAGATCCACCTTAAAAAATTAGTGTACCTACCTCTGCCTCAACTTGTGTTATTGTAACTGGATCTTTGTAAAGCACACCTCACTTATGAATCTAGAATTCTGAACACTTGAATAATATTATTTACCCTTAAAAATGTATTAATTCATTTACAGTTACAGTGCTGTTAAAATAGCTACAATGGTAAAAGCAATGCAGTCACCTAATTGTGCTGTTGTCCTTGTATTTGTCAGCAATCTGCATGTAAGACAAATACTAAAAAATACCATGCAAGGAAGTTCCCTTTTCACAGCTAAGATCAGGGTTCCTCAAGAACTAAAGAAACCCAACAATCCTTTCTGGAAGTGTCTGATGTTGTCTCCTAAGGCAGGGATAGAAGCATCCAACACAGACTGTACTTAGCAGCAGATTTAATTATGTCACTCTTCTGTGGGCAGGACTCTTCCCATTTGGCCATAATATAACATTATTCATTTATTTACAGAAGTTTACGAATGTAACATTTCAGACAGTCAAGTGACATTTCTAGTCTTTTTCCAAGTGTGAAAATAAGCATGAAGTGCCAATTTTATGGAAGTGCTGATGCACTGAAGTATTTTTAAAGCTATTATTTGATCCAATTGTATCTTTTAATACCCAGAGAGTAGAAAAATATATGTATTACCCCGATAAATATGAACCAGAGTTAAATATATAGGAGTGATATATAACTAATTAAGTGTGTAATTACTTGGTGAATAGTAAAAACTTAAAATTATTTGACACCAAAAAGATGTTGTACAGGAGTAGACAGCAATTATTTTTTCTGAAGTAAGTAAACTTGAGAAAATATCAGAAGAAGCCTATTTACTTAGTAGTAGTATCTATGATTTTTGATTTTTTTAGCTCTCTTATTGCAAATATTGTCCCCTAAAAGACCATTTCCATTCATCTCACCTTGTATCTTCAATTTCACTTGGGCTTTTCTGGCATAGTACTTTTAGCTGTGTGAATGTCATTATGCTTCATTTCTAAATCTTAATTTCTAATCTAGATTCAGAGCATCAACACAAATGCAGTTCCCCTGGGTTTTTTTTCCTTTCTGTGTCACCTGAGTAATATTCTCCACCCTTAGCCCGTTCTTGGAGAAGAAACTTTTTCTTAAAGCCTCTTCAGCCAGAGCTTCAGAGGTACGAAGGTGGCTCCTCATCATATGAACTGACCTTCCTCTCTTATGCGCAGAGCTTGTCTGACAGCCCAGTGGGACTGAGGGTGTGTGTGGTGACAGAGGGGCCTAGGTTGCTGCAGTCTCAGATCTCAAGGGATGTGTGTGCCCCAGTTTATACCAGCTGTTGGGAAAGAACAGTTAAATACTAATCTGATAATTATTAGCACAATGTAAGAATTACAGTGGAAGATAGTCTGGCTGGTAGAAACAGGTGCAGTTCATAAACATCAAATTTTTTTTGTATGGGAAAGCTCTGTCTGTAGGCAATCCTGAATGTCATGTGTTGTACAGGATTAATGTGTGGCACAGTAATTTAAAATCATAAATTACTGCATTTAAAATGAAACTAAATCTGAACAAGCTTGGAAATGAATACTGTGAAGTACGTGTCATCACAGGATAGCAGCATAGTTTTTGTTGAAGACCAAAAGCATGCAACCTGTGTGCCTGAAACATACATGAAATAAGAACTTTGGAAAATGGAATATCATTGCTACAAACAAGACCAAGGAATTGAGGTAATTAAAGCTGCACTGCACAATAGTTAATTTGTGTATGTAACTTCACTTCCAGTTCAACTGTCTCTGTGTACAGATCCCTCGAGTGCTCTTATCTAGTTTTCTCCAAGCTTGTTCTGACAAGTTTGAATAGTGGTGGTTTGTTCAGAAGCAGTCAGTCCTTCTAACAATGCAAAGAATTAATCTTTTGTCAGTGCATACCATGTGTAACAAAGGCGCCATTCTCTACAGCCTGATTCGGTGGCTGTTTTTCAGCAAGGCTGATGACTGCATTTCCAAATTGTGAAAATTTAACACTGCTGGCATGGCTGAAGATTTATTTTTTCTCATGTGCTCAATGACAAATAAGCTCACAGTTTAAATTGTTGCTATTTTAGAGGAGCTCATTTTTTAATTATAGTTGTTGGATTTTAAGACTACGTGCCTTACTTTATGGATATACATAGTCATACTTGGTTTTATTTGGCATTTAGGGGAAATGTCATACCATTTTCAGAAATGTCTTGAAATATTTAAAAAACACTTCTGGCCATAGTTTATTCTTAATTCTCAAAACCTTTAATTTATATTTTTGTATTCAAAGAGAGAAACTCAGGGAAGTCACAGTTGATTATAATAATAGTTATCAAGATTTATTTGGTTTATTTTATTTTAATCAGCTTTAGCATAATACCTATTTACTTTTTTAAAGTTACACAGATTGTTATTTTATATCTAAACAGAAATTGTAGCTTTTGATTCTTTAGATTCCTATTTTCCTAATGATATGTGTTCCTACATCAGAAATTGACCCTACCTTAATTTTATTATGGAGCCTTGGGTGATTTTACTTACAGATGTATGAAATATTCTCTGTTCCTGGAAGTCTCCAAACCATGTGAAAGATCTTGCTGTAGCTCATGAAAGACTATTGCCTATAATATCATATTATGGGCTGTAAAGAAGTATAACTTGAAGAGATATGACCTAGACTGTGAAACTTTAATTACATATAATCTGTCAGACATAGGCTGACAAAGACCAAGCTTTATTAATAATTTGCAAATGAAAACCACCAAGGAATCTGAATAGAAAGATGGACTCCTAAACTTGTGACTGTAGATATAGAAGGGATTCCAGGCAGAGAATGATAAGCTTGTAGTAAGGATAACACTTTGAGTATAGTTTATTTTGGGTTGTTTTTTGGTTTGGGGTTGTTAGTTTGTTTGTTTTAATGAGATTTGTTTTGGATTCTGAGGATTCATCTGTGTTCACATTCCCTTGAATTATGTCTCCACTTTGTACTGGTGTCAGTGATTCAGCAGTGTCTGCAAGGAGCTGACGTTGAAGGATGCACCAGGAGTGTTTGGCTTCCCTTCCCACTTAGTCCTAGAAAAGACCATTCTGGCTCTTAATGCCTACACCCTGTGCATGTCCCTGAAGAGACTGTGTTGTAGTTACCTTTGCACCAGCAAATATTTAATCATCTGAAACCTCATCTTTGCTCTGTTACTGTAGTTGTTGTCCCCAGATGATCTATTTGATATCAGTCCTCAAGTGCTGAGCATTAAATTTCTTCTATTTTATTCCAGAATTGGCTTGAAAAATGAAAATTATGTTGGAATGTCTCCAAACATTTTCACTCTATCAGAAAATGATAACAATAAAAATCCATGCAGATCTTGTGAGCAGCATAATCTCCAAGTGTCTTTAGTTTAAGTATTACTATTTCAGTTGATCAAGTGGATTTGAAGCTAATTCTTTCCTCTGGTGAACAGACAAAATTAATGAATCAGAGCTACCATTTCCACAGTCTGTCTCTTAAAACACTGTCTTTGAAACTTTGAATGTAGCCTTCACAACTAAGGGAATTAGAAGCTTCAGGTCTTTAGCTGAAGTTTCAGGTTTATCAAAAGCTTTTTCATGAACTCCCTTATTTTAAACTTCTTCCTAAGAGAAATTTCTGCCAAAACTTTCATTTTCTCTCTCCTGTGGAGTTTCATGCATACTCAAGAAGGCCTTTGTCAGATTAGTGACCTCTTGGCGAGTCCAGATACAGTACAAAGGTTATCAGTCATCTTATCAAAGGTGATATCACAGTTGCATTTCATTGCTTTTTTTAAAGACCCTGCTATAGCCCAGTGCTGAACAGGCTGGGCAGATGCTTGGGAGCAAAAACCATGGAGACTGATGTGAGGGCTTCTAGAGGCTTTGAACAGAGATGAAAGAAGGGGAGCATGGCCAGCGTGTGAATTTTCTAGAACTTGATTTCATACATGTACAAGTTTCATCTTAATGACAGGGGTTGAGGAGAGTGTGTTAAAGCAGTGCTGTAGTACCTTTTTCCCAGGCATATGGTGAGTAACTTCCACATGGATGTAAATGATCCATTCTTTCCTTTGATGTGACTTCACTGAACACAAAGCACAGATAAAAGGTTCTCTACAGTTTATAATAAAATTACTAGGCCAAATTGGAAACCCTCAGGACATACTCACATCCTTTAAAACTTGCCAAGTGCGTTTAACTGTCCCTGATTCCTATTACAATAGTGTTTGTTACAAGCAAATCTAGGGTCTCCCTTCTCTTACATGGCAAAAGTGGTGTTCTCCAAGCATCATAAAACTGCAAGTCAACAGGATTTCATTCTCTGGTTTGTTGCTTTTAGGTAAACCCAAAGCATGCCTCTTTCTGCTAAATTCTGTTTTTCTTCTTTGTGTCCTCTCTCTGATTCTCACATCTTTACTGAACTATTTCAGGTCAATACAAAATTTCCTAGCTGGTCAGGCACCAATGAAATATAAAACTTTTTTTCAGAGGTTATTTCTTGTGGGAATAGTTTGTTCACAGTTACAGAAGGTGGTATTTAGTGAAACTGGACAGTGAAATTCTTAGCATGTCTAGAAAATCAAAAAATTTTCTAAAGAGAGGAAGCAAATAGACCTCTGGTTTTTTGTAGTAAATTTAGTAGCAAACACCAAGTCCTTCTCTTGTCAAGTTAAAATGTGATCAGTGCTTTTATTGTATTTGCATTTTTTCAAAACTGTCTTCACAGGTGACCATAATAGAGCTTTCTGAAAGATCCTTTACATTAACCAACAGCATTTAATAACAGGCTGTATTGTCTGGAATATCAAAGGCAGATACACGTTGTCCCACTTGGAAGTGAATGCACAGGTCCCACCACTGTGAAATGGAGTTACATGCCCAAGCCATGTGAGGAGGGGTACAGAAGATGCCTATTTCGTCCTCTTCCTGAGCATGCAGGTTCAAGTCATACTTCTGCATCAGCCTGCTAGAATCAGGTCTGCAGAGAAGGACATGGGGGTCCTGGTGGAGAACAAGCTGTCTATGAGCCAGCAGTGTGTCCTTGGGGCCAAAGAGGCCAGTGGGATCCCGGGGTGCATCAGGAAGAACAGACATCACACAGGGGGTGATCCTACCGCTCTACTCAGCCCTGGTGAGGCACATCTGGAGTGCTATGCCCAGTTCTGGGCTCCTCAGCATGAGACAGAGCTCTTGAAGGGAGTCCAGCAGAGGGTGACAAGGGTGATGAGGGGACTGGAGCATCTCTGTTATGAGTAAAGGCTGAGGGAGTTGGGACTGGAGAAGAGATAACAGAGAGGGGACCTCATCAGAGTCAGTCAGTGCCTGTAGTGAGGGCTCAGAGCATGGGCCAGGCTCTGCTCAGTGGTGCCAGGCAGTGGGACAGGAGGAAAAGGGCAGGAACTGATGCAGAGGAAGTTCCAGCTGAACACAATAAACTCCTTTACTGTGCAGGTGACCGTGTAAAGGAACAGGTTGCCCAGAGGGGGTGTGGAGTCTCCCTCACTGGAGAGATTCCAGAACCCTCTGGCTGCAATCCTGTGCTGTGTGCTCTGGGATGACCCTGCTTGAGCAGGAGGTGGGAGTGGACAATCCGCTGTGCTCCCTCCCAGCCTGCCCATCTCTGTGATTCTGGATATGTGTTGGCAGCATGTTTCTCTTGAGGTAGCTGTGTACCTAGACAAGGGTCCATATTTATGATATATAAGTGATGAAAACCTACTGTAATTAGTAGCGTTATGAAATAGATAAAAAACCAGCAGGTTGTTTTTTTTTCTTCAGACATAATAATTACTGGAATTGATCCTGGGATTTGATTGTATTTTCTAATTCTGATTAACACTCTATTTAGACTAAGCTGAACTGTTTTACCTACCTTGCCCCCGCTAATTTATCAGGTTGCACAACCACTAATGGGAAAGTTAAATTTGAGAGATGATGGAATTACTCAGCTAATTACAAGGCTGTTTGCAGTGGTTGCAAGGTTTTACATATTTTTATTTGAATTACACTTTATATGCAATCTGACAAAGCATAGAAAGTGAGAACATGGGCATTTATCTAAATATGTAAACACGTCATATGGCCATCCTTTTAGCTTAAGTGACTATTGGAAATTCCTCAATCCTATATTCTGTTCCTCACTTTAAAAGACATCTGTCATTTTCATCTCACTGCAAAGTCAATCTTTCTCAATCTTTTCTTATCCTGTAAGCATAGTTCATATGTGTTGACTAGTTAAGCAATGACATGTGGCAGAATGCATGATGTCTCAGTTAAATAATGTGACCCTATTAATTATCTACAAGAACAGTCTTAACTAGATTGTGTAGCTGCTAACATTTCATCTTGGTTTCCTATTTGTTTCTTTGAATGTTTGTAGCACTTAATTGATTCTTGCATTTTCTTTTAGTAAGGAACTTAGTGAAATTTTTTTGCAGCAAGTCAGTTGTTTCTAATATAGAAACTATTTTCTTAATGGAACAGAAATTTTACTATGAAAATGCAGACTCTGTGGTTGTGGCTAAGACATTTGATTTCAATAAGGCAAACTTCACAGTTATTTTTCTAATGCAGGGTTATTCCTGGTCATATTTTTAATTGCAGGGTTTCTAGTAGACAAGTTATGTAGGCTGATATGTTTTGTTCCTCCATTTAGAATGGTAAATGTAAGAACAGATACTTGAAGGAAGTTTCTAGCCAAGGATAAGATAAAGCTATTTTAATTTAGGTCTTTTATTCTGTGATAAAGTTTTAATCTATTCCAGAAAGACTTAATTGTCTCTTAAAGAAGCAGTTGTTTATGTGAATGGGTTTGTTTCTGATGATATCTGGGGCCTCTGTGAGATACAAGCAAATGGGAAAAATTTCTTCTCATGCCTATATGATGACCAAGAGCTGTGGCAGAGGGCTGTCCTGTTCGTTGGCATTCTCAGTAGCCACTTCATAGCCTCAGTCACCAAAGCAGTAAGGCAGGGAGCTGTTTCAGTTTGAACAGGAGAACTGTTAGATTAGGATCAGGTTAATAACTTATTCTACTGGACCAAGGAAATGAGGAAACATACTCTAAGAGACAGAGATGATGACTATGTGGAGTGTTAGACATCAAGACAGCCAAAACACTGATTCAAAAAGACAGGGGCTCCTTCTGAGAGTTTACCTGACCATCTACTGAGAGATGCATTGCCAGTACTTCCTGTCTGTGTTTGGATGTGCTGCAGTGCAGAGAGGAGCTCTAATGTACAGCCAGGGCACATGCTGGCTGCTGTGCAACTGCACAGCAAACCCAACTGCTCACTGACCATAAAGAACTGGAAAATTTTCCATTTACGCTGTATATAGTATGGGAATTGCCTGAGAAATAACACCAAAGAACCACTGAGTGTGTGCAGGCACAGGATTTAACTTCAAGGTCTTACTAGAGCTGTACATCCAAAAATCCTCCTGAAAGCACACAGGAATTTTCCTTCCTCCAGTGGCTGCAGAAATAACCTACTGTCACCAACCCATCTACCAGCAGGGAAGCGTCTGTATGTTCACACTTCAGATCCTCCTCCTGCTCTGCCTGCCTATTTTGACTTCTGTAAGGCAGTGGTATCAAGGTGATAAGTGATGTTTCCAATCAAGCAACCCTGAGGATATCAGCCCTCCCTAAAACACCCCCTCTGGCAACTGTCCCCAAGCCATTCTGGCACAGCAACAAGGGCTTGATCCAACCTGAGCCCACAGGCCTTCTGTCTCCCTGCCACTGGAGAGAAACCCTCAGGAATCTCTCTGCACACCACCTCATGTTTTGTCTGATTTCATTCCTACACCTGCTGATATTTTTATCAGATTAATGGAGTCTTTATATAAGCTTTGTGGAAGCTCCAGTCCATATACAATATTGCAGTAGAAACCAGAGATAAAGGAGATACTGCTATAGGGGCCATGCATAACCTTTCTATTCTCTTTCTGATTTTAAAATTTATTTACTCTTAAAAGGCTTTAATTTTTACTTAGAGGGATCAAACTTACCTTTTCCTTCAAACTGAGAGGTGACAAAGCCTTTTCATTGCTCTGGTTTTGCGGAGTCTTGGCACGTTATTGCAGTCCACAACTGACTATACAAGGACACAGCACAGAAGGAGGGATGGCTTTCACCAGTTAATCTGTTAGCAGTTTGGGTGCACTTTTGCTTATACTGTAATAAAACATATCTTTCCTCAAGGCAGGTCATGTTAAAGGTTGGAAACAATACGGATTTTTGACAGAAAATTCCATTTTTCAAAGTTTCATACAGAAAACTATTGGAAATTTTACATGGGCGGATTCTCTGGCTATTATTTGTGTTTGGTTCAAAGATTGTCATGGGTGAGAATGTTGGTATTTAGCAAGATGATGTTGACAGTACCACAGGTACTGTGGTATCTGGTGACTTTGTCTGTGCTTGGGGAATGCAAACTCCACGGATAGACTTCTGCTCTGTTGTATCCATTTTTATTCATGCTGTCATCACAAAATACCATACTGCTGCATCTTGTTCAGACATCAGTCACAGGAACTTTGCAGCTTCACTTCTGGTTTCAGTGTGTTGTTCATCAAATTTGTAGCTTTGAGACCCTGTTATAAATATATCAGCCCAATTTTGCAAGAAACTTTTAAGTTCCTTTTATGTGATTTTGTTACCCTTTAGTGAATATGGCTAATTACATCCAAAGGCACCAAAAATGAATATAGCAATTTAAATGTAAAGGCCCTGAAGAGCTCCTAGCTCATGCTGATGGTACAAGGCTCACACCATTGGTACTCAACATAAAGAAATGTCCTGGGGTGTAATAAGGAACTGCAGGCCACGTTTTTTTTTGGGGGGGGGGGGGGGGGGGGCAGATAGTCAATAATTTGAAATGAAAGGTGTTTACTTACAGAGAAGGAGAAAAACAAGTCAGACTTCTGCTACACTCCTAGTTTCTATGGATTTCATACATACATAGAGAACACAGAATGCCAGAATCAGTGAGGTTGGGAAAGACCTTTGAGGTCATGGAGCCCAACCTGTGACCCCACATCACCTTGGCAACCAGACCATGGCCCTGAGTGCCACATCCTAAGTGTTTCCTTAAACACCTCCAGGGACAGCAGTGACTCCACCAGCTCCTTTAGCCTTTTCCAATGCCCAAGTACCCTTTCCATGAAAAACCTTCTTCTTAATGTCCAACCTAAATGCTATATTGGATCTATCAGGAATGATATCAAAGATGGCAGAAAATAAGGAGTAAAAAAAAAAATTTTAGTCTGCAACTGCAGCATTTATAAAGGGCTTTATATACTGTTGGTGCTGAAAAGGTGGCATTTCCAGAAGATGCAAAAATTTAGTGCTTTTCTTTATAAAACCTCTTACTGAGTGTCAATCTGGTTTCTACAATTGAAATATTTTAGTATAAACCATAATTATTTTCTTTGTCAGACAAATTTATTTTTATTTTACTGAAATGTATTTGTTTGGAATGCCGCTGTTCAGTTATATGTGGACAATAGGAAATATTTAGACACCACCTTAGAATGAAAAACTTGATGATTTGAATGTGGTTATTAATAGATACCTCATGTATTACACACTAAAATAGTATAACTTATTTTTCAGACAAATAAGACAAGACTGAAAAACGTCATTCCCTTTCATGCTAAATCTACTTAATAATAGTTTCTTTATTATTATTCCTACAGTCTCTCAAGCAAATCAGGCTTGGATTCTGTCTGATGTGCATTTGTTTGTATTTAAGGCATTAACTTGTCTAAGAAGTGAATATGATAAAGGATCATATTTCAAAACTATGAATGTATTCCAGCTTTGTGAATCAAAGACCTTCTGACAGAGCTTTTACTTGTCAAAATAAAATATGTATTTTAACATTTCTATCTGCATACTCTGATGTATCCTCTTCCTACCCATATTTAAAATGTCAATTGCCTAACCCAAATTGAGAACATCTATATATGAAAAGACTTTGTCTACATGTTTGGAATTATGTCATTTTTACTTCAAAAATGCATAACTTAAAAAGAAGGCTTTACAGTTTTCACTTTACTGTTGATATTAAAAACCACAAGTATTTTTTAAATGCTTCACTAATTGCTTTATTTTGATTGGAGCAAAGTTTATTGCTCTGTCACAAGTTCATGGTTTTTCTATCAGCATTGAACTCTCCTGTTTAGGGTTCCGTATGAGCACATTGTACATATAAATTGAACAGGGTGATCACAGGTGACAGGGAGCCACACATCTATGTCATGATGGTTTTCAAAGATTTTATGAAACAGTATTATCACAGCAGATATTCTCAGTTCCAGAAGATTGTTTTAACCAAAGGACTATTATTATCTTGAATTAGCGCATTTCAGGCTCTCAGGAGTGTCTTCAACTACAGGCCTTGGAGGAGATTTATCCCTTCTGTTCTGGTGTCTCTTTCTTCAGAAGCCCATAGACACAAACACAGCAAACCAAGCAGGGAATCAGAGGAGAAAACTCAGAGCATTCTCAGTTAAATACCAATGGCATGTTAGTATTCACTTCAGCCAGCTTGCAAATCTCGCTGATTTTCCAGAAAGAAGAGTATAGGCAAAATTTGCAACAACAGCACTGTGCAGGACTCTTTCAGGTAGAGAAAGAAGTCCTTAAAATCCTAAATACCTTGCTGGCCCTTGAATGGAGATCACAGCACTTCTTCTCTGCATAAAACACATCTTTCTTACCAACCTGAGAGTGGATTTCTTGTTTGTCAAAATGACAGCAGCCGGGTCAGCTCTCTGTAACATGACCAAGCACAAGGAAGGGAGAGGCAGGTTTCCCCAGCAGGCTGGCAGCGGGCAGCAGCTCCAGCGTGGCCCTGCACAGGGCACTGGAGCCCAGGGCTGCGGGCTGCGCTGGGCTCCCGCAGCGCGGCTGCCGCAGGGCGCTGCTGGCACAGGCACGCTGCCGCCGCTCCCGAGAGTGTTATTTGTCAGGGTAACATGTTTTGTTTGTTTGCCAAAGAATATATTTGATCAAAGATCTCAGGGCTTATCTGTCTCAATATTTTTGTCATTGATTATACAATGTCTGTATTTTCTAGGTCACTTACGTATTATGCTTATATATGAGCATGTCAAAGAAATGTATTCGCTAATGTATGTTTAATGTGAATGCATCTGAAACTCTTATTCAAACAACGAATATTTCCTACTCTTTAATATCTTCCACTCAACTCCTTTTGGAAATGAACATCTTTTTATGTATATTATCCATAATCCCAAATATTATCAGCAGATATAATAGGTTTAAAAAACCGTAACATTTACAGTTGAGCCTTGTAGTCTGATGCATGTTTTTCACTAATTAACCCATTTTAGTTGTTTTGTATCCCAAGACGCTCTGTATTCATCATTTATATGCTCTATTTAACTCTTTTCAGGCAGAAGACAATATGAATATATACAAGCAAACTCCTGCATATGTTACCCTAGTGAATTGCTCATTCTTTGATGAATGTGCTAGCTGGAAAGTGATTATTGTAGCTGAATAGAAAATTCTTGTTCTCTTGTTTGTTTTTTTTTAAAAAAAAGGCTTTTTTCCAGGACATGGTGTTCCTAAAAGAGACAGACTGACTCCATATGAAATAACAAATATGTATACCAAAATTCCCAATATTTAATAAAAAGAGGTTTTCATAGTTGTCATAAGGCTAATATATAATAACACTGGAATACTGTAACTGTATTCTGTAGCACTCCTAAACAACAGACCCTGCACAAACACTGATGTTGCCTCTCTATTTTCTCCACAGAATCTCTGAATGTATTTATGTATTTGGAAACCTGTTTTACCAAAAATATTTGAATCTGAAATGTGTGATTTTTATCCCAACAAACTGACATGGTAAGTAGATGCTATTTCTTTTGCATAATTCAGTAACTTTAAATGGAATTTTAAAATTGGAATTATCTGGATGTTTTAAACAGAGTGTTCCTATAGGAATTTTTCTTTTCACACCTGGAAAGCAAAATGCCACTGACCTTAAGAACTGTAATGTAATGCCAACTATGTCTGGCAACCAGTGTTTGTCCCAATTGTTCCTTGAGTGAATAACATTTTTAATGATCAAGAGCCTTGAATGCCTTGTTGTGGTGTACATGTCCTTAAAACAGATTTGGAAATCTCAGCTTGCCTGTGTAATAACACAATTTCACCTTGGATGAAACACATTATCGAGTATAATGTAACGTCCAAACCTTTAGCTTTTCTTTTTATTGAGATGATTATCTGTGGTTGCTTCTTTGGACATGGGTCTCTTGTGACTAGACAAACTGAGGTCTCTCAGTACTTAAAGTCAGATAAGTTAGAAACAGGGCCAAGGAAGAATTCATGGTGCTTATGGAAACCACATATTAAATGCTATAACTTTTGAAAAATATATTTTAAAAATCTGAAGTCATGCAAGATTAAACTCCATTCCCTAATGTGTCACAAGTATTTGTACCATCCCCTCAGAGTACAGAACATGTGCTGGCTGCTTTTTGTTTTGTTCAGCAACATGAGATGTTACAGTTCCACGGTGGTTGTTAGCCTGATGGACATTTCCTGATTTACTAGTGTTAAAATTAGAGCAAATACATGTGCAGGGTGATTGAGTATTGAGAACTTTTAAATTGAGAGAATTAAATCAAATACATATTTAAATTTGGGTTGTGATTTTCTTTCTTTTTTTTTCTTTTAACTGTAGACTGTTTTAGACTGAATGGGAAACTGTGCTCACTCTTACTCTTTTAGTCTGTATGAGGTAAAAATATCATAGTTATATAGTTTATTGCATTGAAAATGTGAGTTATAATTAGATTGTTGTTTCCATCAAAACCCATCCTGAAGCTCCTGTTAGAAACAGCTAGACAGATTTACATCACTAAAAGGGCAGCACAAGAAATCAAGTAAAATATAATTTAGTGCCTATCAGCAGATGAGTAAAACCTCCTCGCCAAACCACCCTCACCCAAAGAACAGAAATTAAAATAATTCCCAAACCAAGCACAGACAGGATACTTCAAAAGACAAATTTTGGACTGGTTAGAAAAGGGACTGAGAAAAATTTCTGTTTGGAACAAGTAATTATCTTTTAGGATTTTACTCCACATTGTATGAATACACTGGTACCCAATTTAGTTTGGAGCACAAATCTTTCATTCAGAACTAAACTTTTTCTGTTTCTATAGATGATAGATGAATTACATATTCTGAGGCAGCATCATGCAGTTAGTCTTTATTGTTTTACAATTTAGCATTGATTTCTGACATTTAGTACTCAACACCTATGTCTGTTTATTTATAGGAAATTGAGTCATCAATGTCTCAACACCTATGTCTGCTTATTTATAGGAAATTTCTCTATTATATCCAATAATAGCAGAATAATCTGCAGTTTGAACTTTCATGTACAAAATCTGTAATGATGGTACTTCTTTGGGAAAACTCAGCTTCAAATTAGAAATAGGTCATTTATTCAAGAAGTCACAGAAGTAGGAGTAATTCTTTCCTCCTTTGGAATTTCTCCTTTTTTCCTTTCATGCATTTCATATAACCAAAGTCCATTTTTTTCCAGCATTCAGTTTTTACTAGTATGTTAGAATGGTTTTGTCTTGCTGAGATTTGTTACATACTCAGGTTTTATTGCAATTGACAGTTTGGGGTAGCACTGTCTCTTGAGTTTTGTATTTTATTTTCCATTTAAATATTTGCTACTGTGTTCTGATAATCTCTGCCAGTGAAAACAGGAAAAAAAAAAAAAAAAGAAAGGAGGGTTGATGTCCTCCTCATGTTAGAAACACTGCAGGGAGACCAAAGATCAGAGAGACAGACACTGGAGGAAGAGTTATTCAGAAGTGATTTGTGAGCAAATGTAAGAGCTGCCTTCCTTCCTGGTTAATATTAGCCATTAAATGTGTGAACGTCAAGTCTTCCATTTGCCTGGGAGAGCTCAAATGGATTCATAAAAGGGACCATAATTCCTAAAGGAGATCCATCATACAGATCAATAGCTTGGGTGAATTTTGACTGTTTAAAGTTCAGCACAGCATTTCAGGCTGGATGATCCCAAATAGGGATTTACCAGCTTAGCATTTATCAGCATTCAATTTAAAACTTTGGGCTTTGTGCAAAATTAATTATATATTGCATTATGTTATACAACTTGAATAGTTTTTGTTGCATTTTAACTGATCCAAAAGGGGGAATATATTGGACATGGAGAGATCAAATTATTTTGCCTGGGGGAGCATCCTCACAGTTTGATTTTTGAGAGTTACAATTAGCTAGGTGCAGTGAATGCAACGGTGGTGGGAGACAGATGAAAAGGACTGGCTGTTCCCCAGTTCCATAAGATTTTCTTTCTTGGCCTCACTGTGTACAGGAGATTTGAGCCTTATGTAAAACTGGCTCTTATGCAAGGTCTTTGACACTTCTGTGTGCACTGAAAGTCACTGGAGAAGGCTGCAGGTATCCCTCTGCTTTTTAATTTTTTAGTCAAAATATTTAGAGCTTAACAACTGAATTCCAAAGAAGCAGCAACTGCTGAGAGCATCTTTATTTCACACAGAGCATTCAGCATCTTTAAGAACTGATGCTTTCCTAGATGGATTTGGCATTGTCAGCTTGCTTTCACTGTTATTTTCTGAGTGTTTCATCTACATTTTTCCTCTAGTTGTCATTGGTGTCAAAAGAGAAATAAGACAACTGATTCAAAGGTCAGAGACATCATTTCAGATTTGATGAGTCAGTGACAATACAGCTCAGAGAAGTAGCCCTTGGCAAGTTTAAAAGTAGTGACAGTTTTGACGGGGAAATGGTTCCGGGCAGCTGGGAAGGCGGCTTCTTTCCACATAGGAAGATAAATAATGGACTAATACTTCTATTGGTGAGATATGCAAAAGATTTATTTAGGGACAAGTTTGGTCCTTAGTTTTCACAACCTGAAAAGTGATGAAGATTTGAATATTCCAGCTGCTCCTATGGTGATCACCAGTTGCTGGTAGGAAACTGATCTGCTAGGATGGAATCTCACCCCTTTGATGATACAAAAGGAAGAGCCTTTCCCAACCATATCCCTTCTTTTGCCCAAATATATTTTTAGTTCAAGAGGTCCTGTGCAACTGGGAGACAAGCTGCCTCTTACATGGCACCAATAATGGATTTTTTTTTCCCCTGAAGTGAGGAAGAAACTAGGGTAATAGTGAAATGTAAACCTGTGTTAATAAATGCAGGACATTTATGCTGAAACCACTTTTATTTGCCCTTCTTCTCCAACTTGAAGGTACATTTTAAAATGAAAGTAATGAGCTTGGGTTAAATCACACAATTTTGCTTATGTTGTGGATCCACAGCTGGCAAAAGTATGTGCACTGCTCCACATCCTGGAAAAAAATAAAGAAAGAATCAACATAAAACCACGTTTCTTACAGGGGAAACCACTGACTCTGTAACCTCTGTGTTTTGGTGTGCAATAGACTTTCACCAAGAATGTCCACATCAAGTTTCTTTCCTGTTGACTCAAATGTAGAGTCTAAACCAGAGGGGGAATCTTTGATAATATTAATCAAACTTCCCTGCTTTATACTTTGATTCTTGCCTAGAGTAGGAAGCTGGTCACAGAAAAAGTAGGTCACTGAAATAATTACTGTACTGAAAATAATATAGCCTGACAGTTCTGGGGTTGAGCTACGGTGTGTCCATCGGGCTGCAGCAGGTTTGGACTATGTGTGTTACCACGGAGATGTAAGTCTCTAGTATTTAACTTTAACGGGGTACTTGTGTCTAATCTTCTATAAGAGGTGCTTTCTTGTCAGCTAGATGACATCTATTTTCCTTTTCAAAGCTACCTGCCAACTATGTTAAAAAAAAGTGAGATCATCTATAATTGATCTTGCAAGTACTGCATTTTTATTTTACCAGAGTGTGCATATGTGTTTCCTTTCTGGTTATTTCCTGCTGTTGTCCAGATTTGTCCAGTCATTTAGCACTTGTGTCCTCTAATTCATGCACAAACTTTAAAAGCGGATTATTTCTTGTAGTAACATTGCAATTCACTTATATACCAGATGTTTACATTGAATGGAGAAAAAAAAAAAAGGTGCTGGATGCCTGAAAACGTATCCAAAGGACAGCTGAAGGTCAGTCTGGACAGTCTTTATGTTGCATTAATTTTCAATCATTGCCTTATCTTACATACAGGGTGTATCATAGGAGAAATATTTGACTGTGGGGGATATGTTTTTCTGCATTTGTGATCATTTTGTGACACGCAATTTGTGTGTCAAATATGTGCCATAATAAAAAAAAAAAAACAGAACTTGTAGCTCAAAGGAATGTTGCTAGTAAACATACTCCTTTCTAAAGCCTTCCAGTAAAGATACATAAATCAACAGGAGAAAAAGGGTTTACAAAAGATAGGAATGAGCTCCAAACCATAGGTTTTACTGAGGAAAATATTAGGAAAATAAAATATGATTGTAGTCTTAGAGACAATAATACTGCTTTTTATGTTTCACAACTCTATTTTTAGACAGCCAAAAGCTCTGGTGTGTTAAAAAGCTATTCCTCATGAATTATACATTTGTTCTTTTTCATTTGGCTACAGTGACTTTGTCATATGAGTCCTGAAGATACTGAAGATGTATGTATGTATGGTATGCTGAAATTTTCTGTTGGCAGTATGCACAGTTGTCTGTTCGAGCTTTTTGACTTGCTTTGTATATTTATATGTTAACTAGATTATACAATTCTTTGTGACAGTGATATGTTTTTTAACTGTATTTTCAGATAGATTTAGTGCATTCCTTCTGCCTGGACTTTTTGTGGTTTTTGGGTTTTTTTTTTTTAATTAAGAGTTCAGGAAGGTAGGAATCATACTTTTTAAATTTTTCCTTTAATTTTTAAGGACTGGTAGGACAAAAGTGTTCTTCAATTAGCTTCCTGGCTGCCCTTGAGACTTACAGAGATATAAGAGAAACCATTCAGTTTTTGTCAGGCTAAACCTGTTGATCAGATCGTGTTGTAAAGTATTTTAGGCAACCATCTCAACTCCCAATTTCATGAAAAAGAATACAGCCTGCTTATGCCTGCTGGAAAGAATTCATTTCCCACTTGGTGTTTTGTTCCTGAGATTGTGTTACCGAAGCTGTACATCTTGTCCTGGTATATGAAGATGTGCACTGTAACCTCAGCTGTTCACCAGAGCGAGTACCTTACCCTGCCAGGGACAGCCCCCTCCCCAAACTGTCCTGCATGCTAAGGAGATGTTTGGTGTACTAAAAAAACAAAGAGAGAGGCAAGTAACCTCCAAAGCTGCTGATCTATTTCTCATTATGGTGTATGTAACTGGTGGCATAATTTGCTTTGAAAGGATGGCTTTGCAGCGGTCAGTAACTTAATCTAGGTAGTGGGCTTCAGTTTGTGTTTTACCAGGGATGATTTGTGTCACATCTATCAGTAATTTAGTTGCTCTGTCTTCTCTATCTGCCCTATTTCACTAAATATTCTGGAGGTAAATAGATCATCCTCTAGCATTCAGAGCCCACCTCATGGAATTCAGATAAGGATCAATCAGACATCAATGAATTACATAAAATTATGTTTTCTGCTATTGAGAGGACAAGTGAACATAGTTGTTTCTCATTTTACAGAAGAACATTTATTTTAGTGTTGAAGGGAAGGCACTATCTCACTCAAAGTTCTCCCCCAGCCTCAGCTTCCTTTTTTCCTTAGCTATTTCCGTCTTCCAGATGCCAAAGATTCCTTTTCACAGTCACTTGTCATCTGTAACCCTGAGTATTTTGCATCTGCCTTTCTTGGTCCTGGCAAAGCTACAGATTAGAAATAAAGTCAATTCTCTTGCTTTCCAAGTTCAGTTCATGCTCACTATTTCTGCTTAACCAGGTCAAAAAAGGTGAAGCTCCTCTCAGATGGGGATTGTCTGATTTGGTGGTTTGGGTTTTGGTTTTGGTTTTTTTGGGTTTTTTTTTGGTTTTTTTTTTTTCCTAATTTGATTGTGGCTTTTGTTGGTTTGTTTTGTTGGTTTGTTTGGTGATATGACATAAATTTAAATTGTGAGCTTGTGTAGAATGACTAATATTCAACAAAATGAGTGAATACAAGTTAACAGTCTCATGGATGGGGAAATTTCACCCATGTTACAGTAGTTCTGGTTTCTTCTGTCAAAATATCTGTCTCTGATTTATTGCAATTTTAAACACGCAGGAGCTGTAAATTACTATTACTTTGACATCTTTTTCTTAGCCTTTTTCTTCTTTAATTCAGTGGCTATTTAGAGTAACTAGTCTTTTTTTTTTCTGAACCATACTTCTGTTTGGACTCATATTTGCCATATTGCTAAAATCTGGAGTAGAATTTCTTTGGGTCTTGCATGAGCTTTAGAAGGAAAACGAGCTGAAGTGGAGGGCAGCTGTTCCCCTGCTGCTGGGCTGTGAACTCCGGGACAGGGGACTCCTGGGGGGGTACCACAGGAACAGGAGAGGCTCTGTTCCTCCTCTATTCCTCCTCTTGGCCCCAAGCACCAGGGGACTGAGCCTGGGGTGCAAAATCAAGTGTAACATTGCCAATACAGCTTTCAACTGCACGTGAGCCCCTGCAGGGTGTACCCCGGAGTCCCTGGGAAGGGGAAAAGGACTTTACACCTTCCACTGGCCTCAGGGATCCCTAAGGACCACTAAAATTACTGCCACTCTTAGTAGAAAGAAACTTTATGCATTTTTTATACAGCAGGAGAAGAATGTAAAAGGACAAATTATTCAAGGAGATGGGTAGAAATTCTTGCAGATTCTTACTTTACTGAGCAATTTAAAATTATATATAACATTAGGAAACCATGACCTTCATCTATCTTTATTTTCTTTGTAATAAACTGAGGACAATTTTAATATGTGTTCAGTTACTCATAGCGGTTTTAACATGACAGAAGTTCTGTAATTAAAAAAGTGATAACAGAGCAAACTATAATGATATTTTAGAATGTACTTGTGGCAGCCCCCTGGTAGGCTACAGCTTGTCTAAATATAGGAACTAACAGAAGAGGTTTCCATGCTCTATGTCAATGACATTATTGCACTGCTGATTTCATAAAAATAAATCACAATTGTGCCTCTTTCAAATCCTCAGCACAAATGGCTTGTGTTTATACCACATAGTTTAAATTTTGACTTCTTGTTTTGTTTTTTAAAATAATGTTACCTTTTTTCATTTTTCAGACATGCTTATGCAGTAGAACTTCCCCTAAACTGAAATTTTGAGTGATGTTTTGAATATGTACCAGAGCTAAATTTTTACTTGATACACTATGGTGCTCTGAATTCTGCATTCTGGCCTTTTTTGTATGGCCAAAAATAAAAGGAAAAGGAAAAAAATGTATGAAAATAAGCGGAATATGTCTTTGTCTTACATTGAGAAATTGACCTGCAAAGCCTCCTAACCTGTGACAGGGTAAGGATGATGTAAACTAAGGTATTTTCTTTATGTGCTTTATTTTTAAATACTTAGTGTTCAACTCAAAAAGCTGACTGAAAAGCATTCAGTCCCTGTATTGTATCTTATCGGTAATTTGGTTGAGTTAGAAATAAAATCTAGGTGGTATGTGGACAGTGCTAAGTTAATTCAATAAATTGACTAGAGAGTATTTCCATAAAGTGGGGAAGACATAACTCTGGAGACCAAAAACTTACGAATGTTACTATGTACTTCTGACATTTTATTTTTATCTCAGCGGCTATGATTTTGTTTTCTTCCATGTCCTGAGTTTGACACCATGAATAACTTTGTACATATTTATAGGATTTTTTTAGCCTAAACAGAAGATGCTGGATCTCTTTTCCACCACAAATTGGCAATAGTAGAGGGGCACATGGCTGTCACGGCAGTGTTCAAGCAGCAGTACCAGAAAACTTTCGCTAATTTGTCAGATGTTGTTTGCACCATTAGGGGCTGCAGATCAGGGGTCAGCAGGGAGGAACCTGTCCCTGGGAAAGGACGGGGAGGGAAGGGCAGGTGAGGCCGAGGGGAGGGAGGGCGGCACAGCGCGCTCCGAGATGCTGCCGTGCGGGGCCGTGGCGGTGACACTGACACTGATCCTTCCTGAGGGGCTGGCCGGGCTGCCCTCCCCCACCTCGGGTTATGTGTGAAGCTGTCTGAGAACAGCCCTGGAGAGGAAAAGAACCGCTGAGGGCTCTGTTCCCCCTGCAGTCAGGTTTCAAGCGCCAGTACCCCAGAGTTAGAGGAAGCGCTCTGAGGGCCAGCCGTGCTGCTGCTGGTTTCCTGCAGCTGTGCCAGCCCAGCCACAGGCCGGGCCGGCAGTGCCCTGCCGCTCTCTGTACGTGCGGTAGGAGCCCGCAGTACCGGGAGCTCTGTCCGGGAATGCTGCAGGAACCCCCGCCTGCCGGGCCAGCGCACAAGGGCGCTGCAGTGGGGTGGCTGGAGCAGCTGGGGAAGGCTGACGGTGTTGCAGCGTGCTGCTGCTGCTCTGAGCAGCCATCCCCGGTGTAAGAGCTGTTGCCGAGGCCATCCCTGGCAAGTCATCCCGGGCAAGTCCATTCCCGGCAGGCCATCCCTGGCAGGTCACTGCTGTGGGCAGCGGGACCTGGGAGTGCGCACAGGCTGCTGCAGTGAGCACAACACCACGTTAATTAACTCTAGAAGGCCTTTCTTGCTTTCAACAAGGAAACAGAACAATAAGACAGCAACATTTTTCACCCGCACCTTTTTTTTTTTTTTTTTTTTTTTTTTAAACTTGGGAAAAAATGTCCCAGAAGCTTTCAGACCACTGGAGGTAGTTTTGACAGCTTTACGATACCAGCAGATTGCATTGTATACTTCTTCTAAATAAAAAATGAGGACAGAACACTAGCTATGTTCTAGGCATAGGATTTTAAAATTAACTGTTAAAAAACCCCAAGTTTGGCTGAACTTAGATCTTGTTTTCATTTATCTTTGCTATGGAGAGACCTGAAAATATTTTTTTATTATTATTATTAATGTAAAGAATGCAGTAAATAATATGAAAAAGTCAATGCTGTATAGCTTCCCTAAGAATTTTAGGATGCAGGCTTGACCAAAGTGTTACTGTAGTTTTTTTGCACATAGCTGTACCAATCTATTCTGGCAAGTTTGTATTGCTCTCGCCAGCAGGGTTTGGAAGGGAGCAAATCCCCCTTACAGGGGTGAAGTGGAAGGAAATGCCATTCAAGCCTCCGTGCAATCAACCCAGAATTGTTTGCATGGTGCAAATTGAATTGCTCTTAACCCTGCAATATGCAGGGACTGTGCAAAAAAGGCTTGTCTGTTATGAAAATTAAAAATCCAAAACTTGAAAAGCAGTTTTGCAGTTGGACTTTCAAAGTAACCCAGAAAGTTTCAGACACTATCTGGAAAACTCTTTGAAAGTGTTCTTAGATAAAGCTGGGTTGGGGTTTTTGGGGAGGAGTTTTTTTAAGTGATTTGTTTTGTTTTGCTGCCTTCTTAAAAAAAAAAAAATCAAACCAAAACAAAAAAGTTGACATCGTTAAAAGCAAAGCCATTAGGAAGTGGGTCAGTTATTTGGATAGCATCACTGAAGTGATGTCCCAAGTGCATTGAAGAAGTATTTTTTTCTCATAGACTTTCTGGAAAATAAATGCAGAAGTCACTGAAGGAGATAAAGCTTTTTTATTGCCAAAAAAAAAAAAAAAAAGGAGAGAAATTAGGAGGGACTCACAAAAGAGTCTGAATATAGATTTTTAAGATCATAATAAATCTAAAACTGCAGGATTCATTGACCAAGATACAAGGACATGGTTCCCTCTCATTTTATAAACATGTTATCTGTAATGCCAGAATGATTATTAGCTGAAAGTCAATGTTCTTTCCTTGACCACAGATTGGATTAATGGTTGTTCTGGAATGATCAGTGCTTTGCATTCTGGCACATACTGAGAACAGCAGAATTTTCTAACATTTAAATAAAATTGAGCTGCAGAAATGCAATACTCAGAACAGACAGGTTAGATGGATGTTTGCTACAGCATTTGTTGTTCTGTCCATCTGCTTGAAAATAATCAGCTATATTAAATTTACAGCAGACATGTCTTACTCTCATTCCATGCTGGCTTGCTGGCAATGTGGAAATAATTTATAGAAGTATAGGTAGCATCTTTTGTAATAAAATTATTGCTCATCTACTACTACCTTAGGGAAAATCATGAAAATGGCAGGCTTAAAAATAAACTAAAGTAAATAAAAGGCTAGGTATGAGTTGCATAAGATACATACAAGTTTATTTATACTGCAGAAAAGACTCAGATTTAGTTCTCACTGTTGTAAGCAGTAAGTGAAAATATGACAACACTTGAAATAATGAATTCTCTGTACAGGACTATATTATTTTACCTCATTAACAAAACCCAAACAAACACAAACCCAAAAAAACAAGCCACTATGACCTAAGGTTGTGGCATGCAAATGAAGAGAAAGATGGGGACGGAAATAGGGGATTATCTTTCTGAAAGATTTTTAAATGTTTCTTAGTTTTTAAAAAAAAAAAAACCAAATCCTTTACTTCTGAAACCCATGAAGTGAGTGCAGATGCACTGTCTCTTAAACAGTTTTAAATAAGGATATTAATAATATAAATGAGTGACTCTGAGATGAGAAGAGGACAAAAAGCCAAACATTTATTTCCTCTTTCTTTCATCGCTTTCCTGGAAGGCATTACATCAGCTTTTCTTCCTCACGCTCTCACTTCAATACCTCTGCTGGCAGAAGGCAGCCTGAACTTGCAATGTCTGGGAGGAGAGTGGCCACAGCAGTGTGCGACCCAGCTGCCCCGCTGCCAGCTGCTGTGACACACTGCAGGGTGTGTCCCTGTGTCCCGGTGCCAGGGAGCAGCACAGCGCTGTGCCATGGGATCAGGCCCGTGTGGGGCTGCTGGGCGCAGCGGGAGTGGCAGCTTCTCTGGAGAGCCTCCCAGTGCAGCCTGTGAGTCCAGTGCAGAAACAGCCTCAGTTCTGTAAAATCAGACAGAAAGAGTCGGGTGAGAGCTGTTGAGAGAGAATGTGGTGCTTTTTTGAGGGAAGGAAGACTCTAAGGAGCGTTAAAAGTGATTGTTAAGGCAAAGTAAAATGGGAAGCAGCTTGATAGTACACAGGGGATTGTTTATTGCAACTTGCTAATTCAGGTTGGTATTTAAATATCTTAGAATTGTTGGAGGGGTTAAAAAAATCATAATGGACAGAGCAGCCGAGGCTGTACAATTGCATGAAAACCCAGTTACACCAAGAAGAAGCTGCTCTCAATGCCAAGCCTGCCATAGCCTAATTTGCAGTGCTGGTTAGAAGCTGTGGGGCTGCGGTTTGCATGCCGACTGTCTGGGCATCAGTGATTTTTTCTTATTCTGTGCTGTGATAGCACCTAATAAATGGATTATTTTCTTAGCAGTCTTTAAGTTTGGTTATTGGGATGCTGAAGGCAGACGGTTCTTGGAGGAAATCTGTCAGCCCCAGAATTTGTTTCCCTGTTGGTTTGTCAGAGCTATTCTTTTGACCTTCAAGGTGCAGAATAGGGTTCATCTATTCACTCAAGCTTTTGCCTGAGGAGAGGAGACTGAGGGAAATCAAGCCTGTTCTTGGATCACAGTCTATTTGGCTTGACGTTGTCAGTAAGTGTTATATATCACTGTAAATGTTTACTTAGCCTGTTGGTGAAGCACACTTTATAAGATGAAGGATATATAAAAGCAGTGAGGATATGTGTAAAGAGGGAGACAGTTAAATGGCACTAGGGCAGAACAAAGAAAGGAAATAAATTAAATGCATTGGGGTGGATTACAGTGAAATATATCTGCACTGAGGTGGACATTGGCAATTATTTTCTATGATTTTTGCAGGCTAAAATGCGTCTGCTAAAACAGAAGACTCTAGGTTTTCATTAAATTGTGTTCTACATCTGGATGAAAATATGTATTTTGATTTAAAATAGAACACTGAAAGTTGCATGGTAGGAGTGATATCTACAAAATGTGGATCTGCTAACCCTTGATATGTAGACTGCTTGAAAGGACAAGCTGAGTGTGGAAATGAGGAAAGCCCTAGAGGGACAGTGGGTCTCTGAATTCCAGGCTGTTCATGTTATGTCCATGCTGCTCAGTGGAGCTTCTGAAACCTCTGCATGGCAGGGCTGACTCCAGTTTCCCTGCACAAAGTGCTCCCTCTGCATTCCCCGTGAGACTATTGGGAGCCCAAGATTTTTTGGTTAAGAAGCTGTTATCAACGTTATGTCAGATAAAAAGTCGTCTGCCCCATGGGCATTTATTTGCGTGGATGGATATTCATATTTTAAAAGTTTTAAATAAGTAGCTTTTACAGATCTGGTAGGTGGTCATGTTTATAATTCTCAAATTATCTTCAAATTTCTAGGTGTCTGAAATGTCTTGCCTGAAAAATTTGTGCCAACAAAAGTTGGAGTTTAAATCAAAACCAGTTTTGTCTCTTTTTTTTTTTTTAGATGGGAATTTTCTTTAATTGTGACTTTTGTTCTGTTTCTGCTTGGAAAGGAAATGTTAAAGGGCTAGATCAAAATTAACCAAAAATTTCCTGAGAAAAAAAATTTTTAATACTCCCATTTTTGTTCAGGAGGAGTTGCATTTTTTGGCGAAATTTTCCTACAAATATTTTATAAATCCAAAATTATGTATTGTGGAATTAAAGAAGGAAAATAAGTATTTCCCTGCTGTTACAGAATACATTGAAAAAGTAACGTCTTACTCCATGGTGTTTTCCCTGATCCACGTGCAGCAGGGGCAGAAGAGCCAGGCTGTGCTGCAGCCCCAGCAGCAGCGCTCGGAGCTGCCCAGGGGCTCCGAGCCGTGCCGAGCCCACGGGGCGATGCCTGGGACCACTCCTGGGCTGGGCTGGGCTGGAAAAGCCTTCCTGCACTCTCTGGGCCCTGGAGAACCTCGCCCTGGTCCTGTGCAAGCCCAAGCAGTGGCAGCTGTGTGATCACAGCCAGCAGCGAGCCATGCAAATGCTCCTGTCCTTTTACTGTCCCTCTGTAAAAATAGAGCAGGGCTGGAGCAGCCTCCTGGCTACACCAGCTGAGTGTGCATGAGAGGGAAGGAGAGAAATTTTGTGAGTTTAGGTTTGGTTTTTTAAATAATAATTTCTAAAAACTATGGAAATCAGCTTATATATCAAATTTCAGAGAACTTATTTTTTTTAATAAATCTGATCAATATAAACTTTGTACCCATCCCCCATCTGACACACTTGGTGCAAAACCTCATCTCTGAACATGCCTTCAAATGTTCTGAAAGTGCAGATCTGAGCATCCTGGTTATTGCTAACATATAATGTTGCTTTAAAAAAATAATTTGCCATGAAATTCTGTAGGCAATGTGTTAGGAAAGGAATTAGAAAATACAGTGAGTAAGAAATAGATTAGCTTGGGCTATTATAACCAACCTAAATTTTTTAAATGGCTGTCCAGTTTATCTCTCCTGCAGCTGCATCAAACCTTGTAATGGGATTAGGCTTTTCCTTAAAATATTTTTTTTTTTTTTCCAGAGCCATATATTTCTGGCAGGGAATAGTATTCCAGTTATCTCTCCCAAAGAGATGATGCACTTTAATATAAAAGCAAAGAGGGGGAACCTATAAAAACTGAGTCTGAGTGTGAACTCATTTCAGCATGGTGGGAAATGGTGCACAGTGTCTGCCTTGCACAACAGGGTGGTCCTCATTTTGTTTAGAGACAAACGCTGTTACTGGAATAACTTTGTGGCTTAGTATTGCCCTGGATGAATGCTACAGAAATCCCATCTCCTAACTAAAAGAGGAGAAGGAATTCACTGTCCAAAAAAAAAAAAAAAATCCTGTGCTTTGTCAGCTCTGACCTGAATAAGGACATGAACTGACCACAAATGTCCAGTAAACTGCAAGTGTTAAGATGTTCCCAGAAGGATGGAATTCCTATAGTTCAGCTTTTCAGTGATCTCAGCTGTAAAGTGACTGCCACACTCTATTTGTAAATTTTCCCAGTAAATGGAGCATCCTGATTGCAGAACATCCTGACACAGCTGGCACCCAGAGTCAGGGGATCAGCTGCTAATAAACAACTGCTAACACTAGTAATGAAAAAGCAGAAAGAGGGGTAGGCTCTGTAAGTAAGCAACAGTTGCTGATGCCCTTGAGGGTATCTCCAGAGAGAACTTCTCTATCTAGCATATGGAATATATCTGGGATACAGTCAACTTGGTGTAGTAAGTTAGTTCTTTGAGAAAGTCAACTCGATACATCTGTGATAGCTGTCCATACCATGGTTTGCATCCTGGATCCATAGAAAGCACACAGGACTCTGGGCACTCATCATGCTCCTTTAGTGGATGCAGAGGCCTTTCCTGTACTCCCAAAGGAATCTGCCTGGGTCACATACAGAGCGCTGAGAACACTGCTGTCATTGCTCTTAGTGACTTATTTTGCTCCTGATTTAAGCAGGATTATGAATTGAGGTTAAATTGTACATCTCTTTAATCCCTATTGTGGGTAGTTTCAGGACAGATATGCATGTGTCAGGAATTCTTAGCAGAGTCTGTGTTTAACATGGATGAGAGCAGAGAGGGCTGCGCTGCACAACCTGCTCCAAAGACAAATTGAGAAGGGTCGAGTGAGCTTGTTCTGGCATGACCTGGGTAATCCTCTGTAGGTGTGGCACAGTTTGTCCTGCCAGCCCAGCATGACTTTGGGAGGCCATCCTCAAGTATAATCAGAAAAATCATTTTGCTGTGTTGTGCCATTTCTCAGTGTGTCTGCCCAAAATGTGAGCAGGATTTGAAGCAAATCCTATTAAGAAAGAGGGTTTTAATCCATATCTTACAACGCTTTAAATACATATTAATAATTAATATATGGAATACATATGTGTATGCATCCACACACTGCAATGTGTGTATTTGTCCCTGCTGTTACGGCCACTCCAGTTCCAGGTGTGACATCTGCCGAGGGCCACAGCCTGGCTGTGGCAGCTGGGGTGACTCTAAGTGACTGTGACTGGCACAAGTCAGGGTGGCAGTAGGGCAGGTGTTTTTATGGGGTAGGGTAGCACAAGATCGCAGTGGGCCATAGCAAACAAGGCTACAGTATAATTACCTCTGACTCTAACTCCTTTGTGTTATGTGTTGAAACTAGGCATGGAGTGTGCTTTGGAAATTCTTTTGTTTTTGTTGAACACAGCAATATGCAGGGCCTTATGCATTAAGCATGACAATCTGGTTTTCAAATAGATGCTGTCCTGAATTTGTAAGTCCCAATCATCCTTCATCCCTACACATATGTGTAGAAAACACTGCTATTGAGTAAGGTAGAGCCCCTGATTTATGGCTTATCTTTTTTTTTTTTTTTTTCGTGTTACTTGGCTGATTCCTGTGTAAAATAGTTGCATTGAGTAAACATGATGCTGAGTATGCCCCAGGTCACCTAAACTCTGCTAAGACATCAAACTAAACTTCCGTGAACAACACTTCCATTGGGTTGGGTTGCTTCCAGTAGAAAAAGGACTGATAATGTAGGTTTCCAGTCTCCTGGGAGTTCATTTTATGACCTGTCTTTCTACAAGCTAAGAGGTGTTTGTCTTGTGTCCATATGATTATAAATGAAAAAGCATACTCTGTGCTCTGCTCCAGCCATATAAACAGAAACACAGACACAAGTCTTTATTGAGCTACAGTGAGCTGTTCAGCACAAAATTGAACTCCAGCCAACTCCACCTCTCAACACTGTATTAAAAACAGCTCAGATCCGGTTTTACATTTCCCTATTAGACTTGTGTTGGGATTACACAGGCTAAAAGTAAATGGAAGGGAAAAAAAACTCACCTTGAGGTTCAGACTTTCAGTTAGCCAATAAAAAATTGGGAGGCACCTAGGCAGGGAAAAGACATCCACAGGAATCTCCTGCTGGAAAAAGGTTAAAAACTGAGAGTAAGAGAATTTGAGTGGTCAGTGTGAATAGGAAGCAAATAAAGTACAGTGGATTGCAGAACAGGGAAAATATGATAGTGAAAACTGAAATCCTTCAAGAGTCTCTAAGGAGCTGCTGCCAAAGAGCTACAGGGACTGTGAAGAAAAGAGTAAGTCACATAGACTAAGTCACATGGTTTGCTTGAGCTGTGCCCATTTGCTGCCAAACCTTTCCATCCTCTTGTGCTCCCTGAACAGGCAAGTGCTCCAGGAGAGGAGAAATTTTTGATATGACAACCTCAGTCAATAAACTGTTCAGGAGACAGGACTCAGGGACATGGTTGACTCCCCCATGAGGCTCTCTCCAACTGTTTAATAAATTGTAATGTGTTCTGGCAAGTTCTGGTGGCCTGGACCACAAAGCATGTCACCTTGTTGAGTTGGCTTGTAAAAAATGGTAACCTGGCTTGGATGAAACAGGGCTCTTGACCCATGCTTTGATTTTAAATGGTTTTGCTAGTAGGAGCAAGGTGAGAGGAGAGGAAGGATGGAAACAGCATTTTTAATACTTTTACTTATTTGGGTTTCGTGTTATTTTTCAATTTCCAGTAAATAGATAAAAGTACTAGTTACAAAGAGTAGTGACTGTTCTTGGTTTTTTAGGCCAGAAGGGAAGACATTAGTAAAAATGCAAGAAAGCTCATTCTTGGGAGAGATGTGACATAAATTTTAGGCTTAAGTGCAAGATGTTAAAAAAAAATAGGCAGGTAAATTTTTGAATTCTAATTACCATCCTTACTTTCAAAACAAGTAAGCACCAGGTATTCTCATAGTGATCTGTTGTTTTAAAATTAAGCTACCTGAATAATCAAATTAGAGTCTAACATTAGGTTTTCATATAAAATCAACAAAGAAAGCCTGTTCTGGAGACTCAGTTAAATGTCTGGCTTCTTGAGGGCAATTATCCTAAACAATTTTCCAAGTTATCTGAAACTACACTGCCATAATTTACAGGAATTCAAACATATTTCAGAAATTCTCAGGTATCGTCCAAATGGAATTAATCTCTTACTGGATGAGGGTCTCTGTAAACAAAGTTGTCAAAGCCAAGGACTTTCAAAGGTTCTTTTAGGGAAGCAGGACATGCCAGAAGTTCAAAAGCTGCTCAGGTTAGAGGCTGTATAAAAAAAGAGTTCTTTTCCTGCACTCATTTCTCTATTTATATTTAGAATATACTTGACATCAATAATTAACAAAGGTTAACACAGGATTAAAACAGGATTACTCCTCTTACTGATATTCACAATAGTCCACATTGCATTTGAAAATTTGATTTGGTTTGAATATTGTCAGGGTTCTACACAGAGCTACAGCACAGCTTTGTTCCTTTAAATATCATTAAAGAGCACTTGTTGAGACTGTAATATTTATTAAACAGTTTAAATCCTCCCATTTCCTAAACAAATGCTCTGGCATCCTTTTTCATTTGGGTGTAGAAGCTGCTCGTATGCAATTGTTAATTGAAATCACTTTGCTTAGTGACCCCCAGGCAGCTTTGATGCACTGCATCCCTGATTTCTGATTGTGAGACCAGAAGTCAAAAGCAACAAAAGATAATTATTTTATTTCTAGTCTTTGTTTTAATTTGTAATTTTGAACTTAAGTGCTTCCAAAGTTGCCAGACAACAGTGCTATTTCCTTTTTAATTGCCTAATGTGAGAAATGTTTGCCAATTGCTTTGGTAACAAAAGAAATACTGCAATTTACTGATTATAAAAGCCTTCTGTAATTTAGCTTTATTTACCATGCTGACTTTCAGTCACCCAAGGAAAATGTCCTTTGACATGGCCTCCCTTGCAATCCTCGATCATTTCAACACAGCTATTTATCTGCATTTCAGATCTATTTAGGAACAAATAAATGCTTTAACAACAACAAAAAACATAAAAAAACCCTATATAAGCAATATGCACAAATTCCATGGATCTTCTGCATGACTTGAACTGCCTAATTGTACAGTTAGTTCTAAAAATGGATGACTTACACAAGGGAACACTAGCCTGCAGCCATGGTTGAAAGTGCATATTTTTGTGAAACATTCAAATGTGAACCTCAGTTCCCAGAGTTAAAATGAAGATTTACATATTTGATAAGGTCTGGAATTGCTGTATGTCTTGCAGCAGACCTAGATGTCATATGGGTCACTGGAAAGTACACAGATTACAGCAATAAAATGAATATAATTCAGCAGCAAGAGTAACACAACAAAGACTGTCATTGGAAATCATTCCCCTTTATTTGGGTTTAGTTACAAATGAGGAATGTTCAAAATGTTGAGATCTTTAATTTGGATGAGTCTTTGTAAAGGAGAGCCCTTATAAAAATTTCCTTTTTCTAAAACCAGTTGCAATTGACTTTAAAAGCCATTCTGGTTGGGATGGAAAAGAATGGTCCACTTAATCTGATGTCTGCAATCAAGTTGAACAGGAAATTACTGAAATGATCACTTATGCTTATCCATCACTTTGGTTTCACAGAAAATAACAAATTTTACAGGAAAATGTTTTTGCATGGATGGGTTAACCAAAATCCAGCAAAGCTAATGACCAAATTTTTCAGTGTTTTGGGCAGCTGCAACTGCTGGTGAAATTATTTTAATTCTCATTCTAATAGTTTTTCTAACAAATTTTCAGTAATTTACCTGTTCTGTGCAATTGAGAAAAGGAGGGCAGTTACATACAACAGAAGACTTTTTGAAGGGAACCTGCCTAGGGGGTATGAGAGATTTTATTTTATTTTATTTATTTATGTTCAAAGTATTGGGAGCAAAACTGTTTAAGGCATCGTGATGTGAGAAGCAATTCTTTGTTATGGGTTTGGGTAATAACACGATTTGGAATCTGTCATTGGTGAGCATATGTTCAGATTTGTTTGCTAGTATGTAAATCTGTATGTTCAGAACTTGCTACTTGGCAGAGGGGTCCAAATTCCTCAGTAGCTGGAAAATACATTCCTAAGCATAGATTAGTTGTCCAAGTACTCTTGCTGGCAGCATGCAGAAGGTTTGGGGACCTGTGGCAAGAACCAACATAAATAAAGAGCATGCCTAGAAAAACCTGCCTGTGAGCATAGTATAACATTTGACTGGATGGTCACGGACCTTCAGACACAAACCTCTCTGCCAGAGAATGCTGGAATTTCTTTCAAAATTGTAAATTATAAATATCCATTTCCTGTCATGATAAGCATTTCATCTTCCATGGGAAATCCATAGTAATCCTCATCTTAATGCTTATGTAGGAACTGATCTTGGAACTGAATATTGGTCGTTGTCCTGATTATGAAATGATTAGTTGAGATATATATGAGTATAATAAAATCCCACCTAATACTCATAAATCTGTAATTGATTATGAGTTCAGTCATAAGGGAAAAATATAAATATTGATTATACTTGGGTAGTAGTTGGCAAGATTTTACTTTTCTATCCCTAAACTCAAAACCTCAAATCTAGGAAAGAAAACCTTATACTGATTGAAAAAGAAACATATGGGGTAGGAGGGAAGTATTTAAATCCAGAAGAAGGATAATTCAGCAAGTGAAACTGAAAAAAAGTAGGACTAATAGAAGGTTTATAAGGGAGGAAAAAAACTAGAAAAAGTCTATAGTAATTAGAAAAGGGTAATATATTAAAATTAATAAATCAATTATATACAATTACTAGATGAACAGGTAATGGGAGAAGTAGGTGTTTTCCATAAATATTTCAATTCTATAAGGAGGAAAGCACTAGATTGTATATTAACAGGATAGGTTAATTAAATATTTTCCATTTTTTAAGTTATTCAGGAGAATTTTTAAACAACACCCAAGTCAACATTCAACAGAAATTTCCCCCCAAGTATTTCAGGAGATGTGTCTCATAGAGTATTTTTGACTGCTAGTATTTATTTTCAACAAATCTTGGAAAACTGAAGAAGTTTTAGAAGCCTGGAGGGGGAAAATATCTCACATCCCAGTGTTTAAAATGTTAAATGGGATAAGTCAAGTAATTATAAGTGTTTTTCACCTGACTTCAGGCATGGGAAAAGTCATGGAATGGCCTTTAATACAGGTTGAAACAATGGTACTGTAAATAATATTGCTCAACAGAGGATAAGAGAAGTAAGTTTTTGTCAGATCAGTTTATTTGCAAGACTGTAATAAAAATAGTGCTAATAGTGCTTTATAAAGCTTTCAACTTAGAATGGTGCAAAAGTTTGAGAAATCACGTTGCCATGGCACATACTGAATGAGTTAAAATGAATGACAAAACAGAAGTCTAACCAGGGACTTGTCGCAATGTTTTTCTCCAGCATGCCCCACTGAACATCTGAACTTCAGAGTCCCACTTCCTATTTCATCCAAATCCAGGTATCATGGTTAAAAATATATCAATACATTCTGAATCCGAAAGAAGATTAGGATGTTGCTAAATCTGAAAGGCTCAAAAGGACAAGTTATTCAGTATCAGATGGATTAATTAAGATTCTTATCAATGATGAGTCTTTTCACGTGCCTTCTGGAGGGAGGCTTCCATGAGCATGTAGAGGATTTTTCAAAGTACATCAGCCAGTGTTAGTACACCCACCAGCTGGCCAGCACAGCCCTCAGTCAGCCCTCTTACCTCTCACAGCTTTCACCTGTACAGATGCTAACTCTGAACTCTGTAAATGTCTTGCAAATATCACCACCATCAGGCAATTACTTCACTTTTACTTGGCAGTCCTTAGAACAAGTTTGTATGCCACGCTGCAATAATTAAAAAAAAAAAAAAGATGAATATTATTATGCTGGTCAGGAGCTGACACCTGATTTTTCATTTCAGTGATCAAGCCCAAAACAGCTCTTAAATCCTACTTAAACTGGATAATTTCTAAGAGAGATTTTGTGTAAAACAAATAAAACCCTAACTGTCCATGGCAAGCATGGTGAAGATGATCATGCACCCTGTGGAGGATACTTCTTACATTTTCTTGGACTGATTTATAAAAGGTTGAAACACTCTACAAGGCGTTTAGATCATAGAGATAAAATTATGTAAATATGAGTTGAACTACTTTCTTGCCTTCTTGCCCCTAAGTGATGCAGTGCAGTTTTGAAGACCACAGATTCTAGAACATCTTTCTGTATCTAAAAGTTCAGTGAGAGAAAATTTGAACTTGAATACACTATGCTATAAAAAAACACCACAAAAAAATGGCTTCATGCATAGTAAGCGTTGGAAAGCTTCACAGATATTTTTGTCCTTTCTGTTCCATCTGGGATGTGCTACTTTAGATTGGGTTTATAGTATTGTTACAGTTTCCTTAGTTATGAAAACATAGATACAATAGTATAGTTCTGTGCTTCATATACTGCAGTGTTTGTTAGGAGTTTGTTTATTGACTATGGGAAGTGTAGAAATTAATTCAAGATGGAGAAATGTACAGTAAAAGACACGTTGTCTTGTTACACAAAGGCATTGTAGTCTTAAATCTTGAAAAAAATGCATTCCAACTGAAGTAAGAGTTTTCCTCTTTGTATTTGAGGAGCACAACACAACCAAACCACTCTTGAGCATCGGATTTCATTTGGAGAAAGAACCATGATTCTCTTGTAGATAACTGACATAATTTATATTATATATATTATATAAATATATATAATATAAACAAGCTGCTTTCTTAGAGGCATCTATTTGCCTCAAAATGCTTGTCTCACCTAATAGTTTAGAAATTCCCAGGACAGCGGGCATCATTTTCCAGCTGACTTCAGTTTCTGAACTGAACTCTCTGATCCTTTTTTGAAATATTTAATTTATACTTTCTGTCCATCCATGCATAATGATAGCATTTTGACATGTCTTATATAAAATGCACTTGTAACAAACCCTGCATTCACTGTAATGTTTATGAGCATCACAGATTCTCTGTGGAACAACTTCCAATGAAGCCAGTGCCTAGAGACCACCTAACTGTTCCTGGTCAGGTTTTCCTGGCCTCACTCTGTAGTTCAGCTTAAGAATTGTGCTTTGGTGCAAGGGGTTTTTTTCAGCCTAGAGTGAGCTCTGTTTTTTCCTCTGGAGGAACAAATATGAAATTGGTGACTGGAGCTTGGTGTCTCTGGCTTAGCAACCAGAATAGGTAAACACAGCTTATACTGAAGCTCCAACTGCCTCAGTTCTGACAGACTGGAAGTTGAGCCTGTGTGGTTGAAGCCTCGATCTCGCAGTAACACTCGGGGTTATGGTGCTAGACTCTGCATGCAGCTCTGAGAGCATCACTGAGGCTGCACTACAGCTTGTGCTACACTTCTGTAGCCACCAGCCATGTGCTTGGGAGGGCACAGTAAAGAAAGCATTGCCTTCTAGCATGTCCTAGCACTGCCGGGTACATGCAGGCTTAACCTGCTGAAGCCACCCAGAAAATGTCCCTTGCATTTAACCGGACCAGGGTTTCATCTCGTGCATGCTTTCAGTTTTTTGTGTAAGTACTTATTAGCCATTTTGTCTGGCCTGTAACACATGCCACTAAGGCTGGAGACACATCAAGGCTCTTAGGTTATCCACTCTGTATGTGGATATATATATATCCACATATATATATATATAGGTATGTCTGCAGGTTGTGTGCCTTTCTCAGGTAGTTGCAGGTAAAGGTGTAGCCCACTTACATGTCCTCGTTTGAAACTGTAAAATTGTGTTGTTCTTTGCTCTGAATTTTTAAAATTCCTCATGAAGGATTTGGTGTAAAATAGAGGATTAGACAAAAATAATGTACTTAGTCTCAAAGCAGGAAAATGCAATTTATGCCCCTGCAGTAGTTAGCTTGTCAAATTGAAGATGCTGAATATATGTGACATACGAGTTCTTGTTGCTGTAACACATTTAAAAGATTATGTTGAAATGGAACAAGATACTTTAAAAAATCAGGTTAAACAAGATTTTCAAATGTACATACATTCAGGGCATATGAGTCTAGCTAACAAATAAACCCTATTTATCTAACTACATTTCATCCAAAATTAAATTTTTTCTATAAAGTTTGAAACAACTTCCATATTTGACTGAATTCTTTTTAGTATTTATGTTCCTGGGCAAATTTTGTGCTGTCTAGTACTGCTCATAAAGCTATTATGAGCTGCAGGATTTTGTAGGATTGTGCAGTCCAAATTTGGCTTGCTATAAGCCAGATTCATCAGTTTAATACTGATGTACCACAAGTCATTTATGACTTGTGCTCATGTTGTTCTGAGTGTTTTTCTTAAAGGCAGCAAGTATGATTTTTCCTGCTGCTTTCTGTCTCCTCAGAGGTCAGTTATGTACTACAGTGTGATGTGTAAAATAACCTCAAGCATTTGCACATAAATGCTAATGCCTGCAGACATTATATACTCTAAACTGTTCTCACTAATAATCGCGTTTACTAATAATGATATGGATTTCCATTACAAAAAACCTTGAAGCTGAAACTTTACTATACATTTTGCATTGCAGCTTGAACAGTTGTTATACCTCAGGAAATTCAGAAGTATGAGTTATCTGAATTTTGTCCTTTTCTGTCAGGAGCTTATCACTGTGGTGTGATCTGACATGATCGGTTATTCTGATGTCTGCTCTTGCAGTGCCCTGTAGTTAGAGCTGCTCTATTCCATGACAGGAATTAAGTACTTAAATACTGAGTGCTCAGTGCTGAATGTGTCTGCTTTTTGGCTAGCATGTGACAATTTTATATGTGCAAGATAATTCTTACTCTATGAAGGTTTATAATTGTACAGTCAGGTTGACTGCACTATCTCATGCTGTATTTTACTGTCAGTGCAGTATCAGTATGTACTTCAGGTTTGTGTGCTTCACACATATTCAAAAGAATATGCTAAGATGAAGCCTCTCTTGGAAAAAAAAATGTGCAGGATGGATTTGCTGGTTATGTGTCCAGTATTTTCCTGTAAATTGAATATTTCCTGTGTAGGCGATGCAATGTCGATACAGGTTCTACATTTGCTGGAGTTGTGTCCCTTTCTGTATGGCAAATCCCACATTAAGCTAAAAAGAAAGGAAGAATAGGAATTCAGATATGTAAGTAACTTTTTTTAGTATTTTGCAGTCTTTGGAACAGTTTGGAAAAAAGATTAAATTTAGGCCAATGTCTAGTCAAAAATCCGTGTTTTAATGTGGAATGTTATCCAGCCAGGCTTCAACACCAAAAGTGTTCTACTGACATCACTGGAAAAATCTTGCTAATCTACATGTTTTATAATCTCAACAACTGGCTCTGCCAGTGCAGCCACTTGTGCCAGAAGCCCCAGCTGGACTAATTGTGCAGATGCAGTAGAGCTCTGCACAGGTGTAAGGGGGCTGGAGCAAGGATTTCCTGGCTTCCAGCAGCCCAGACCATAAGATTTCCGAAATTAAAGAGGCCCCAGATTAGGAGAACAGATTAGAGCAGTGATTGCAATGATTACTTTATGATATAGGTGTGGACAAGGAAGTTTGTAACACATGAATGGCATTGATATAAATATAGGAAGAATTACAAGTATTTGTGCTAATCCTTTAATAAAATAACGTAATTGGACCTAATTTAGATTAGGTGATTGAAGTTATTCTTGATTGAAGATTGAAGTCAGCCTGCTAAGAAAAACTAGAAACTTTAGAATTCAGATTGAAATAAATTATTAATTCTGTCAAGAAGCTGTTGCATCTCATAGCTAAAAATAATATTTTGGGAAAAAAAACCACCTTAGACTGCCTTTCCAATAATGTGTTCATATTAGGCTTCAGTTCTACCTCATTGATATCTAATGGGCAGTCACATAGACATTATTGGGAAAATTGTCAGGGTTCTAGTGAAGGTGTTGAGAGAGAATAAAAGCAACTCACTCTCCCTCTTAATGTTTCCTCTGTAGCTTTTACATTACAACACCGTAGCATTAAACACCTCCCAGATGGAGAATGAGAGAACCAAGCTGTCTTTCAGATGACCAAATCACTTAAAGTTGGGCCTATGGGATAAGCATTAACTAACTCCACAGGGAGGAAGTCATTAATTTCTGATTTTAACTTCTGTTACCATGTCTGTTCTGGGCATGCTCAAAATTCCAAGTAACAAAGAGCCAGGTATGCAGAATATGATAATCACAAAACCAGACAAAATCAAAATGAAATTGTAAATGCTCTGTGTGCCCACAATCTTCTCTTCTCATATCCAGGCACTACTAGCCTCTTCTCGAGTAAAAGCTTACTTAGATTAAAAACTACTTGGAGAATCACTTGTAATACTTCATTGGAAGACAGTCTTGAGAATTCTTCTGAAACGCAGAGTGCTTAATAACCTCGACTGTGAATGCTGTCAAATATTTATGCTTCCTTCCTTCCAATGTTTATTCAGAATGCATTTTTGTACAGCTGGGAAGGTTGTTAGGAGCTGATGACTGGGACTGCAGAATGACAGATATTCTTAAAGGGGAAGAAATGAAAACTTTCCATCCAGAAGATGCAGATGTTGATGTAGCCTGTGATGTGTGGCGTGAATTAGTGATGAGTAAAGCAGCATCCAGGCAAGATGAAAGACTAAATCAGAGTGAAGAGGATTCCTCAGTAAATGAATCCCTTGAAAGGAAAGCACCACTTAGCAGCCCAGATTTAACCAACTTGAAACACAGACACAGAAAGAATTAAATTATTAAGTAGCTTATGAAGATGTGGCGTGGAATAAGGGGGAACTTTTGAAAGTACACTGCTAACTTTTTAATGATTTTCTCAATGGATTGAGTACACTTCAGTGACAACTACAGTCAGGTGTCTTTTTTCATGTAAATTGTTCCGATCTGTTCTAACAGACTAAAATAATTTTAATTAGCAAATAGATAAATAGTGTAGATTAATGTAGTTAAAGATGCTCTCCAAAATAATTTTCTTTAGAATTTGTCATTCTCATTTTCTTTAGAGAGGATAAGTCTTTGCTCTCAGCAATTATACTGCATAATTCACAGTACTTCTTATTTTAAATAGCTGTGCAAACATTACGTCATCTCCCAACATGCCTGTGAGCTAGATAATGGAGTCTTTCTCATTTATGGATGGTGTGATCAGGACTTCAGCAGTGAATGCTCTCTGTACACTAACCCAAATCACAGCCAACCCTGCCACTCTGCACCACGTGTTCTCAGCTATTTCGTGTCAGTCAAACAGACACTGCTCTGCATGCCATCCAATTCCAAACAAGTACAGAGGGAAGCCCACGATATTATTTCTATTTCAAAGTGAGACCTTCTCTAATCTACCTCCTGCATGTACTGCATGGTAATTTCAGACTGGCTCAATGAAATAGAAAAATACTTTAGAATCACACTGTAGATCTTGGCAAACATCTCTCCTAAAAATAAATGTTAAAAATTAGGCTGACCTTTAAGTGCATTCATGGTTCAGAAAAGCTGTCCTGCTCTGCACTAGACCAAAACAAAACGACCTTCAGATCCATCAGCCTCTTGCCTTTCTCTTTACCCTTTTTGCAATTTTTTACAGCAGATGAATGAGGGTATATTGTGCATTAGCAAGGTGAACTGAAGGCTGTGCTGCCACCTTCCTAAAGTGCCTCCCCAGCTCACGCCAGTGAGGGTGTGTTTGGCAGAGGCCTTGCAAACTAACAAAGGCCTGACAAAAACAAGGCATCTCATGCCAAAAGGGAAAGCTGAGCTTTTCAAACAGAAAAAAATTAGTAAAATCAGGGGCCTGGAATTTGAGTACCTGTTAGCTGGGAGGAAATTATTTTGAGCAATGAAAATCCAAATGCAAACAGATAATACAATACAAGGAGATTAAAAAATGAGGTATGGCTAGGAGCAAGAATAATCTGGTTTGAACCATTACTGTGGAGAGGTTTCTCTTTACGTTTTCTGTGTGCAGCACAGCTCTGGTTCTCTCTGCACTGAGTATCCCAAGTAGTAAGTGAGTGACACAGTAGAGCATCTCATCTTTTCCTTAATGTAGCACTAAGTCTATCAAGCTTACATAAAATAAATTCAGAGAAAAGTAACAACCCATTTTTTTTACATGTGAGGCCTTAGAATCTTTATTTCATTTTTAGGTATTTCAACATAAAGGCAATCAAGCACCAATATTTTTCACCTAAATCATGTCTGATTTTATTTTAGACCATTTTGTCTTTTACGTTCAAGAGTCTGAAAACATTAAATGTGTTCTTTTGGCTCCACTTATTTAAGTAACAATCATAAAGTAATTTAAGAGATGGATTTTCTGGCTTGGCTGTATACCAGAAGTAGCCTAGCACACATGTTGCACACTTTGCTATATAGTTCCACCTTTGTGTACTTAAGGGGGAAGTCTTACCTCTGCTTTGCAGTGCAGAGGTGACGTAGAGCACTTGATCCTGCCAGATGGCTTTACATGTAGGATGGGACTCAGGCAGGCTCCTGTGGCAGAAGCAATGCCTTCCACGTAGAAGAGCTGAAGTTTTGCATGTGTGAATCTGTATCTGAGTGTTCCTTGCACCTTAATGAGTGTGAGGTGTACAATTTGGCATGCAGCTGGAAGTCTGCTGATCCAAAAATCATCACAACTGTTTGTGTCACCTTTTCTTTGCTGTACTGATGTTGATATAATACTGATGCTTATGCTGATAAGTAGTGTTCAGAATGCCTGCTCATTTTCCTAGGAGGAAATAATTAAATTGTTTTAGGGTAGACTATTTGCTAAATTAGATTTATAAGTTTTAATGTTAGTTTTAAATCCACTGGAAAGTGGCACTGAGCCTAGAAAGGGAAAATAATTCTAAAAAATATTTAAATTATTTACAAGATATTATAGAATTGCACTAGATTGCACTTGCAAAAGGGCCTCTGACCTCGATCACTGGTGATGAATAACCATAAAGGACAAACTGGGAGAAATTCTCTGTTATATAAGAAAGTGAGCTGATGCCATTGTGGTCTGGATTCTATGGATGTCAGGAGAAAAAGAAAAAAAAAAGATCCCAAACAGATAAATCCTTAATGCAAAAGTGGCCCAGGAAAATGATAAAATTACTAAAAACTGTAAACTTACATTATACCTTTTTGAAATCAGACAGAAAATTGTTCTTGCACAGCAGGAAAAAAACAGATTCTCAACTAACTGGCAATGTGATTTTTGGAAGAACAGCTTTTAAGTTAAAGTAAAATCCCTTCTTGACGCTGGTAAAATTTCACGTTATTTACCTTTGCCTGCAATGAAATTTATTATAAATCATTTTATACAAATCATACAATCACTGAAAAAGAATATGTGATTTAGATTATAACTTTTCCAGCAGTTGGATGTGCACATGAGGACTGTGACACTATGAGTCCAGCTAGAATCCTCACCACTGCAGGCATCTTGGGAGAAAATATGGATTCTTAAAGTGAACATCCTTACCCTCCAGTGAAATTACAGCAACACTGGGGCCTTGTCATCCAGTGCAGCACCGGTACCACTATAGCTCCTGTGAGTGCACATGTGGTGCATCTCACATGGAGTGTTAAGGTGGGGTATGAGCTTGTCTTAAAAATAGCAGAGGCACAGTAAATAGAAAGTGTCAGGGGTTGTGTAATATGCAAAATCCAGGTACGATTTTTTTTTTTTTTTTTTTTTTGGTTTGCAACTATAAAGAAAACAGACATGCTGAAAACCCTCAGTGAGGCACTTGCCTTAATCTTTCTCATGCCCTTAGCTTCCCCTTATTTCAGTACACCCCTCCTCCCACAGCACATTAAACAGCCTTCATGGACCACGAGGGGAACAACAGGGGAAACAATAGCTCATACTGCAGTGGTCTGAATTCAAACCCTTCTGAATACTCTGAGGAGCACTAGTGGCACTGGTGACCTCTTGCTCTGCAGTTTCCCACTCCTACTGCCTTGCACAGCTGCAGAGTATGACGGCAAATTTCAGAGGAGCATCGAGGCCTAGCTCTTGTTTTCACTAACTTCGTTTTGCACCACTGTAGAAAAATAAATACTCCTACAATATATAGCCCCCTGGAGAATTAGAGAGTGAAGTTTGTGGGCGTGGAGGGTTTAGTATCCAAGAATTTCTGAAACTCTAACTCTACATGTGTGTTGTGTGTGTATATTGGTATAAGCAGTGCTGGTAAGGAAAAATTTTGACTAGTATTTCTGGTGAATTAGATAACTAAGAAGGGGTGGATCTTGGCAGTCTCAAAATGGACGTATCATTGCAGTTTTGCTGCTGCTTATTTTCATAGAATCAAATTGCTTTTTGGCAGTTCTTTTAGTTTCATTCTCTCTGTCATTCTTTAAAGCTGAGATGTTTGATCTGCAGCAGTAGAAAGAGCTGACTTTCTCAATGTCCAAAAAAAGTCTTTTTTTTTTTTTTTTTCTTCTGTCATGGCATTGGAATGTGATCTTCTGATGTCAGACTCCTCCTTAATTAGCTGAGAACTCAGTCCTGTAACTGGCTATATTTTTTAACGTGGTTGGGTTTGGGATTTTATTTGATTCCTCATTCTAACACTCAGATTCCTTTCAAAAGTATTTCCAAATACTTTTGGAATGAGAAGTAAAGGAATTTATTTTCACATTTGAATGCAGTATTTGTTTCTATAGCAGGAACCCTTCTGGGGAAGAAATTGCTGCTTTCATTCATTTCTAAATTCATTCATTTCATTACTAAAGTAATTAAATGATGGTTTGATCTTTTATGATAATCTCCTGCCTTTAGTGGATAGTTTTACTCCATCTTGTTCTCTGATTCAGACTTTGCTGTTATTATTTCTTAGTCACTATGTTGATAACAGAGCTTAATTTCTGTGTGCTCTACAGAAAGCAATTAATGCCAAGTTCTAATGAAGCATGAGCTGTGAGCTTTCACCATGTCTGACAACTGATTCACTGTCCACCACAGTAGAATTCCCTTTCAGTAAGGCTTGGCAGGAAACACCATCCATCTCTGGAGAAGATTGCCTTCCTCAGCACCTCCCAAAGATGGTAGCATTCGGGGACTGGGACGAGCAGAATTTCTTCTCTGTCCACTCCCTTCATGGGTCTCATGGATCACCACCAACACATACAACAATTGCTGTTCAACTTCTTCTCTGAGGAGGGAGGAGTAGGAAGGGGAGCCCCGGGCAGCCTCAGGGCTCCTCCCCTCCCAGCTGCGGTGTCGGAGAGGCAGCACTGCCCCAGCTGTGGTGAAGGCAAAGCCACACTCCTGCTTCCAGCTTACATTGCCCTTGAGACGTGGTAAATGCTCCCTGGCTGAAAAACCTCCTGCCAAAAGGAACCAGTTAGCCAGGAACCTTTCTTCCTACCAAAAGGAGATGTCTGAAATGTTCGTGGCTCATCTGCTTCTCCCAAGAATGTTCATCTAAGAGAATTCCTCTAAAATTGATCTTTTTACTTTTAAAAAAGATTCAAACCTGCTGCATGTTTTCTGGTTTGATAGTTAGGTTATTCTGCCTGCCTGTTGTTTGAAGGTCTGGGCAGTGTTTCTGCATCAAAGTGTTTGCTGCTTGCAATGCAAGCATCCTGAAAGGCCTATGAATACATTACAGCCTCTGTTCTCACCCCCCAGAACTTCCCTGTGTGAGCTGTATACAGGGCCATGCCATTAGAAACAGACATTCTAAAAATGTATGTTATACCATGAGATTACTGTGCAGGAAAAGTGGGGGAACCTAAAACAAAAAGAAATTTGAGTTCCCAGCAAAAGGTGATTGTTCTTTTCACCTTTGAAGAAAATCAGTGGAGGGAGAAAGGGAAAAGATGAGTTTCTTGTAAGGCTATCTTTTACCCAAAAAACGACAGGCACCTGTGTTCTGTGAACAACATGAACCAGCAAATAAGACAAGGGCTGGCAGAGATCACATCACTATGAATTTATGAAAGCTAAACAGAGCAAAAGAAAGGGAGGAGGAGGAGGTGTACATCCTCATACAACTCCTCCCCCTCCCAGCCCACCGCAGTGAGCGCGCTGCATGGAAAGCTCTTCAGCAGTACTCTGCCTTGGGTAGCCTGCCCTACAGTCAGGTTGCATTTCCAGAGAAATAAGAGTGTACCAAGTGGGGTGAATTAAAGTCACTGCATTCCCGCTCAGATTCAGTGCTTTATTTTTAAGTTATTTAGCTTAACACACATTGGCTAGTTTTGTCTGAGGTATGTTGATTTCATGCTTAAATAATTCAGCAAACTCTTTTTGTTGTTGTTGCAAATTGTACTGTTGCCAAAACCTTGTGGAACTCAGCTGTTAGTGCCCACGTGGGAAACCTATAATGCTGCTCTGAATGGTCTGCAATTCATTCTGCTCCATTCATTGGGGTTTCACGTTTCTTTTAGCACAGACCCCAATTCTCTACGCTCTTTTACATTCTGTGTTTAGTCTAGTACTATTCCTTGCTCGCTGGCGGTTGTACTGGAAAAAGATTGTTGATATTATTCTGGCATATGTAAGCAGTAAGGATTACACCATAGTCACTTTGTTGCTTTTAACTCACGTTTGAGCTTCTTGATGGAATCTTGTACTCTTTTTTTCATATGTGGATACACTGAACTTGGCTGGCTCTCAGTACAAAAGCTGTAGCAGGCCCAGCAGAAGGTGCAGTGTCCATTCAGGAGGTGTGCTAGTGTTGACTGCACCGCAATGTGCAATCATCCCTCTGGAGCATTGCAGTCGTCCTCTAGGGGGAGGAATTCAAGTGGTTAAAAAAGTAATGCCTGTTTCTTTCAATTCGTAGATGTCTGGATTTTGAGAGTCCTGGTTTTTACATTTGCAATTCAGTTAAATGATAATTATTATCCTGACTAGAACATTATCTCTCTTGATTAGGATTGCAGACATTTATAGTAATGAGCCATTCCTGTGGCTCCAAATGTTAAATTCTGCTCTTAGCATGGGTCTGTCTCTGAAACATAGGGTCTAAATGTTCAAACAAATTCAGCTACCTATATCCATCAACTGAAATAACCATTTTAGTTACTGTTCTGCAAGAAACTTGCCTGATGCAAGTGAAAACTGTTTTCCACTTTGGATTGTATCACTTTTCATGCAAGTGAAATTAATATAATTTGTCCTCTCAAGATTCAACTCAACATAGGACGCAAACACATGTATAATCCAACTGGAACTATTTTCATGTACACTAAGATTCTTTTCTCCTGCAAGAGTGTTATTAAAAAGTCTGTAATGAAAATTAGAATCTTTCACTTTAAAATGCCTTGCTAAATCAGAGTTACAGATAAAAACCAGATCACAGACCTTTAATCTTAAAAAAAACATAAAACAGAAATATCATTTCATATTAAACTTCCTAAGTTTTTACACTGTTATAACTACTTCAGCTGACTTTGACCTACTATGGTTTTATTTACATTTGAATTAAATCACTTTTGTTAAGGCACAAATTATTTCCTATCAGAAGATATACCATTACCTGAACTTTTAGTAGCTTGGATAGCAGATATTGGACCTATTTATTGAAAAAGAATTAAAAATTAGAATTTGAAACCAGGGGACTTCATTGAAGTTGCAGCTAAATGGACTAAAATAGTAACTAGAGACCATAATGAATTATCTGCATAAATAAAAACAACATATAAAAGCAGTAAAAAGAAATATTTTATTGAAAAGAAAAAAACACTTAAATTTACTAGCATCTGTTTGTGTTGTCAACAGAATAGTGACTAAAGGAACTGTTTGGTTTAGGCAATTTTTGCTTTCTTAGTGCTTTTTTTCAAACTCTCTCAGAAGGAGTGGTAGAGTATCTGTGTATTCAAGGGTTTAGAGGTAAATCATTGGCATAGAGATTGGTAAAGTGGTAGAAAATAAACCAGAAAAATTGGTAAAATTCCAAAATGGCAAAGAATTAACTGAGGACCGCCCATAATAAGACCAGTTGTTTAATAGTGTCTGGAAGTGAGGGAGAACATTTGCAAATTAGAATTTGCATATGGCACAGAAATTGTTAGGTTAGCCAAGACTAGAGAACTCTTGAGGGACCAATACAATTTAGGCACTTGGGCAGCACAATGGCAGATGGGATTAAATGCTGACAAATACATATTGGAAAGGATAATTGGGTTAAAATATGATTACATCAGCTCCCTTAGCTGTTTAACAGTCTCATTTTTAAACACGTCCTTTGAAGTAGCTGGCAAACACCCATTTGTTTCAGTTAGAGAAGACCCAGATCTCAGGTCTGAAATCTGAGTGCAGCTCTATAGCTTGTTTGGGAAAATTATACAGGTAACAGACTCTGCCGCTGCATTTTCTTTCAACCAGATGCAGATATTTTGCATATTTTATTTGCTGTGTGCTACCACAATTCTCCTCCTCTTCAGTCCCTGCGATATTATTATTGGGTTGCATCGCAGAGCCACCCAGCCTTTCCTCATACAAACAGGCTCTGAACGCGGCGCAGTCCCGGCGAGCTGCGGAGTCCTTGTGCCGCTGCTGCCGTTCTGCCTGGTGCCAGCTGCTGTGCGCAGCCGTGCCCTGCTGCCCGTGCTGAGCCTGAGCCCGGCTCTGCGGGGCTTTGGGCAGCGCCTGCCTGGCCAGCACACACCAAATGATGCTCCAGAGGGCCGCGTCTGGGCAGCCTCTGTGCGCCAGGCACACCGCATGCTGAGTGTGTGATTGAAGGTAACTTGGGAGCTCACCCTGCAGGAGGAGAAAGAAAGCAGTGTTGAGCTTATTTCAGTTCTTCCCTCCTTCAGGTGTTAGTGGTTTATTCGTCTTTTTGGGCTGTAGCAGTGAATCTGAATGCTGATGAAACCCAAACAGGCCTGGTTGTGGGCAGTCAATTTGTGTTAATGTTTTGGATGCTGTCCCTGGACCACAAGTTTTGTTGTTGTTTCCAGCTTAGACAAATCAGCCAGTTATTAATTTTGATATACTGTGATCTTCAAGGGTGTCCGAATCAGCTAACTACTGCAATATTTGTGTCTCCAAAGCTGGGATGCTGAACCAAAAAATATCTAGGAAACTTCTTCAAAATAGCTATTTCTATAAATGAAAACAATTTCAGGTACCCTGCCATGCCCCTGCAGCTCCACTGACTGCGTATTCCCTAGTACAGTGCTTTGTCTGGGCATCTCCAAGGTTTGGAACCTCTGAAGAAATGGCTGTTCATAGAATCACTGCAAGGGGGACCAAGGGACCCTGGATGGACGTACAGACAGAGGAATGAGACACTGGAGAGCAGCACTGTGGAAAGGGCCCTGGGGGTCCTGGTCAGTGGCGAGTTGAACACGAGCCAGCAGTGCCCTGGCAGCCAGGAGGGACATCCCTGTCCTGGGGGCACCAGGGACAGCACAGCCAGCCGGGCAAGGGAGGGGATTGTCCCGCTCTGCTCTGCGCTGGGACAGCCTCACCTCAAGGTGGTCCTGTGAAGTGCCTGGAGTTAGACTTAGATGATCCTTGTGGATCCCTTCTGACTCAGGATCTTATGATATTATCTTTTGGATCCTGAAATTATTTATTCACACTGTATAGTTCAGAAAGCATCCTCCTATTCATGGACAAAGTCACAATATTTTTAGTCCATTTCCTCTTTCTATTCCAGGAATTTGTATGCTCATCTTGATGCATTTTCTTCCTTAGTTGTTACAGCTTCCTATAAATTAGCTTCCTGTAATTTTTTTTTTTACTAGGATAATTTTCTTTATCAGGTTTTCTTCTAGTCCAGCACTGCAATTCCTCCAGTCCCCACCAGTTTTTAGACAGCCTCTGAAGGAGCCATGTCTGCCCACACACTGCAGCAGAGGCAATGAGCACAGGCCTCTTCACCCTGAGCAGTGTCCCCTCATCCTGCCCCACAGGAAGGGCTGGGGTTGCACCCTGGGGACTCCCACTCCCCAGCACATGGCTGTAAAGCTGTTCCAACACCGGCCCTCACCTCCTCAGCCCAATCCATATTCTTCCCCCCACCGCAGGCACTGAGTCCAGACTGGCCCCACCGCACCAGTCCTCTCTCCCTTCTTCAGGAGCTTGGGAAGGATTAAGAGTGAGCAGCAGGCTCACAGGAGGGAGGAAGGGGCCACTCCTGCTCACATATAAGCTGGAAGCAGAGACTGAGAAGTACAGGTAGTGAAGACGGAGAGAGGGAGCAGTGGCTGCATCTGCTGTGCTCCATGGCTCTCTTTTGGCCCATTTCCACCCAGACCAGCCTGATGTCATCCTGCTTGCCTCTAGATCCTCCTGAGACTCCTCTGCTCTCTCCATCATGCTAACCTTGGAGATCCTTCCTGCCCTAGAACCTGTTCCTGCTCTGTTCCTCACTTTTGCTTGAATCCAGATGACTCCTTCAAGTCCTCTTCCCCTCTGGCCCCCTAAACTTCTAAACTCCCTTTGCCAGAAAATTGGACTGAGCCTCCATGGCTGAGACATTCTGAGCCAGCTCTGCACTTCTCAAGTCCTTCCCCAGTGAGTCTGGTAATATCAAACAGATGTTTGAAGGAACTGGGAACTTTGCCCATTCCTGAGGGAAGCCAAGCCCGGGCTTTTACATGAGTAATGTCCTTGGTGTCCAAAACTCAACTTGTCCCAGGCTCTGGCTATTCACCAGAATCATCTTCCTTTTCTCTAATGACCATTTCACATCTTGTGACTCACAGACGTTTTTGTCAGGTGGAATAGGTGCCTGCCTTTACGATGTGTTTCCTCTGGCCACGGGGTGTGTGAGGAATCCAGATAAAGTCAGGCAGATAAAGTCAGGCAGCAGGTAGGCTTTGCTGCCACGAAGTGACTGCAGGGCAATAGCAAGTGCAGTGTCAAACCATGCCCAGCCATGCTTTCTGCTAAGAAACAAATAATTCTGCATGTTCACTAGAATTCAATGGGACTTCTGAAAATAATGTATGAAGTCCCAAGATTATGATAGTGTCACTCTGATTTTGCTTCTCTTCAAATTTCATTCTCTGTTGTTAACCACCTTCTGTTTAAAGGATAAAGACACTATTTACAGTATTTACACATCCACTATAGCTGTGTTCATCACATTTATTCTTGATTTCTAACTCATTCCATTCAGATTTGCAGTAGGTTTGTCTCAATATGCATGAATGAGTTCAACTGAACTAACTGACTAGAAGCTTCACCCAGATATTTGGGAGGTTTAAGGGTGTCTAGAGAAGATTTTTCTCTCCAATTTTCATGTTCACAGTGTTTCTTTTCTCTGATTCTTGCTCAAATTTGTGAAAACATGCACAAGAAAATGTGCATATTTAGCCTACATTTTAAAATTGCATATATAAATATGCAAATTTATACAAATAAAAATTTGGAGACTTCTCATTTCTGTGAGGAGTGAAAGTGGACCAAGGAACTGAGAGAAACATTTAGAAGTTTGGATAACTGAAATAAAGACCAAATGTTACAAATGTAATCCATTTTGGGCCTTCAAAAATTTTGCTGAAAGGAAAAACATATGCAGCATGACTGCTGGTTATGGGTACAAAATTTCTACATTTACTATTTTTCATTTTTGCATTCCATTGTTTTGTATTTTGGTTGCCCTTGCTGCTGGGGTTCCTATATCTGAGCAGTTACTCATTCATTTCCATTGACATTTAATGTAGCAAACTCTTTTCTTTAAGGGGTTGTTGTCAATCAAGCTGATACTTTATGTAAAAAATAGAAAATGCTGACCTGTCTATGAAGATTACTACAAAGGAAACAAATTAAAAATACTTTCCTTTGGATCTATCCCTCTCCTGTTTGTTTTCTGTATTTCACAAAGCCCAGGCTGTGACACTGGAAAACACTGAGCCTGACTTCTTCCCACTTCCACTTTTATTTTCTTTTATTCTATGTATCCCTGCATAACAGTACTGTTAGTCTTAATGCTTGAGATAGAAGTTTATCTTAAAAGACATAAAACTACTGATCTGAGTTTTAATTTATATTTTGGATTTCATCTTAAGTTTTGTAAAACCCTCCTTGCAGTTTGGGGGCCCCAGTCTAAGGGACAGTGGCCCTTTAACAATGGTGGAAGTTTCACAGACTTCCAACTTGGCTGCCTTACAGTTTATTCTCAATATAAATATACCACCTGGGAATGCTTGATTCAATGTTTCCCACATAATTGCTTTCTCATGTCAATGCTCCATTCTTTTCCTGAGTGCAGTAGCCTTTTACTGCGCTATTTTGGGGGACAACGAAAGCGGCCACCAGTACCTCAGACACTGAATCAGATGAAAATAATGGTAGCAGCATGAAATGTTCATGGTTTGCAGCAATTGTCAGTAAGATCAGTAGCCTTGGGAGAAAAAGGAACTCACTGTGTGCAGAAAAAGGAAACAAATATCAGAAAAGGCATTGAGAGAATGCCCATTATTATGGGTATACATGAATAGTTGGAACTTAATGGAATTTAAACTTATGTGTAAAGTGTGTGTGTACTTGTATTCTAAAACTGAAGTTTCTTGCAGGTTGTTTCAAACAGGAGTTCCGTAAATTCACATAAGAAATATTGAAGCAAGTTACACAAAACTGGTAGAAATTAGTTTTAACCTACATTTGAAACTAATACGTTCAAAGACTGAACTTCTTTCTTGTTTTTTCTATGACTTATTTTTCTCCCATGTGACTAAAAAGTAGATTTTGTCACTAAGGTGATATAGCAAAAGTGCAAGTTTCTGTTTCTAATCAATCAATAAACAGACTTTTGACACAAAAATAAACCCAGTAACATTTCAGTTGGTCATGCTGAGGTACATAATAAATGAAAAAGTAATATTTAACATTTTGTAAAAGGACAGATGCCACACTTAACATTTGGATTATTTATCTTTAATTAGTAGCTAAATTTGTTCACTTAAGAACACCCTTCTCTGTCGAGGCCTCTGGTAGCTCGTGTCCATACTGAGGGCTCTGCTGCCTTTCATCAAACCTTCTCATAAATACCAGTGACATTTGTGTTGTCTTTTTTTTAAATTATCCATGTATAATGTAGACAGGTGAGTTTTATTATTCAGTTTGTATGTTAGTGCCATGTCCCTAGGCCTGTAAACAGCTTGTGAGGCAATACTGGGCCCTGCCTAAATCAATGGAGTACTGGGCTAGAGCTTAAGACTTCAATTAAACTAGAAAGTACATAACAAGTAATTGCACAATAGATCATGGACAAGGACTTCTCTTATAAATTATTTTTTTTAAGTATACAAATCATGTAGGTCTTCCAGTACACTTGAAAAATTCCTGTACAAATCCATCTGTATTTTTAGGCATACAATAATCTTTAAAAATCTCTCAAAAGTACCAGAAAAAGACTTTCCACTGACTTTCACATTGGGTAACTTGTTTTCATTAGAATAGACACATACTTTGGTGCTTAGATTTTGAATATTTATCTTCTTTTTGATATGCAATATTTAAATAAATACAGATTTTGCATCTAGAGGGACCATGACTTTGAAAAGGTTCTTAAGATATTTGGATAGCTGTCAAAAATTATGTTGACTTATTAATAACTAACACGTGGCTTAAGTATTTCTTTTTAGTCACATTCACATCATGCTTTCTACCTAATTGTTATTAATCTAAACATTATTCAGCATAATAAAGCTTAATAAATTCTATCTCATACCCTGTAGTTTTTCCATTTTAATACAACTGTTTGTCAGAGAGGAGAAACTTCAAATACACTTTTATAGCTTGCTTTCATAAGAAAGCCCTCCAGTGCTTTTAAATACATTGCAAAATCTTTAATCCAATAAGAGAAATAATAAAATGTGCTACGCTGCTCCATGTCCACAGAAATAACCTTAACAATAAGGCATTTCTTAATGCCAGTGAAGGGATTCAGTGAAGAATTGGGACAGATTGCTAAACATTGTAATATGGTGCTAATTCAGGTTTGCCTGTGTTCCATCCCTTTAGAAAACTGTAGATATACACCATCCTTTTTTTGTGTGGTGTAGGAGTCACTTTGGCAAAGAGCATCAGTGTGTTGTGTCTGGACAGTTGGCTTTAAGAACTGCTACGTTTGGAGCATGGGGATGAAAGGAGTTAAATAAGGAAGGATTCATCAAACAATGTGAGAAATATCAACTGGTGGACCCTCTGCTGAATTTTTAGACAAACCATCTTTCAATTTTATTCTATTTATGTATTAAGACTAATATTTATCATATTTTAAAATTCTAAGCCAACATTTTTTGCAGATGACATAATGAAGTCTATCCTCTATTTGCATGTTTCATTTCCCCCTTTCACTCCTCCTCCAAACTATTTAAAATCAATGCTATTTATTCTGTTTTGCCAAAGAAACAGAAATACAACGGCACATTAGGGTCATAAGTAAGCACTAAGAGCTAGTGATAATCAATCCTTTAAGATCTCAGAAGTGTCATTGTCTTGGGTTTAAACAAAATATGACCCATAAAAGCTTGTTTGGTTATTGAGTTGTCTGTTTGATGAACTGAATGTTGCCCAGAACTCCAAGCATCTCCCATCCTCCCGTCTGCCTTGAGCAAAACCAAGCCCATCAGGAGCCATTCCACACGAGTGTTTGCACATGCTGTGAGCATGTAGGCTCCCTCCACAGACACTGCTTCAGGAAGTCCTGTCACCTCTCTTACAATAAAGACATACACTCTCTGTCCTGTCTTCCTTCAAAGGTACCATCTTTGCCTAAGGAGTCAATTGTGGTAAAAGCTCAAGTAGGCTGGGAGATTTAAGACAGAAAGTACAGGAAATTGATCTAAGAAATCTGCAGATTATATGTTGTTTGCATTGCAATGTTTAAATCTACTTTTTAAAATGAATAATTCATGTATCCAACAATTTTGTTCGAGTCTGAATGAATTGTAAAAGATGAAATTGTTGTAAGGAGTACTAAAAATTTCCTAAACAACCTAAGCAACAATTTTTCCCAAAAGGTTCATGTGTTAAAAATATTATGACATATTTTCAAGGCTTTGGTTAGAGACATTAATGCTTCTTGAATGTTTTCTTGAGGCTGTAGAAGTTATGGTGACAGAAAGGTATTCTTAGACATCCCAAATGGAGTAGCAGGAGCAGAAGTCACTCCAATATGATGCCCTTTTTAAATCTCTAGGCAGCGTTCTGACTCCTTCATATGTGTGTGACAGCAGAATGGTAAAAGGCTTCCTTATACTGTTATCTGTGGCTGTTATGATTTATTTTGATTTCTGTATTAGTGTTCATCAGCTGGTTTAAGAAGTTTCTGTTTATGACAAGGCTCTGTTCTTCATTCAGAGTCCTGCAGGAAGGCTCTGTGCTCTTGTGGGTTTGCTAACCACAGGCAATAGAGTGAGGCAGTCAGCATTCCCTGGATCATGCCGACATGAGCTCCCTGCTGCTTCACCTTGACTTTCCACTCCCTATCCCATTATCCATCTCGATGTTCTTGGCTTCAGCATTAGGGTGCCTCAGTTCCTGCACTGAGAATGGGGAGCTGCTTTCCTAGCAAGAGCAAACACTAATGAAATGGGCACATGTGGGAACAACTGTTCACTGCCTGCCAGAGCCTCTGCTCTCATGCCTGATCACACAGGGCTTGGCCAGAGCCTGCAGAAGGCAGCAGCACTTCACCTGTGATTAATAAGCACTAGAGGCCATGGTGCTATCAGGGCATCCTTGTCTGGGTTTTCACGTAGATCACTCGATGGAAGGGCAGGTGCCCTGCCCCAAGGCAGCTGTCTCTATCCTGTGGTCAGAAAACTGTGTGCCTGTCTGTCTCAAGAGAAAAGGGAGTAAAGGCTGAAGTGGGCGCAAACAGGAAAACAAAGTATCTGTCCTTTAACTTCAGAGCTCATTTTTTGTGGTCTTTTACCTGATTGTGTAGAAAATTGGGCACAGAACTCCGTTTGCAAGCCAGAAAACAAAGGATTTTCTGTAAACTAACAAGGTTACTTTTCAGAGCACTTTCTAGCTCTGAAGTATGGGGAATCCAGTCTCGCACAATGCCATGAAGGGAGTCTTATTTTTGTTATGTAGGCTTATAAATCAGTCCAGCCATAAACAAAGAAATTAAATGTTAGGAATTATCCCTGACCTAGAAACCTGATCCTTCACCTTAAATCCCTGGCTTACCCCATGGACCACACCTGTTTCTCTTTGTCTTCCAATAAACACAGGTATAACAAATTATTCACTACAGCTGCACAGCAGTTATCACTGCTGATGTTTCTATTACATAGGAGTACATGAGTTTTTACTTTACATTTAATTAAATGTTTTTATGGTTTTATTATGAGGTGATTATTCTGTCAGAAATCAACCTGAAATTGTGTATGAAATCTTGGCAATGTATTAGCTTTGCTCAAGGACTATTTACATTTTATTTATAGCCTTTAATTTTATAGGCAATAACTATCTTCTTTAACAGTGAATTCATTTGGGACAGAGTTGTGTTATCAGATACACTATTAACTTCTTTTCACCTACTGTTTACTGTCTTCGTTTCTTTCTCACAATGACAATAAGCAGTTTGTCTGTTTAAGCAGCTAGACTAATTATTTTCAGCTGCACATTAGATTGGTTTAATTCTTCCCAAATGGCCCAAAATTTACCAGAAATACGTTCTGTACTATCTCTCCTATTTGTTTCATTATGCTTCACAAGTGCTGCTTTTAAATCTGGAGAGCAAGTCCTTTTCTTCTCACCAGTTGTGTGAAGGCAAGTGCTAGTTTTTGTGGTCTAGAACTTTAACTAGTGAGAGCATAAATGAGAGATTTAATCCCCTGGGTTGTGGATCCTTCATCTCTTTCAGACACAGAATTCACTACTATTCTGCTCTCAAATATTTAACCACATCAACAAGTAACAGGAAATTTTATGTTAAACTGGGCCAAATTTAGCTTTGGACTAACTAATCCAGAAGAAAAGGTTGTGTTATACCTGAGCTGACCTTATTACTCTGTCATTAATCTGCTTTGTTATGCCTGAAGAAGCATGGGGGTCTCAGAACTGCTGGTAATCTTCTCTGCCATATGTGTGGTAATATCTGAACAGAGCAGGATGAATTAAGACTAGTCCCATCTTTGCTTTATTACTTGTAAATCAGCCCATTAATATTATCTGAATGCAGTTTGTTAGGATTAACATAGATGATATTTGAATTGCCACAGTGATTGCTTCTTAAAAACTCTACTAACATGAATTTTGAAACTTAGAAATAAATTAGTACTGGAAGTCAAAAAACCCTTCAAATGAAGCAAAAGGAAGATTAAAGAGTTATATCAATAGGAAGAAACAACTTGAAGCCAATAATATGGAAAACATCTTTTGCTATAGTATATTTCAATCCCAAAAGACAATCCCAAGTATTCACTTGGGGGTTAGAGTACTTCTCAGTGAGGCAGCAGAGCAAATAAATCACTGCTCAGTTTAAATTAGCAGAGTAAATTAATATTATGCTGCCTTTCCTTATTTTTTTTTAATAAACATGTGTTTTGTCTGATTTACAAAAAAACATTTTACAGTACTCGCCACCATGCTCTGATCTGGTTTATCCCCTGCATCTGTTTTCTACTGTGGGATTTCAGTCAGCTGCTTTTGAATTTGAGAGATGATTAAATTTTTTCTGATTTTTACAGAAGAAATCCTATGACTGTCATAAAAGATCATGAGCAAAGATGACCCAGGGTGATCAGTGATTGCTCATGGGCACAGACAGAGTCATAAAAAGATGCCTCCTCTGCAAAGGCAGCAACTTCTTTCTCTTGTAAAGATATGCCAAAGAAGCTATATACAAACAATATGTCTGTAATGTGATGAAAACTAAACAGAAAACTCCATCTGTTACATCATTAGAGCGACTGCATAGCATTAACATTTTTATTTGCCAAGGGCCTGCCAAAATTTTTGGGTTTATTGAGCGTTGCATGTAAAAGTTTCTCAAACTTTATCCCTGTGATTGATTTTGTTACATTAATAAAAAGCAGCGCTTTGGCACTGTGCAGGTTGATGGCTCTCTTTGCTTTTTTAATTGTGTCCTTGTTCACAGGAACGGGGCAGAGCCTTTGTAGGGCGTGCTGTGAGAGCCCAGGGCTGAGGAGGTGGAGAGGAGGGGGGAGCACCCTGTGACAGCCACCCTGCCCTGCCCAGGGAGGGCACTCCTCCTGCCCTGCCCAGCCTTGCTGGCCAAGGGGTTCATGTCCTCCTGCCTGCTTTGACCTGGAAGTCTCTCTAAAGCCTTGGCCAAGCATGAGAGGAATCTTAAGGCAGCTACTGTTATAGAGTACTTGTAATTACCCATAGTTTCTCAGCCTGTCTTGAAGCCCTTGTAGGCATAGTTTGGAAGGTCCCTCTATTAAAATATGTCTTTAATTTAAATGTTGAAGATATTTTTAAGCAGTTTGCAGCAATCAGTGAGTTTCAATATCTATAACAGTGCCTCAGATTTTTTTTTAATACCTCCAGAGATTTTCTTAGAATTCAGATGGGATAGAAAAAGTGTGAAAGTAAAAAAGGGCACAAAAATGGATGATCCTTTTTGCAGAGGGTCTTGCCTTGTAGAAAAGGCCCTGCCCTTCCATAGCCAGTTCAGCAGTCATCAACAGACAGGAAAGCATCTTGTTATTAACTCCTGCAATGATGCACCCTGCGAACAAAAGCTGTGAGAAATTTCATTTCAGAACAGAGCCATACTGTACCTTCACATTTTATTTTGTTTGCTTTTTTTGTGTTAAAAATAGCAGGCTCCCAGTTGGAAAGCTACCAATGTCATGGTACTTGCAATCAGATCTTAGCATTTGTTTTATGTTCTTCCTAAAGATGGCAGTTTGTTATAGCAGCATGTTATATCACACCTTATCTTGGGGTGATTTGGGGATATTCATATAGGAATGAGTGTTCAAACAGCTTGTTATCTTTTGTACCAGTGCATGAAGAATGCAGTTGCTGGTAATCTCTGCAAGTATTAATCCAGCCTTATCCAGTTTAGTTTGTAATATCCAAAAGCAGCACAGAAAATATAGCAAGATACACTAAAAGAGCTTTGTATTCACATTGATGGAAGGTAATATTTATTTTAATGTACTCATGGATTATTAGAACCATGTATTTGCTATCATGTCATCCTATAATATGTCAGAGAAAAAATGCTTCCAAGAGCAAGATGGCAGATTGTCAACTACTGATGACGGTATTTCAGAGATGTAGCATTTTTTTATGGATAGAATTACAAAAGAACAGCATTTATTGCCCGTGGCAAGGAGCTCTGTTAGGTATTGACAGCATAGTAAGTTAAACTGAAATCCTTGGGCTCTTACTAGAAACAGGAACATTAAGTTTAAAATCACCCATTAGCAAGACTACTGTTACAAGTAGGCTCTGGGCAGAGGGTTACATTGCTTGTTGTTCAGGACTATAAATTAAAAGAACACCAAAAAGGATGATTCGGCTATTAAATACTAAATAGAAAGTGTTACTCTGTTTCACTTACCCTACAGTGGGGCCTGCAGTTGGATCTGTGGTAGGAAAGGCCAGTGTACTCAGCTGAAGAAAAGGCTCAGGCCAAGCTCAGAGCAGCCATACCCGACTTGAACAGGAGCTACAAAGACAACAGGGTCAGGCTCTTTGTTGTGGTGGCAAATGCTGTAACCAGGGCAGCTTGGGAGATTTTGGTTCTATTTTCTGCCTTTTACATAAGTGTTCAACAAAAAATAAGAAATGCAACTCAGACACAACCTCTTTGTACCAAAAAACCAGAAGAGAAATTCTTTCAACTGCTGTAAACCAGCACTTTTTACTGGTGTTATGAAAATATTACAGTCACACATGCTGGGTTTTCAAGTGGGACCAATATCGCTGTCAAGATATTGACAATCTGTTGTTTGAGGTGGACTGTCTCCTGACAGAGGTACAGACATAGCAGCTTGGAGCAATGAGGAGATAATTTATTTTTAAAAAGATCAGACAGGAGGTTGCATAAGAAAGTGTCACTGCTTGCATGGATATCAGTCTTCTATAAACCAGAAATTAAGATTTTTATAGTACTTTCTATAGTAAGAGAGATTCTGTCTGTTCCTTTTATCATTTGGTTGATGATTACAAGAGATTTTATCTGTCATAATTTTTTGAGACATTTGGTGTGTTTTCCCCACTGCAAGTATCTACAAAACTTAAAATAGATATAGGTATTAATCTTGAAGTGCAGAGTGCCTGCAGCTCTCAGAATTGTCACTCCTTATGACAGTTGCCAGACCTATGTGTGCAGTTTATTGCTTTTGCATTGTTGGATGGATCCACAGAGCTTAGACTTAAATCCAGGATTCACAGGCCCACCATTTCATTCTTCATGTGCTCAATTCTGTGCTGTGGTGCTCACATCTTAGAAATTCTTGATATATATGGTACATTTTAGTCTACATGCTGCTGTCATTTATGAGCACAAAATAATCTTAAATATTCTCAAATGAACCAGTCAAAGTTAATAGAAGACAGCAAAACACAAGAAAACTTCTGAATAATATGAATTTGAGGAATTCTTATGGATTTTTTTTTCCATCCAGCACCTTGTCCTCTGTTTTCACATGACTTTGCCTCATTGAGACTAATAAGCAGAACCTGTCTTACTGCCTTCTTCATAATATAATTAAATATATTTTTCTAAGTTTATGTGCCAGTCCCCCTAGCTCAGAGCAGACCCTTCCAGGTCAGGTTCTCAGTGCTACACAGCCACCAGTTCTGCCTGTCCCCAAGAATGGAGATTCTTCAGGAAATCCCTTCCACCATTTGACATCTGTCATGGTAAAGATTTATTTTCCTAGTACCTGAAGAGGATTCATCTGCTGTCAGTTGTGTCCATGTGTTGCTGGTTGTTCTATCATCCAGCACCTGTGAGGAGAGTCTGGTTCCATCTTTACTGCATCCTACCCTGGGGAGCTGCAGCCAATGGTAGGGTCCTCCCAGAGTCTTCTCTTCTTTGAGCTGAACAAACCAAATTTTCAGCCTCTCCTGCCTCATCACTTTTTCCAGCTCCTCACCATCTCTCCACTGGACTTTCACTGGCATGCAAATCTCTCCTTTACCAGGCGAACCACCTCTGGATGCCACTCACCAGATATGGTTTCCCAAGTGCCAGGGAGAGGGGAATAATCACTTTCCTTCCCCTTCTGATTTCGCTGTTGTTAATATGGGTCCTATGTGGCCACTCCCCTTCACTGGCAGGGTGTGCTGATATGCAGCCATCAGCTCTAACTGAGTGTAAAATCATGAGTGTGGATAACATAGGTTCTTTCTGAGCTGAGCAACTGCTGAACAAGGAGGGTTGCGTGGAATTTAGAAGTAAATACATTTTGAATCCACATGGCAAAGTGCTTGTTCATTTCCCAAGAAATATAAATTGGCAAAGGTTTTCTGGACAGTGTTTTGGAGGGAAAGGACCCAAAGGTGGTGCAGAAAACAACCAAAGCCTTGTTGTAGATTGGAGGTAAGATATCTTTACCCAAATCCTCTACATAAGAAAATGCAGAGCATCAGTGCCAATGTCCTAACTGAAATCCTATCTGAAGCATGTTGTGTACTAAAATATTCTTATTTGGTGAAAAAAAAGAAATAAAAATCCCCAAACAGTTTTCCTTATCGTTTGGTTCCATGAAACAGGCTCATCACTTGCAAAATAAATTGTCCTGCATTCATTTAATGACCAAAAACAAATATAAGGGTAAAGCATCATATGTTTTTTTCATTCACTCCACTCTTATCCCAACAGAATTCTGCACTTGGAACTTGGCAGACAAATGTCGATTATTCTGCTTGCCCTCTTATGCCACCATTTAAATCACTGATGTCTTGGTCCAGAAGCTTTTATGCAAGCTGTTCCTAAGAACACTAGAATGCCAATTTAGGTAGCTGAGTGTGGGGTGCCCCAGGCTGACCCCAGCTGCCACTGCAGCTGAGCATGCGTTGGCCGGGAGTTCTGCCAGTCCTGGGCAGGGCCTTGGTGAGTCACAGTCCCAGGCTCAGAGTACATTTGTCTTCAGCTCTCAAAAGGTTAATTTACTGAAAGCTTGAACTGGAAGCATTTGCTAATGTGTAGCCATTACAGCATGTCTGCTCTAAAATATAAGGAAAAAAAAAAACAAAAAAACCCAAAGAGAATTGAAAAGCCACAATTGTGTCAATCACAGTATAAAAATAAGGTCAGTAATTTGAGTAACTGAACTGCCTAAAACAAAAGACAGTAAAGAGAAAAGTAAGCCGACAAATCTTCTGATATTTGGGTTATTCTGCATAAAAATCCCGATGTAAAAAGGGCATTATCTTCTATAAATGGTATAACACATATCCACAATTTTATGCCTTGTTAAGAAAAATGTTTCTATGATATTTATATATGAACTCATAATATATTATGTATTTTATGCTTTCCCATTAGAAGAGACCCAATGTCATTAAAAGAAATTTGCATCTCTGTCTCATGAGTTGACCTAATTGTAGGCGGAATTTTTTTGGGGTTATACACCAAAGTTTTGGTCTCCAGTCCCACCAACCTCCCACCGAAACAACTACTGAAAATGCCAAAAACAAACCAAGCAAACAAGATAATGATGTGCTATGTTCTATTTAGGCTGAATACCTCCTGATGAGGTGAATATGAATATGTTCCTCCCACCTCTTCTTTTGTCTGTACCCTGAGGTTCTTTTGAAGAGCAATTTTCTCTCCACAGTAAGATAGTGAGGATGAAGTTAAGATTTGTGTTCAAGGCGTCTACAGCTCTCAAGTAGCAAGATTGAAGTATTGATGATTCAAAAGCCTCTTCTCAATATATAATTTTCAAATTTAGATTTTTTTAAATTGAATATCTGTTTTGTGTACTGGGTATTTGGATTGAATTTGTTGTTGGTTTCATTTAAAAGCCATTATACAATATTCCAGCATTTGTAAAAAGAAAAGAATCTATATTCTCTGTTGCATACTCATAATTTTTAAAAAGATAGTCTAACGACTCTATAAATGGATACATCTCATATAAAGGCAAGTTCTTTTTATTTCCAGAGTACACAAATAAAGGGTTAAATGAGAGTGCCATTATTTGACATGCATATACTGCAGTTTTGGAGTCTCTGACAAGGTTGGTAACATCATTTGCTCTGTGCCGCCATGTGCTTTCTAGTTCATCGGAACCATTTTAGCAATTAGAGCACGATTTACTCTCTAACAAATGTGTGACATCCATTGTTAATGTCCCTTAGAGAACTTATTTCTAAATTATCAAAACTGCAAAATTATTTTAGCTATTGGCCAATTTATTACATTGCAGGTTTCTGCGTTACTCCATCATGCCTTTATAAAGATTATTCTATCTATATTTTTGGCTAAACTTGTTTACATATGTTCTTGGATCACACCAAAACACTCATCTTTGTCAATATTCATTCATGCTGTTCAGCTGAGAAACCTACTCTTCTTCAGTGGAATTTTTTTTTTTAAGGTATGATAAAGAATTGCAGAAAGAAAAGCCTTCCATACAGGAGACAAAACTCTTGAAAAGTTTGAAAAATGCTTTAAGTGCCAATATATATATGTGTATATTTATCTGAAGATTATAATGATGGCAGTCCATCTGTGCAAAGTGCTTTCACTGGGGATAATCAGAAGGGGAAAATTTATATTTCTCATCTGGCTTGATGAGATTTTTATGTTATTCAGTGAAGTTTATATGTGGCATTTCTTTCACCTAGAGACTTGTTGATAATTGGTTTATAAAAGTTGTGTTAATCTCTTGTATATAAAAAAAATGGATTGGGATTTAAGTGCAAAGGAAGTAAAATTGGGCTTATGGATGGTGATTTGGGCTAAGGTAGAAGGTGCTTTCTTATTTTCACTTTCTATGAGAAGACTTGGTGCTTTGTTAAATTAGGTGGCTAAAGGAGAATGAATGGAGTGATTTGTGTTGAGTTTTACAGTAGATAATCTTCAGAGTTAGAGAGAAGGTATTCAGTTTAATATTTATTAAAATGCAGGAGTTGCATTTCACAGCACGAATCTAAAAATAACTGTAAGATCTTGAAGTGTGTGATAGTTTCTTTGTAAATTATAATTAATACATAATAGATTCCAATTAAAAATATGCATACAGTTCAGGCAAAGACTTTTAAATTGCTTTACATAGGCATATAAATACTGCTACAGTGGAGAAATTCAAAGAAAGGTGACTGAAGGATAGTTCTAAAGATACAGTTTGGCTCCTACTCTTTCAAACCTCTCAGTTCTTAAACTAAAATTTAAACACAGGTCTCCTAAAGCTCTTATCTTCCACCACAAGAATATATTGTCTCCTTTGAGATATAAATCCACAGAGGACAGAAATTATTACACTGAAGGGTTTGTGAGTTGATATTTATTAGTCTTTCAATGAAGTCACATCATTATTCAGGAGGGGATGTATAAATAAATTAATTTCATGGCCACAGACCTGACCTCATTTTGAATATTTAATTTAGACTAAAAAGACGAATTGCCATTTGTCCTAGGGTGGCTTTATGATGCTTGTATCCCCAGTGGTCTGTTCTGTTTATGCTGGATATTACGTTGTGCACTGGTTTAAGAGTAGTTCCGAGAGCGAAGGGGGGAGAAGAAGCGCGTGGTTTGTCTGCAGAAGCTGCACTCGCTCCCTGCATTCCCCCTCCCAGCCTGTGCTGTCTGCAGCACGGACAGCAGGACAGAGCTCTCCTTTGCTTTCTGTTAGTTTTTTTAGCCAGCTGAGGCAGAGAAGTTCCCCAGACTGTGGCTTTTCCTTTCTTTGGAACTGATCAGCCCTGCTCTGGACTGAAAACCAGAAAAACACTGGGAGCTCATGCCTGTAGCCCACCAGGGCCCAGGACATGGCATTTTCCAGCACAGGAGGGACTGATAAGAGACTGGGTGAGCTGAGCTACACCCCTCGAAAAGGACTCGCTCTGAATTTGCCCTCTCTTCAGAACAATGAGAGGTTCCATTGTTTGTTCTTCATTTTTCCATGTTTGTGAGTACTTTACTTGTTAAAGAAACAGTTTTTTCCACTTCTCTCAAAGTAGGTTTATGTCTCCTGAACTGGTGAGGGGAGGAGCCAGTTTGAATTTGCTTTCTAGAGGGACCCCATCTGGAGGTTTCCTCCCAAATTTGCTCTAAACCAGGACACCAATACATAATGAGTTTATTAATTTTAGAAAACAAATGTAATATATGCCCTAAACCATTAAGAACTTATGAGCTCTTTTCCTCCAAGATGCATATCTCCTATAAAATGATGAACAAGTATTAGTTAGTACTTTGCAAGTTAGTACTTTACTAGTTTACTTTGCTAGTTAGTACTTACCCTTTGCAAAGCTGAATGCAAACATTGGTTTGTAATAGGTCTTAAAGGTATATAAATTGAATGGACTGGTTTTTTCTATGTTTTGGATTGTTATTTACAACATATAATGCTAATATAACATTCTTCTTTTTAGTGGATAGATTATCTGCTTAAAAGAAAAATAAAACTCAGGCATACTCACCCAACTAATAATAGAATTTACCAAATTTGCTAAAATGTGTGTGCATTTCAGAGCTCAAACCACGAAAATTTTGAGTGCTCTGTATTCCTATAGCACAGTAGGAGGCTGGGGAGCCCATTGTCTTGTGAGATGCAAGATTAGATATTGGAATAATCTCCCACCCCCTCAATATTTACATCCCAATATTTCATCATCCTCCCAAGTCCTTAGCCTCTCCAGTATACATGGAGACAGATGGCTCATAAGATTACAAGCTATGGAGATTTGGTGCTACAGACAGGTCCCCTGGTATTCTAAGAAAATTAACAATTTATTTAAACAGCTCTGTCAGATGCAATCCTCTTTGCCTCATTTTGTCTCCTGCTGGCTCTGTCTCATGGAGGATTGCCTGCATGTAGATTCTCTGGTTACAGACTCATCATGTAGGAAAGAAAAGGAACTTAGTCATGAGCTATATGACCCGTGGGCACGCTGGACAAGCATGTGAGCGTAACCGGAATAGCAGTCAAAAAATATTACACTTCTTATTGTTGTACCATCTTTATGAAAGAACTCTCTCTTTCATGGAACTGAAGCAGATTCTTGCCTGTTGAGCAGCTCTAAATTAAGTCAGAGGATTATCTGTATCACAGTAGTCCCAAGCAACACCAGATTTCAGATAAGGAGGTCACCAGCCTGCCAAACCACTGCTGCTGCTGCCCACAGCTCTGTCCGTGTGGCCAACAGAGCTGCTCACTGACTGCTGGGCAGTGGGTACCCAGCAGCAGGCACACGGTCAGCAGGTGATGGTTTTGCACAGAAAATCTCACACTTCACTGATTACTGCTGCACTGAGCAGTTTGTTGAGCTGGCCAGTGGAAACAGGTAGCCAAATTAGGGATCTGGCTCTTGTGGGAACTGTAGCTCTGAACTGATGAGGGGCCACTTACAGGATGGAGTCATTAGCACATGTCTTGGTGTCACAGATGGGGAACGAGTTCTCCTTTTTCATTTCCTTGTCACAGTCAGGACATGCAGGTCCATCCAGCCAGAAGGCAGTCCCTGAACTGCTGAGCCTGGTTCCCCACAGTTTCAGCAATTCTTGTCTGTCACATATTTTAACATAGCTTTTCTGAGTGAACTATCATTGTACATGCTACACAATTTGTCAACAAATGAGTTGTATTTACTCATCACTGGAAATACTGCACCTAGGACATTAGGACTGCATTTGCCTTTTTCACAAATTAGGGATACAGGGGATGTATAACTATCCTGTGATCCTCCCATACTCTGTCCTTTTCCACTCCAACACCCTGGGAAATGTTCTTTGTTAAAACTATCATTTCCTTTGAACTTTCTATTATTGAGATTCTCACTGTTCTTAGTTCTTCTCCTTTCTCCTGAAGGTCTTCTCAGTAACTGCTTTTCATCCTAGGATGTCTGAAGCCATTTCTTATCAGGTTCTTTTTTCTTCACTGGGGAAACAGGGTCCAAATAATTTTTTCAACCTTGACAGGAATAAATTTAGGTGTCTGCTCAGGGCAATCTATGGCATCCATCTTCTCTCCTACTCTGGCTATGAAGACACACACTGTCTTAGGAAAACAAATAAGTCTTTGCTCTCCAATTGGCATTACAGAAGGCAAAAGTGGTTTTTCTGCAAGTGTATACTCATATATTTTCTCATATGGTTTTCCACACACAGTTTGAAAAAGCTCATTCAAAGGAAACAACTTCCCTCAACTCTTCTTTATTTCAACCCATAATATACTGAGAGCTTTTCTGTTTCTTTCACCTGTAGCAGAAAAATTCCATAATAAGGTATTTTTAGGGTGAAGTAAAATCATTAGCAATTCTGTTAATCTAAGATCCACAGGCATAAACTATTTTATATTATTGCTATTTTGGTAGTTGCCCCAGTATACGGCTATAATAGGTATATATAATAAGTAATAAATAATAAGTATATACTATAAATAAGTAATTTATCATGGTAAATATTTCAGTTCTTGGCTGCTTTACACCATGTGCAGTCCTTTGTACTTTTACAAAGGAACTTTAACTGGAGATGTCCACAAACTCACAGTGGCCCACCCACTTTTCTCACCAGTCTTTGTGATATCAGCTCCAAGGCTACAGAGAGTCAGACACAGAGTCTCATTTTAGGCTCACAAAAAATAGAATCCAAACAGTATGAGTCAATGCATTATTTCAATAAAGTAAATAAAATAATATCTTAAAAAAAAAAAAACAACCAAAAACAAATGTAGATGTCATTCCAGTGCAGTAACATCCTAAACTGAACAGTATAAAAGCAAACTCAACCCTGGAAAAGCAGGTGTGGAGGAGAAGAGACAGTGTCAAGCCATTTCTTCACCCTTTTCTGACAAAGACAAGAGGTTGTGGGAAATCTTTGGCTACAGTAGCAATAAATCTTGCATCAAACATAAGCTTTCTGGACTTAATTTTCACTTAACAGGGATGTCTTCTTTCCACAGGAGAGTGCTAAAATGTGTAAGTCTTATATTCTCCTAAATATTTTTTTGAAATAAGCAGCATAGAAAAGTCTTCATGAAATCAAGGAATTTTGCTTTTTATATTTCTCTTCACTCCAAACCTAGAAAAAACAAACTTCTCATGACTCCTTATTGACTGTATAAAGATATTCTCAGTCTGACATACAAGATGTCCTGATTTCCCTTAGTCTGTCAGTGAGCCCTGGCTGTAATTTGGCAGCTCTCGGTGATCTCTGCAATGTAATTCAGCTGTTGACTGCAACAGCCACCTTCCCATGTGAAAACATTTCCAAACACAAAAAGATGTGGCTATAATTACTTAAAGAAAAATACTTGCTTAAGGAAAAATCCATCAACCAAGACCAAAAAAAGTGAAAATACAGTTACAATCACAGAATATGCCCCATTTCTCTCCCCTATTTATCCCTAAGGAGGAGAATACAGGTAAACTGAGCACAACAGCTGATCTCCTTGGAGTAAAATCTGTTGAAAATACAAGAGCTCATTTATCATTTTTCTAAAGACCATTGCATTGTAAGTGAGGAGAGTTCAACAGCTATCAGTGTTCAGGTGAACATTTGTTTAGTGAAAGATCACTAGGATCACATCCAGAGATGGTGTGACATGAGTAGATCTCACACATTTCCTGCAGAAGTACATTCCAGTTGTAGGAAAATCTCCAGAATAAAATGGGTCATTTTTAAAATATTATAATAAGAAAATGTCCCAATGAAGAGAACAAAAGAACCCCCTTCCCCAAAAGTATTTTTTGTTCTCAAGACTATCCTTTCCTCAAAGCTATGTGGTGCTTTGGGCTCCAAAGCTTTAGGATAAGAATGACAGAGAGAAAACAGAGTAATTCCTGCTCAGAAAAAGGCAAAAAGCATATGGGATACATACGTCTGTTAATTCAAGCTTGTCTGTCTCTTCTGCTTTGTTTTCCCTCTCATATTGATAGTAGCAGCTACATGAGTGATTAGCATTATAATCCCTGAAGCACCTGCATACAGCTAAAGATTTTCTAGCTTACCTACAGGATTAGCAGGCCTAGTGCTGAAGTTTATGGAATTGGGTATTAAAATCACAGAGGGAGTTTTGAAAATCACAAGAAGGGTGATCAGCACTTACCAAGGCTGCTTTTAACTTAGGCAAGTTTCTTAGAGGATAGTGAGCATATTACTCTCCTGAAAATCCTGCTTACCAGTCATATATTGGATCCCATTCAGCAGTAGCCTGCTTGGGACAGTTTATTTTTAATTCTTAGTACAACTGTCACTAATAAACTTTAATTTCTATGCTTAACACATTTTTCTGAGGGGAAGAATCAAAGCACATCTTCTTTGATACATAGCCAGAATGTACAGATTTGAGTTGCTCAATTGTACTAATGTTTTTTTCATGAATGTATAACAAGTGGTTGGATAAGAATAAAATACAAGAAGTGTGGATATTTTGGTTCAAGTTTGTAGGTAGTGAAGAGAATAAGTAAAGTGCGAGGCGTAATTCCGACATGGAGAGGTGCAATTCCACTGAGATTGTTAATGACTGCAAAGCTCAGAGAAATCTAATTAGTGCCCTGGAATAGAAGGTCAGATAAGGTCAAATATAAATAGTGTGTAAAAAAATAAAAGATATCATGCACACTTAAAAGTCAGTGTGTCTGGGACCAGTCAGGTGGGATACTCAGAATCTGTTCACAGATATTTTGACTTTTCTGAAGTCTAAAATTTGTGGACTTAAATTTAAAATTATTAGTGTCCCAGAAATGCAAATCTAAAGCAGGGCTGTTTCCAGCAAGCCTGGAACCCCCTTAAACTATTCTTTAGATAGGTCTTCCACTTCAAAATGAATGTCAACTTCCCCACCAACTTTTGATCAAAGAATTTTGGCATCCTCCCTTACTGGTAAATGAAGGGGCAAACGTGTGTCAGTGAGGAATTTCATTTTTTATGGAGAAGTTTAGGGCAATATTGGGCAGAGGTTTCACATTAATACCTGTCATAAGCCAAAGGTAAGGTTGAAGAAAAGACATGTTTAGTTTCCCCCAAGGCTCACACTCTCATCAACAGTGGCTGACCCACAACATGGGAAGCAGGATGAGCAGTGGGAATTCCACACTTCGAACTCCTCCTGCAGGATTTGGTAACTGAGTCTCTGCTGTGGGAACACATTGGTAGCAGGAGTCTTTGTGGATGTTACCACGCCTTATGTGAAATCATGGAATGCATGGCTGCAATCTTGCAAGTGTAAGAACCTGTGGGCTGGCCGTCCTTTCCCTCTCCTGCCAGTCTGGTCTCTGTGTAAGAAGTGGGTGGGAATCACTAAAGATTGCTTGGCACAAGAGGGCATAGGAACTTACTGACTCCAGCGGCAAATGAAGTCAGTTACATGAACTTCTTTGTGGAAGCTGTTATGTACATATCCATTGCTACGTTTAGTTCTTCCACTTGTGCTTCTAAACATTAGTCTTAAAAATAAGAAGTGTATTATTGAGAACAAGATGCTGGAAATTGCCATAGTTTATGCCAGTATTAGTACACTAGAGATGTTGTATTGCAGAAAGTACATAAAGAAACATTTAAAGAAGTGACAGACTTTGATATTAAGTAATTCATCTTCTTCCCTTGGAGCCACAGAGAATTGACACATTCATTTCAGACATTTTAATAAGAGCATTAGTGAAACTGGTTTCTCAGCAAAAGAAGTTGCTGTAATCTCTACTTTTCCATTAAATATACTGTATTTCTTCACTTTACCATCTTTATACAGAGAAATACATTGTAGTATAATAATTATGACAACAAATACCTTTGAACACTGTGGCCTTTAGGAGCTAGAACTAAACAAACCCCAAGAATTTAACTACCTACCTATCTCTCAGTGTTACTTTGCCCATGAGCAGTAAGGGTGCAGATCTGTGATGTTGTTTAATAATGCTCCCAGAATCTCCTGTGAGCACCAGTTTTGCTTCTGGAGCCCCCCAGCTCTGTGACAGTCCTCACCTCACATCCCACGGGACTTTGATATATATTTGCATTTTATCGTCTATAAGGAGATAAACCTGCAGGAGTTCTAACAAAAATCTTCAGAAGTGTGGAGCAGGATTGTGAGCGCTGAGAAATTCATGGTCCAAAGGGCACTGTCCCCAAACCTGGGGGGACCCATGACCATGCTGCTCAAGAGATTGTTACCCATTTGAGCAAAAAGTATTATGGCAGTGAGCAGAGCAGAAGAATAAGAGGATAGAGAGCATATTCCAATGTAATTATAATAATTTATAACTCAGGGTTGTTCTCCTGTTAAAATCTCAAAAGCAGAATATTTTTACTTTCTTATAAATTATTCACAGTCATTTGCTTTGCTTCGTGACAAGTAACTTCTTTTCTTCAGACAGGATTTTCAACCTGAAAGAATGAAAGTGTTGACCCAGTTATGCCTAACAAACAAAACGTGAAAAGAACTAAAATTAGAAATGGATAAAATAATCTTAGAAGGAGCAAGAAATAAAGCGCTTTTTCCCTTCCTGTTCCATCTGAATTTAAAATTGGTAAAGTTATTTTACTAAAAAAAAAAAAAAAAATAGACTTCATAATGAAACTGCTCAGAGAAGGATGAGGTAACATTTATGGAAATGCCATACATTATTTAACAAAAAAATGTTTCAAAAATGGCCTAAGCCAGAATTTAGTCCCTTTCCAGTTCTGCAAAATGATCCTGATGTCTTGCCAGACTCCCATGCCCCATCTGCAGCCTCTCTCCTGCAGACTGAGACCCTTGTCATACACGGCATGAATTTCTGAGATGGGATTGAGGGCAATGTACAGGAATTGAAAAAGTATATGCCATGTGATATTTAAGGGGTTACAAATGCTTTCGTGGCATCAGTCTCCAAACTAGAATAGTAGATCTAGGACTGGATCCACTGACTCCCAGATTTAGGAAAATTCTGAAAAGGAAAAATTAAAAAGGCTTAATGGAAAACCTGTTCCCCTTTTAACCTCCTGCTAAATTCAGTGCTAATGCATGGGATGTTATTAATGTATTGATTGCATATTCCATTAAAAGAGTCTGAAATAGTTAACATAGGTCAAAAAATTACGTCCCATTTAAGACATAGAAACCAAGACATTAAAAATTATGAGACTTTCTTAAAATTCCTAAAGCCATAGTTAAAACATTTAATGGGTAACAGTATTTTTTAACTTAACTTATTTTTACACTTAAAATTCCCACTAGGATCAAGGATTTAGTCTTTATTATCTGAAGTGCTTCAGAAACTGGTAGTAAACAACACTTAATTAAACAGATTAAATAAGAAAATGTTTGTTTACATTATTCTATAAAGGAAAGAATCTCACAAGTTTTGTAATGTGAACTATGTTTGCTCTTCGAAGGAGTTAACAGAAACAGAGAGCCAAGCAGTTTCTTGTCTACTCGCTGGCGACAGTTATGATCATGTTCAAGATAAGAGAGGAGTTGTATATATTTAAATGACTTGCAGTCCTTGCTTGTACATTTTAAATTGGCCAAATGCATCTACTTTTCATTTTTCCTCAACCACTCTTCACAGTATTTGAAATCTGTATTAGTTCATAACTCAGCTCCCAACATATTTGGACTACTATGGAAAGGCAACATAAGATGGGAGTTTATTCTCTCTGTGAGCTATCAAAATGGAGCAGATCTCCTTGTGCATATACATTTCCTTCTTGGCTAAGTATTTTGCTGATTTTGTCCTATTTATAGTAGTTTTCAGGGTTTCAGTAATATCCAGTTAAAATATCCAAGCAATCTTTTTTGAATTGGGAGCTGTGGACTATTAGAGGTCTTCCAGCTTGCAGTACTTTGTGTGTACCTTATTTACTTTGGATATCAGACCTAAACTTGGCTGTATTTATGAATACTTTCTTAGGTGTTTAGAAAAGTAGTTGTTGGACAGCAGGGAACCATTTCACTTGCAGCTGTTTATTTAGTATTTATCATTTTAACAGTTCAGGAAAAAGAACATTTTCCAACCTCAATTTTTACAAGAATTTCCACTCACTACAAGCTATCAATACCTTCACCAAGTCAGCAATATAAAGCTGGCCACATTGTCCTTACCTTATAATTTATAATGATGTTTTGGTAGCTGGTAGCCCCAGCATGTTCAGTGGAGTCAGTAAAGAGACTCATGTACACAATTAGTAATGTACATAGTGGCTCTGAAAGCGATTACAACATCAGGATTCTCAACTGTATTTTGAAAATATAATTTCTATGTAAAGAACCTCAAACTTTCAAAGAAAGAAAGCAAGCCAGCTGCATGGCAGGCAGTGATAAGCACAACTGAAAATCAGGCTGTGCCAATATAGAATTGTAAGCCTTTTATCTGCATTTTAAACCTTAGGAAATTTCCTCAAAAAGAGGAAGGCATAAATATCTTCTTCATTTAAATGACTGCTACTTGATATCCTGATGAAGGTTTTGGTTTGGACTTCTGTTTAGCTTGGGTTTTAATTTCTTTTATTTCTTGCAGTCCTTGACTGCTGTGTTCACACTGGCTCAGATGTTGTGCTTTTCCTGTGAGAAACCTGCACAGGTTTCCTGAATGTAGGAGATTACTACTGCTTAGGGAACAACATCACAGATGCAGTGAAGATAAGTGGATCTGTGATTGAATGATCCCCCTTCTTCCATATTCTTCTCCTTTCAGCAAGTGGAAGAGAAGCTTTCTGGATAAAATTAAAGTGGAAAGAGGAAGAGCTGAAATAATTTTCAAAAAACTGATCCAAGCTAGGGCTTAATCATCGATGTCACCAAACAACATGTAAATTCCCGAATTATTACATCCTTGCCAAAGAATGTGATTTTTTCACCTTCTTCAGTTTCCTTACTTAGATTTACAGTGAATACTTGTATAATTCATGCCCTGTTGATGAGGGAAATGGTTGCCATTGATTGCAGTCGTCGGAGATTGGAACTTTTGATCCCTTTTAAAGAAAAACTAATTACTGCTGTGCCATAATGCAGTATCTGAGCAGATGAGATGGGTAAAAAAGGCAGTTACCATGATAGACAGGACTCAGAGGTGACTAACAGGGTGTCAGAATCTGGTCAGTGGAGTAGCCACCAAAGTTTTGGAAACTCAGCACTAGTTCATATTTGGGAGACTTCTGCATTTACTCCTGCATTTTACTTGTAAGAGCCATACGTGTCCTTTCGGGGGTCTGTGACTCCAGCATATCAAAGATTGTTCACAGACCTAACACTAGGCATAGGCTTAACTTGCTGATTCAAGGTTATGATCAAAGTTTTCTTCCTGAAAAAAAAAAAAAAATTGCTTCTTCTGTAGCATGTAGTCAGAGATGCATTTAATCTCACCTTGACTGATGTGTGCCATCTCTAGCACGTAAAGGAAATGCTTACATAGTCATAGCTACCTTTATTTTAGAGACATGACTATGGCACTTGCTGCACTAATTCCCCAGGATATTTATTTATAAAAAAACTACTTCCAGAGCCTTTTAGTGCATTGACCTTGTTTCAGGATTTAGCTGGGAGGAGGGAGAGCTGAGTTTTTTTCTTAAGCACTGCAGGGGATTTCTGTCAGGTTGCTTTAACACTTCCTTTCAGATTCTTGCCAGGCTTTCAGGCTAAAGAATTTTAAGATGTAGTTAGCCATCATCACATAGGTTTTTGCATAGTCTCTGTTGTTTTATGAATCTAAAATTCGATTGTTTTTCAAGCAAAGACAAAACAACAGCATGCATATATAAAGCTATCAGATCAGAATCATAAATGCATGGAAAAAAGATAACTTCTAATGTGTCAGATCTGTATGATACAGTGACCACTGCATGGACTGGCTTCATGCATTATATCAATTACCTGTCCAAAGATTTGGAAAGGCATTTTACCTCCATAGAATAGGAAAAGGAAGAAAGTGAAATGTATTGAATACTGTTGTATTGTGAAATGTGTTGAATACTGTTGAGTTTTCTTTGAAAAACTAGAGTGTTCTTAAGTAGCAAGACACCAATTTTAGGAATAATGAAAATATTTTTATGCTCTACAGCTGTGATAGTCTTAGCCATCCTTACCATACCCAACCGAGACCCAAGTGGGTTAGTGCTGCAACTGCTATTAGCCACACCTTTTTGTTTCTTCCTGTTTTCATGTACAAACTGACAGATATATGGGAAATGCATACAGGTAATTCCTGACCCTCCTTCTCTGACTGTAGAGAATGCATCTACCGTAGAGTAGCATAAGATGCATAGGGGGTTTTGTAGTGGGGATTACCAAATTTAAACCTCCTTCATTTCCCCAAAATAACTGGTTACATCCAGGCCCTAAGGAAGTCCATTACATATTCCCAGATAACCATGCTACAGCAGTGATTCAGGATTAATGTTAAAGAAAGCCTACTGATATGGCAACATCGTCCCTCATCTGGCAGTGTAACAGGTATAACTGTGCATTCTGTGTGGTTACTGCCTGATCCTTGAACTCCATCTCTCCCCTCCCTGTCACTGCTCCTCATTTTCACACAGGGCTGCCACATCCGGAAAGTGGATATACAGCCCTGGTCACAGATGGGGCTTAGGCAAAGTGTTCAGCTTCATGGCATTTCTGTGCTAATCCCTGAAGGCCTTCGGATGTACCCTTGCAGCAATGCACTTACACAGACTAGTGCACTGCTAACCCTGCTTGGCCAGACAGAAGCTTAGATGTCCAGGGTTAAATACCAAGAAGATTTCAGTGGTAGCTAACTAGGTGTAGGCAGGTGAAAATGTACAGCACTGCAAAATCTAATTCCACTGCCTCTTGCTTTTATTAGTGCCTTAGAGAAGGGCTGGGCTGTTCTAATTGCAGTGTTCATGCATCAGTGTAAAGTCTAACTAAAATAAGAGGCGTTTGGAGAAATCCTCCATTACTTATACTTTTCAGGGAAAAAAAAAGCAATTGCATCATTCTTAGCAGAGAATGGAAAGAAAGCAATAAATAACACAGCTGTTCAGTGGTAACTAGAAAAGAACAGTCAGACTCAAAGCTTGCTGTGTCTATTCACAGTGAAGGATTTAGGAGAGAAAAGATCATCACGACCCTGTATGTGCATATTCTAAGGACAATATTGCTGGTAAAGTTGGAGGGTTCTCTCTTAAAATGGATAATTGCTAACCATGTTAACTAGACTCAATTTTATCATTCTATGTCTATATGCAGTGTGGTGCTATGTGCAATTTCAGGCACTCATTCCATCTTAAAGTGGATGTTATCTGGATTGCTGTCATATCCCAAACTGTCTGCACTTTCATTAAAAGAATTACTGTTCCCATCATCAGCTTGGGAAGAACAGCACCAGGAAATAAGCTACCTCTAAATGAAGAGATGAATTCTATTGTTCACAAAGCTGGTAAAATATTAGTCAAACATACAGCAGATAGGCTGTTTGGAAATGGAAGTTAGTGCCCTTGATTCCAAAATGCTGCCTGGCATTTCTGATGGTGCACTCACATCCTGTTTGCTCTAAGATCTTATGAAGGTCATTCAACCTCTCTATACCTCAGTTTCTTCATCAGTAAAATTATGACAATTGTTTTCTACTGAAGTTTCCAAGTGGTAGACTTAGTTGTCACACACTGCAAAACACTTAAAGATCTCAAATTGAAACATAGTTCAGAAGTACAAAGTATTATTGCTGTTAGAAGTCCATTACAGCTCTGGTTTTTTGTCCAAACTGGTACTTTGGTACGTGCAGCTAGACAGCTTCTAATGTTATCTCGATTCACAAAGCACTTTTTGTGTGAGGTTTGACTCACAGTGAAATGCCAGTTAGAATTTTTTCCTCAGGAACTCACTGGAGCTTGGCTTACAAAATCTGAAAATTAAATCAACCAAAATAGGTCAAACACAAAACTATATGTCCTTATGTGTCCTCTTGTCCTCTTTTAGCAGTACAGAAGATAGTTCTTGTTTTCTTTTCTCTAAAATTTGGCCTTGTGTTTCTCAGTTGGCTATGGTAACTGTATCACAGTTACATTTTGAATACCTGCTCATGCAAGTTTTCATTCCCTATTAAATATAGTTTAAAATGATAGGCTCATCTGTTAGTCGTCCAGAAATAACGTGCTGGATATACAAGCAGCTGATGCCACTGAACGTGACAGAGAGTGGATCACTGTGTTGCTGCTTGTTGGTAGCCATCACTACAGAGATGTTTTCAAACCTTAAAAAAGGAACAAAGCATCTTAAATATAATCATGTTAATATAAGATGCAGTTTTGCATTTACTTTCCCCCTGTAGCTAATTCATTCCTATTCACATAATCCTTTAAGTTGATATGTTTATTCTCTACCTAGTTTACAATTTCTATTCATTCCTATGTCAAGTACGTGAAGGTGCTGCTTAAATCAGTACTTCAGTATTATACATTTCTGAATTGGTTGTTCAGTGCAGTTAAAATGCAGTGAATACATTTGTTAATATTTGAGGTGAGAAAGGAGGTAAACAGGGAAACCATCTATACCAGTCAGAGTCTAGCTTTCTTGTTATAACATATTATAATTTATTTAAACTCGATCAATACTTAATCTGGAGTTTAAATTCTGCTAAATATCTGTGGCATGGCTAAAAGCAGCTGGTGCCAGGGAATAAAATTTTCTTCAGGCTGTGATTCTGATGAATTTATAATGCGCTCTAAGGGTGATGCATTGACCTAAATTCACAAAAGCACTGCTATTCCTATTTATTATTATGAAAGATATCCTACCCACAGTTTTGGTCTTTCAAATGTTGTGTGGCTACATGGAAAAGATGACAGGTTGCAGTGAGGATGGCTGGAGAGGAAGGAGCTGCATGCACATCCCTGGCACGTACTGGCTGCCTAGGCTAGCAGCCCTGGGGTTTGGAGGGCACTGCCAGGCAGGAGGGCAAATCCCTGGCAAGGGGTAGGGAGGCACAGGACAGCTGGAGCCTCCTTCCACCCTTGCTTCACCAGGGAAGCACCCAGCATTCTCTTCAATGTCTGTGCAGCCTGTAACCACAGACAGGGCGGTGCCTCACTGTAATTCCATGATTTGATGCCGGAACAATTTCAGCACTGTAAAAACCCAGCAAATGTTTGAAGCCAGCAGTGAGGGCAGACTTCCTGAGAGGTGTGTGTTTGTGGTGATCCCTTGGATTTGTTTTGTTGGCAACAAGAATGATGTTGTTAAGGCAGGAAGAGGACAGTTTTGTTGAAAATTGCTTCTCCTATTTTATTTTGTTTTGTTTTTCTCCTGTAACCTTAACAAGGCATGTAGAGTTAGGTCTAGGGTTTGGTTTTCTGTTTGTGGTTCTTTAGAATCCCTCAGGTCCAACCATCACAGGACAGCACCTATGAGCGACTCACACTGAAGTGGCTGGGAAATGCACACACTGATCTCTTGTCATGATCTGGCCACTTAATTTTTCCATTGCATTTGGCAAGCTTTTCCTCTGCATCATCCAAGGGCTTTTCATATTAAGCAGTGCCTTCCCAGTGACCAGCATCCTTATCCAAGCATTCTTTGTTACCTTTAGAGTTTGCAATCATATTTGTCTATTTCTGTGAAATGCCACATGTTTTAGCAGATTCATAAACACGGGAAACTTGTAGGTTTTTTAAAAGCAGAGTGAATAAGGGAAATATGTAATAAATGAAGCTGACAACCCTCCCCACTTCTTTCATTATTGTGATATGGATGCCTCTTGTGTAAAAACCATGAGAGCACAATTATATTTCTTTATTGATACTTGACCACTTCTCAGTTGTTGCTTTTCCAGGCAGAATGTCCAAAGAGGACTCTCAGTTCTGCATTGTTTGTCTCCTGTGCTCTCCTGTGCCTCCCTTTGGGGCACAATATCAGACACTGTCTTCAGCCTGTCTGTTCTCATTGTATTCTGTGCCCACCTCTTCCCATATTGCTGCTGTAGTCAAATGGCTGTTGTGATTTATGCCAGAACAACTGTGGGATAGAATAAATCCAGACTTTAAAGGCATTAGCCTGCTTTTACTGCAGCACCACCGACAGCTGTACCTAGCACTGCGACCTTATCCCACCTCCATGAGGCAGCATCCCAAGCCATGCTGCTTGGGAAGAGCAGTGCTCCTCGGGGCCAGCCCAGAGGATGGCAACAGCATGCAAACACAGCCTCTCAGCTGGAGCAACTGTTTGTTTCAGCTCTAGCCTGTACTTAAAATGTGAAGCTATTAAACAGAAATACAAAGACTTGGAGCTCAAACTCATACCTAACTAGCTGGGAGAGCTGGGTTTGTAGGTCCAACTGTGTTTTGCAGTCTGGCAGCAAGAAAGTCTGGATTTCCACTTCAGTTTGTTTTCTTCTAATGGTCAAACAGAATACTCCAAAATCCAGATGCAAGGGTGCAGAAATACTTACCTGCTGTAAAGATTATTTATAGAGGTCTCAGACCTCCCCTCTCCCCAACATAACAGTCTGATCCACATCACAGCTTTGAACTCTGTCAAGCACAACTCCAGATCACAGGGGATCATTGGCAAAGTAATCTCCAAAAACTGTGTTCTGCCTGGCAGAGTAATAGATTGGGAACATCTGCAATTAAATATCTGGAAGAAATAATTTATATAGAGAAAGACAACTGGAACTTCAAACAAAGGACTAAAGTTGTATCCCACTCTCATGGTGGTTTGGCCAGCTGAATCTTCCTAATTTATCTTTAATGATTGCTTATGTATTTTTTTCTATAATTTTATTACAATTTATGATCTATCTTGCTTTCTCACAGGATAAAAATTATAACCTTCACATTTATGCTTTAGTTAATGTTCTTGGCATTTCTATTGCAGCCAGGGAAAAGTGGACTGAAGCTCATTCATGTACGTGCCTAGAGAAAAGCATATTCCTTGCCCCACAGAATGCCAGCTGATGGTTGTTAAGACATGAATAAGATAAAAGTGGAATATAGGTTGGACGAGACAAACTGCCAAAAACCAAGTGTATTCATTGTTTTTAGGTAATCAAGAGTAGCAGTAGTACTTTGCTTATTTGCCTGATCATGATTAGGTGCCAGTTTTCTGTTCTTTTAACAGAAGAGGTAAATTTCAAGCCTATGAATTGAAGGAGGCTGATGGAAGTGACAGTGTTTTCATAAAGTTTTACCAGGCAGGCCTACAGACCAATTTCTGTCTGTAGTTCACCAAAGTGTACAGTAATGTTTTTTTCTTCCCACAGTGCCATGCAAAAACTTCTGGCTTCAGTTCATGTGTGAAACCTTTTGCACAACAAAAGTAGTTTATTGTGGCCAGTAAGACTAAATGTTCTAAGCATTCCAGGAAGTGTATAAATGGATTGGTACCCTTCCTAGGTTTACAGAGCCTTATTTCTTTCTTTTTTCTCTCATTCTTTTTTTCTCATTTATGCTCTCTTCATCTATGCAAAGTCCAGGCAGAGTAGTTTGAAAATCCTATCATTTTCCCTTTTTCTTGGGCTTTCCTTAGTTATATTTTATGAAAAGAAGTTGTTTCAGTAAATGCAACCTAGTAAATTATCTTAAATTACTTCTTACAGTCCAGGCTAGTATTATAACATGAAAATTGTTACTTAGAGTCTCCCCCGCCCCCAGCTGCTGCAGACCTATGTCTCCAGGCTGGGGAGAAGCTGAGCACAGCTCTTCCCCAGCAGAGTCTGCAGGCCAATCCACAATGCGGAAAGCAGAGTTTGCAAAAAGAAGATTTCTCATCCTTCCTTCACAATCCTGCCAGATTCTGTTGTAGTGATGGTCAAAACCAACTGAAATGGTGATTTTATACTGATGGGTAGGCATGTGTCTATGTGGAAACCAGATGAGAAACTGTTCAGGCCAAAAACATTAAATCTCAGCTCATCTCAGGATGCTAGAAAACAGCCATCCCATTTCTTTGATCTATGATATTTGACTCTCAATGTGTGTTAATAAGACATATATGTTGGGCATTGGCATTTTCTCCTGTTGAACAAGGGTAAACATTGCATTTGTCTCTGTAAAAATATACTTCAATAGCTGGGAGAAAAGTGGAGATTTGTTATTTTTGCAGTTGTAGAAGACATTTAGCAGCTGTGTTTATGCTGGCAGACAATTTGGATATTAGGTGGCAGGACAGAGAATTGCAGATGTACAATATTGTGCAGACATTGTGCACTTACAGTCCATTTCCAGGGAAACATGTTATTTTACATTTCCCTTGGTTTCATTAATCACATTTCATGATGTATCTCACTATTTCAACCCATTCCCCTAGATTAATTCTTTTTTGGCCTGTTTGTAGTAGTTATTGATCTCTCTTTCAAGAAATTCCATCTCAACTGTAGATAATTAAGGTTTTTTTTGCTCCAAGAAAGAAAATTAAGATGGCCCTATACTGATTACTGAGACTACCTGTACCAACTGGCATGTCTACCACATCAGAAAGATATTTAGCCTGCTTTTGGTCAGAAAAGGATTCATACTCTTCCTTGGTATTTAGAAATTAAACTCATTTCCTGAAAGTAAAAATATGTTTCTCATCTTGACCTACAAAGGGAAACAGCTGCTCTTTTCTCTGTTCTTGAAGTTCTCTAATCCCTTAACAGGCTTTGTTTTGGCTTCACAGGTGAATCCCTTAAACTATAGCAATGATGCCCATCTGCTGGGAGAAATATGCTGATATAAACAGTGAGGAACCCCCTGTTAGAGGGTTGAGAGCCTGAGGAACCTCGGTGTATGGGATGTATCCCCAGGATTTTTTTGGCGTTTGCTCATCATTTAAATAATGGCATTAAGGGTTCCTGAGTAAATCTGGCTTGTAAGTGCTGCTCTGTGTGCCCTTTGAGCCACCTCAGCCTGGAAGGGTCACCTGGAGTCATTGTGCTTCTCCTGTAGCTCCCTCACCCATGAGCAACAGTCCTGCTGCACTGTCTGGGGACAGACCACGTATCTGTTTCCTATATGGCTGTCTGGGTGTGCTGGAGAGAAGTTAAAAAGGGGAAGAGCTTGTGCCAAACTTTTGATCTTCTTTGTCTGAAGAACTGGCTGTGCAGGAGCTCTGGTCTGGGAGGTGGGAACAAAAGACCTGCCGCCACACTTTGTTCTGGCTGAGTCTGGGTGTCATGCTAGGTAAGGTTTTTTGTCTTGGGGAACAGAGAAAAGGAGTTCTACTGACCTCTAAATAGAAACAAACCCAAAGAATTCACTACACAGAGAATTAATGAGTTATCCAAGATGGTATGATCAGCAGATTGCTTTAAAAACCACAAGCCCCGCCCAGTGCCTCTTCTCATGACTGGCTCAGAATGCTAAATATAACCTGGCAGTATTTTTCTTAGGGATAAATGAAAAGCAGACAAAAATGAGATCTGTTTACGCTATATGACTTAGGCACACCTAAGGAAATGCAACTTGTTTTCAACCTTTTTGTTTAGAAGATATCTGTGAGGAGGCTCTGTCCACCACAATGAAAGTAGCAAAGTGTTGTATAAGCACTGTCCTCACGTTGCTGTGAGTTGTATGGAAAGAGATGGCCCCGGGTACCAGAGGAGAAGACAGGGTAGATTTTGAGCAGTCCTCAGCAATTTTCAGAATACTGAAATCTCAAAAAGAGCTTTACTTCCAGGAAGGTCATGAGTTTGGATTTGGGAGGAGAGGACTCTGATGATCACATTTTTAATTCTAGAAACCAGTAACATATATTTTATATATTCTCAAAGAGTAAGTGGTTTGCAAAAGTACATTGGAAACTGGAGACAGAACTGGAAAATTAATACAGCTCTGGGAAAACTGATACAAGTGCCTTAGTCTAAAAGCCATTTTTACAAAGAAAATAAAATGTCACTATCATTCATGCTCTTGTGGACCCTGTGATTTTGCTTTCTCTAAAATGCTTGCTCTTTCCTCTGATCTTCTTCCCTGTCCCACTCTCTCTCTTTCTACAACATTCAGGTGCATTTTTTCTTATGTGATGATGCTTATACAACTCATCCTTAACACAACCAATTAGAAGCTGTCTCTGAGCAAATAACACAGGCAGAAGACTGGAACTATGACCATTTGCCAACCTACTCCCCACATATACAGTATGAGGTTAGTTGTATAAAGTATAATTTACTGGTGTTAAATAACCTCTAAAGGTCTAGTCCAAGTCTGTATAAACAAATTAATGAAATATACATTAAAAGATCTATCAATATATACTGCAATTCCCACTCCTTCCAAATATGTTGATTCCAAATTTTTTTCACTTAATTCCTGTTTTCTTTCTATTTCTTCATCTGGAAACACCTTCTTTTCTACTGCAAATAACTCAACAATTGGTAGAAACTCAGGTTTCTACTGATTCCACTCCTCTAGTATGAACAGGCTTCTCTGGTTTTTTGCTCTACTTTTACACTGAAGACCTCTACCAATGGTCGCTGTTGCCGAGCCATCATTGTCACACAGCTGAGCATGACCAAGGAGGTTCAGGGAAAGGAAAGAGTTGTGGCTTGCCCTGCCCTGATTTGCTTAATGTTCCTTACAGCTCTTCTCTAACATACCCTTTTTTGCTCTCTTCATGTGCATACCCCTGTCCTCCAAGGCTTTGCAGTGCTCTCCCCTCAACATGACCTGTGTCCCTTGCTGGTGCCTGCAGTCCCTGCTCCAGTCCCCTGGTTTGCCCTCCCTCACAGAGCCAGAGCCGCTCCTGATAACAGCATGTGAAAAGAGGTGCAGCAGGCTGAACATGTGTTGTACTGGTGCTATGTGAAGTCACTTTCTCAGCTACCAGTTGTGCAGGTCTCATCCACTTCAGAGCTGCGCTTCTCCTGCAGGTAGCTCAGCCACCAATGCCTCACAGAAGAAGAGTAAATTAAATCTCTTACAAAAGATTTAACATGTGCCTAACTGACCGATCACTGAACGCCACACATGGAATCATTTAAATTTTAGCATTTCTAGGTGTGTGTTTTATTTTTCCTTTTAAAATAAGCCTAGGAAGTGGCTAGGTTAATGCACATGACCTTAGCCTAAAGGATAAACAGCCAAGCCAATAAATATAATGTGCAGGCTCCTGCCTATTCCTGTCTATACAGGCAACCATCTATAGCACCTGTATCCTCTCTTTTAGAGGTTTTATGACCAACACATTAAAGTGCAGAGAAACAGAAATGCTTGTTGAGTACAATGTATCCAAGTTAATTTTCCCATAGGAACTGAAATATTTAGTTGCTGATTGTCTGTACAATCACGTTTTTCTTTTTAAATGCAGCATTGATATATTGCATTTGTCTGGTTAAATTTTAATTATCATAAAGCTTAGTCTGAATACAAGGGACTTTCTTTGCTTCAAGTACTGAGGAGGAGGGAAGGTTCAAGGAAAGCTGTTTCAGTAAAGCTGACCAGATCAGCTACTCACATTCTCTGGTTGCCAAAAGTCTCCAAGAGGATCCTGTAGCAGTGGTGCCAAGAGGAGTTAAGGCTCAGGCAATAGGCTGGTACCCTTTACACCGCAGTGACTATGGACCTAGCCACCTACAGGGATCTTCTGAACAGAGCAAGGAGTCAGAGCAAGTGTCCAGTCTGGTCCCACAGCTATTGATTTCTCTTTGCTGTCATTTAGTCAATAAAAAAGAACCTAAAATTCCAGCTGTTAGCAACTTCAGGGTCTATGTAAGCAGCAGAAAAATTAGAAACATTTGCATTTCCATCCCGGTTTCAAGCAAATACACACTACCAAGAGAGGGCAAGGAAACACAAGGATATAGCTCTGGTTTATTTTACTTGATGTGATCAGACCTGGAATGGTGAGAAGGAAATCCAAACCCCATTCCTACCCCCACACCCTCCAAGACACAAATATTTTCCTTTTGCATGATTCTCTTAGAACAACATAGCTCCCAGTGGACTCTGTGCTATGGCTTGGTATGCCTAAAAGGCACGCATGGAAAAATGTGGATTTTGTACTTAAAAATCAAAGTGCATCTTCTGACAGGCACTATTCTAGCTGTGAGATGAGAAATTAATTCTATGTGTTCATTACTTCATAATAGAGTGCAAATATGCTCTTTGATATTTTTCATCCATAGTTCAAAAAATGACAGTGGTGCTATATTGTTGAATTGCAGTGCTTATCACTGAGATCTGTTATTGTTACATCCATGAGTATCTCCTGTATGTTTATTAATGTATATTTAACCCCACTAAAGCAAGATGGCAGAACCAGTCCCTCTTTATATCCAAAAGAGATTGCCAAGTGTGGTATTTGCTCTAATTGGCTTCTGGGGATGTGCCTCAATAATCTCCAATTGCAGGTTACATAGAGTATCTATATTATTTTACTGAAACAGAAAGAAACTGATAGGAAATGCTATTCTGTAGTTTAGAGGAATTCTGCTGAGTTTAACAGAGGATGATTGAATCTGATAAAAGCAGAATTTTGAACACTCCAGTGATCCAAAATAAGGAAAACAGGGAGCTGCACAGCATGGTCTTAGTTTAACTAAGTACATTTTTACATCTTTTGTGTGAATCGCCTCTGACAGCATGGCCATGGAGAGAGAGGGGCAGCAGAAGGCAGCAGAGTTGGGCAATGGAAAGGGAGCTGTGGTTAAGGCAGTGGCTTTGGAGACCATCTGACTGGATTTGTTTGTTTTCTGTCCCTGCCTAAGAAAGTCATTTAGGAGATGTCTGTGGCACAGTGCCAGTCTGCATTTAGTTTGGCTCCTAAAAGCAGCTGCTTCTGCTGCACTCACTAGGAGCAGAAGTGGACAGTTTCTCCCACTGGCTCTGCATTGTCTGTCTGTGAATGGGAGGAATAATGTTTCTTTCCCCTGACCCTGCTCAGTGCATGCCACCCCTGTCTCAGTGTGTTGATATGAACAGGAGGCCAAGTTTGCAGATCCCGGTCTTCCTTGGCCCCTCTTGGCAGTAAATGCTTTTGCACCAGAAACAACTGGTATTGGAATCACCAGGATCTAGTTCCCAGAGCCACAGGATTTTTGTTTTGCTTCTGGAAGTTGAATTCTGCTCTCCTATGGAGTCAGTGTGTAGCTGATCTACCAATTAATTTCATGCCTGATTGCAAAGTTTCTTGTAACTTTTACAATCCCTTTGATCACCGTGACCAGATCCTTGTTTATCTGTAACCCTGTAAGAGGAAACAGCATCCAGCCACAGCTTTCTTGCTATCTAGTCAAAAGGGATAGAGACAAAGACTTGTCTTGAATAATATATGAAATCCGATTTAATATTAATTCTGTTGTAATATTCAATTCCAGAAGCATATATGGAAGCAAATATTAATCCATTAGATTCTTTGTAATTATTTGAACTATTTTTATTAAGCATATTAGAACTATAAAGTATTATGCTTTAAATTTAATACAGATATTCTTAAAAATTAATGTTACTCTATTATTAAAGTTATACTCATGCATTCAAAACTAAATCATTTTCACCTACTGGCCCTACAGATTTCTTTAGCAGAATGTAGGAAACTAGGGGGAAAAGAGTTAAATACTTTTGTATCAATTAGATCAGCTACCCCAATTAGAAGTATCTCATCAAGTGAGGAAAAAGGTCTTGCCAGATTTTAGTTATCTTTTTCACCTAGTCTTGAACTGATGCAACAGCTGAATATGGTTGCTCTGAAAATTGGAGAAACTTTAAAAAAAAGGAGATGTCTAAACATGCCCAATGCAAATATTGTCAATGGAATGCAATGCTAGTAAAAAAATAGTAGTTGGGCTTTTTTCCCTTGTCCTTCTACTTTTGAACATGTAGTGAGAGGAAAAAATGTCTTCAGATGTAGGAAAACCTATGCAAGAAAAAAAAAAAAGCCACACCACATTTTCCCTTTAACATTTTGGAAGACAAATTTACAATTATGGTTTCAGTTAAAGATGTAAGAAAGGACTTTTCATCTTTTCAAGCTGTGAAGCCCTGTCCTCAGTGTTGGTGCTTATGACTTTTTTATTTCTCCAAGTACTGAATGGGATTTGCAGAAAGGAAACTAAGACAGATAGGAGGAAGCAAGAAGGAATATGGCTCTAGGGTTTACTGTTCAAACCACTCACCTACAAAGAGGAAAGAGAGGAGAAAAATGTTGTATACTGGTCTCTCTTTCAGAGAATACCTCTGCCTTCTACCACAAAGGCACTAGATTAAAACTATGGGGTTAACTACATAGTATGATTATTTGGTTCTTATTTTGTTTTGATGTAGTGGGTTTATTTCATTGTCTGCTGCTACCATCACAATGACATTCATGTGACAATATTCAGATTACAAACCATTTAGTTGTTTCACAGTGCTTCGCACAAACTTCAATCACTGTTACCTTTCTTTCCTACTCTAGATCTATTTTGATCAGATGCTGCTTCTGTTTAATGTTAGTGTTAAGCCAGTCATTTGTCTTTGGGTTTTGGGGTTGGCAGTTTTTGGGGGTTTGTTTTGTTCTGTTTTGTTTTGTTTTTACTTTCTTTATTTTGTGTTTGTTCAAGAAACAAGACCATTAGCATTTTACACTAGCCTTTTGGTAGGCCATCTGCTTCTGTGAGAACTGTGCTGGAGTCCTGGATCTGCTCAAGATGAGGGATACGTAGAGGAAACATAAGCTAGACAGTGTTGCAGGGTTTAGAGCCTGAAATGCTGTGCTCCAAGAGGGCAGAAAGGGCAGGACTGTGTGAAGACACGCAAGGGGTACTGCCTTATTAAAACTATCAATATGAAAATAGCTTACAGAAAGCTTGAGCCACCCATCCATGTTTCATCAGCTGGGCAGAATGTCCCCCCAGGGCGCAGCACGCTCCCGCAGCCTTGCAGGTGCAGCTTTGCAAGGGGAGCTGCGTGGCCACCTCTGTGGCTCTGAGAGCCAGAGACGCAGGGTGCCCGATCTTCAGCTGCCTTCACCTGCTATCCATTCGCAGCCTCTGACCATGCACAAAAGCCCCAATTAGGCTATGGACGGTCATTAATTGGTGAAGTCGCATTCCTTAGCGTCTGTCAATATTGGTGTTTACCCTGATTTCAGGTCTTCAGTTTTTTATGCCATTAATTATTTCTTCCATGTGGATGATACACAAAAATGAATAAGAATGACTGTACTTTCTAGTTTGAATTTTGGGACATTCTTTTTTGTTTAGAAGCTTTATTTCATTACATTAAAACCTTTAGTTTGGAAAACATTTAGTTCAGTTTTCCATCTTGTGGTATTTCCCCATTACGATATTGCTCAGCTGAAGTAACATGGTTTAATAACTTCTCTAGCAGGATCAAAAAGGCAAGCCCCAGCTTTACTGATGATGATTAAGGGTGGGAGTCACGCTGTGAAAGAGTGACTAAGTGCTGCTATTGAGATCTGACAATTTTCCTGGAAGATGGATTTGATAACTCTATAACAAGCATATTTCAGTGAAATGACCCAATTTTAGAAGATTAGTGTATTTTCCTAAATTCAGTAAGCCTTTATAAAAATCTCACATCTAGAAATCTGTAGGAGTTCTCTGAAAGGAATTCTAAAAAAGGGAAACTGTAATACCTACCTACAGTCTCAGGGAACTGTGGTACAGAGGGGCATCCCATAGGAGCACTGTCATTTTATGTTCTGGGTCTGTGAAGGAGTGTAAGATTAGTTGATGCTGAAGGCAGTAGGAAATCACAGTGGAAAAAAAGGATCCTGAGAGTTCAGCACTTGACAACATTCTTCTTGGAAAAGTGAATGCCTAACAAAGCCCCCAGCTGGTCTTACTCTTGTAAGTAATTAATATGGCCATTATAAGTAATGGTTTTTATGAGCTGGGAGAACTATCTCACTTGAACAAATTAATTACACAATATTTTGCAATTCTTACGCTGATACAGATTAATAGTTAGGCATAACAAGGATACAGGTTATAACAAGAATATAAATGAGAGTTGCAATACAACTGAACAGTAGATAGCCATAGGCCTTATGAATGTGGAAGAAAACAGAAGTCTTTTTAATAGCTATGAGGTATCTTACATATTTTTAAACATTTGTAGTTTCAAGCATGAAAATGCTTTGCCTGAAACAAGTAGTTTGGAATTCCCTCTTTTGCAGCTAATTGAGGCTCAGTTTCAGCCTTGTGTACTGAAAAGATTCAGCTCCTCCTTTGTCCCTTCCCTCGCACTGTGGGATCCTTTCCACATTTGTAATGGGACTTTTATCAGTAAATCAGGTTTCTATTCAATATGACAAACTCGGGCAGGGCTAGCTTGTGGCCCAAAACTTGAATCCAGTAGGTAAGGTGCTTCCACTGACTCTGCATTTATTCCTGGAGGAGGGAAGGAGCAGTTTTCAGGGAGTAAAAGATCCCAGGCTATGTCTTAGGGAGGAGGGAAGGCTTCATGCCCATCCATGGCCCTGCAGAATCCTTGGCTGCTGATAATGTGCCTGCATCAGTAGGGAGGGCAAGACATGAACAGTGACACAATTACACCAGGCTGTCACTCTCAGGAAGCAGTAAGGAAATTGCCCTCAGTCCCAACTGGCTCCTGAGCGGAGTTCTCTCTTGTGGCTGCTGAGTGAAGACCACCCAAACACACTGCTAGTGAGTGTCCCAATCAAATCCCTACTTCTTTATCTTTTAAATCAAACAAATAAACAACAATAAAAAACAAAACAAGCAAACAAAAAACAAACAGGCCCCCCCCCCCCAAAAAAGAAAACCCTCCCACCCGTAAGTAAATAAAAGGTGCATCCTGAGGTTGTTTCAACAGCATTTTCATCTTTTTTTCTGGCTAATAGAGTCATCACCTAATTGATTATTCCAGCAGTGGGCCAAATTCTGTGCTGGTAAAAATGGGTGCAGCCCTGTTAGGAGTAGTTCCTACCTAACTCAATCCTACTGGCCTTTAAAAATTGATTCAAAAGTTGAAAGGAAAAAACTTGTTTATTGCCTTGGCCTCAGGTTAACAGAGCAACTGAAAATTCATCATGGAACCTAATAAACAAAGAACGTCATGTTTGTCCTCCAAGCTAACACAGGTGAATTAATGCTTTCCATCCTTTTCAATTACTCCCCCAATTTTTTCCAACCAATATAATTTTTATTATATTTTTCATAATGTTTCATTTATTTAAGAATGTTCTTTCCAGTGGTATTTGTATTATTCTCACTATAGACAGTCATGTATTTGAAGATTCCTTCTGTAGCAGGACAGTTTTTTTCAGTCTGACATTTGAAAATGTAGTGCTAGAAAGTTGTGAGTTCTGAACTTTTTCATTTTGCTGCTAAGAACTGCTTACAATTCCAGAGATGTCTGTGGTTCTTAGGTACTGGAATTTCATCATTCTAGGTTCTGTCTGCTAGTCCACATTTTCAAGTGGTAAAATAACTCCCTGTATGAAACACAATACTCAGTGTAATCTGAGTTTCTCCTAATCAGGCTTTACGGAAATCCTTTTACGGCCATTTCAGTTTTTCCTGTCATTTTCTTCATTATGTTGCTGCATATGTGCTTGACTCATCAGTCCTTCTGGTCTGAATCATGCTCTTTAATATGTGCTTTTGTATCTGTGTGCTGGGTTTGGCTGGGATAGAGTTAATTTTTCTCCTAGAGGATGAGCGGCTGTGTGGTGCTTAGCTGCCTTCTGGGGTTAAACCACCACACTCAGAAATATTTTTACAACTCTAAATATGTCTGGAAAACGCAGAAGACAGTTGCTCTGGAAAAATAATTTTAGGAGATCCAGGAAAATTGTCAAGAACCTAGACAGCTGCCTTTGCATTTTATTTTTCTGAAATTCTTAGTCTTTGGATTGGGAATTTTATGCTAGTTTCAGAATATCTTTGGGTAAAATAGTGTGTGTAATGGTGACAGAATCATTGCCAGATTTAAAAATAACCTCAGCAGCAACAGCAAAATGCTGTCCCTTGCAATTTGTCTCCCTGCACCAACATTCCTTCTATATTTTCAGTTATCATCATTCACAATTAAATAGCTATAAACTGAATTTTATGGGAACTTAAAGTGCTTCTGAATGCACCAAAAACCATGTGTTGTATATCACATACACAGCTTGCTGAACTAAGGAGAGAAATTATCCAGAAATAAGTTATGTGGAAGCTTTCCACAGTCTCCTTATGTGACCCTGTACAAGGCCACGAATGTTTGAGGTCAGAGGGAACATAAATACTCATTTCTACATGACTCATTCTGAATACTCTGCTAGACAAATTTTAAAATAATTCTAGCTAACCAGCACTGAAAACATTTTGGACATTGATCATTAATGTTCTACATGTTGGTTTGGCAAAACAGCTTTTCCCATCTTTTCATACTAGAAAACAAAATAAAAGCTTTGCTCAGACTGCCCCCTGCAGAACACACAGCAGTGGGGTTTAATGCCACAGTTATTGTCAGTGGTAAGAGAATCCAGAGGCAACTTCACAGCAAGGAGCTTGTCCATAGCTTACAGAAATAAAGCAAAGATAAACTAATAGTTATTTTTCAAAGTATTTCAGGACCCTATTGACAGAGGCATGGATATTCATTTTAGGAAATGTCCCTAATATACTGCTACTGTACTGCTTCTAGAGTAAGAACAGTGTGTGGAAGCACAGGCCCTGCTAGATACACTATAGTAATTCCATATGCTCCTTGTAATTCCCTTTTTCTTGGTCGCAGTCAGTGCCCCAGACAGGGATTTACCAGCCCACCCATGGCTTTGTTCTCAGCTGCTATCAAGAGTTTCACTGAAACTTCACCAGGACTCTGACCCTGACTGGACCTAAATACATATTCATTAAATGACAAATACTTTGAAAAACTAAAATGTAATGTCCTGTGACTCATGTCCTAAGTTTTCCTCCTATTAAAAGGTTAAAAAAAAGAAATGTGCTGTCAATGACTTACACATCATGAGCATTTGTTCAATTTTCACTTTCCCTAATAGGTCTGTGTATAGCAGCAGAAGGTTGCTCATGAAACTTCATGTAACTAAAAAGGAAGGGTTTAAATCACCCTTGAACAAATATATTTTCAGGAACCAGAGACAAAAGCATTCAGACACTTCCAGACACTGGTCAGATTTAGGGTAAAATGCAAATCTGGGTTTGGGATGGACAGAAAAAGACATACAACAAGCATTACAAGTTCTGATTCCTATAAAGGCTTTTTCTTCCAAACAGGGACTTATGTTTTACATATTAATTCAAATATCAACTCTTGTAGAGCCATTAAGACTTGGATGTTGGCTCCAAAATCTTTACCTATCAGATACTCAGTCCTCAGACTGTATCAGGGCAGAAGTTTTCCATTTGACAGCGCCAATCGAAGAAAACATACAAAGGCAAGACATTTTCCTGATGGATACACATCAGCTAGCAACACTATTGTCTAAAAATGAATTATTTCAAATTTAATGGGCCCAAGTAATAATAAAAAATTGTAACTTTTTTTTTCCAAAGAAAATGTCAAAAGTATAAACCTGTTTTCTCCACCACACAGTGCTTTCCTCAGAGACTCCCTGATCCTGTAGGATTCTAAGTCCCACCATGTGAAAAGGAGTAGGAAGTTTCTCGGATATTGCTGCCTTTCCTATTTTCTTTGGCTATTGAGATATACAGTTTTTAAGGCATGCCAGACACTGTCTTCACATAAGATACTTGCCCAAATAGGATCAGAGAAAACATTTAATACTTTCATTACAGATTTGGCACCCTTGAATACTTCAGGGAACTGGATTTTTCAGCTAAATTCTTTATGTATTGGGGAAGTGGAAGGCTATTTCTTTCCCACCAAAAATTAAATCCTTGGTTAAATCTCAGATCCCACAGTAAGATGACCTTTTTACAGAGAGACCCTAAATGAAATACTGACTTACTCCCTTTCTGCTTTGTGAGATTAGTGTGCTCTGCTTGGATCTTGGAGAAAGAAACACCATGGAAGTGTAAGTGCTTGTTCTTGCTTCAGGATCATGCTTAGCACCACTTACTGAAGCAGCCTCCCAGCTTCTCCAAATTCAGTTATCATACTGAGGTAAAACATTGCAATAAATAACCACTGACTTTAATCTTCCATTGGAAGATCCTGCAATGCCTTTCACTATGCAGAAACTCACACCAAGTAAAATCCCAGTTTCTTATTTGTTGATGATCATAGTCATTTCCAGAGTTTTAGAATAAAGCTGGCTGTCATTAGGAAATTGGGTGAAAGTGCACAAAAGCCTGTTTGGATGTTTGCAGCACTGTTTTTTAGTCCTGGATAAGCACTAATTTCTGTGCAAGGCTCAGTACCTTCAGTGCCCTTTCAAAGAAGAGACTGAGGGTTTCAAAGGTGTAGCTGAGGGTATTTTGCAACTGAAATGAAAATTTCAGTGGCTGACATGATTTCTTTCCTACTTGCACTTTGGTTATAAGAATGGGTCACCTTAATGATTATGGCGATACTATTTCAAATGAGGTTTTGAACTACATTTATAGTCACATATATTTTTTAGCCAAAATATTAAAACTACAGCTTGCTCAAAAATTTGGTTTATCATGTGATTTTCTTGGGATATAATCTAACAAAACTCCAAAATTTTAAAGACAAAGTCTGGCTGCCTAATTTTTATTTTCTTTGAAACATTACTTGATTTTCTGAGGTTCACTCTTTATTTTCACAGATTTTTCATGATATATTTCTAGGCATGGGCCCACTACTCCACCTGTGTTCCTTGGTGGCAGAGAAAAGATTTGTTTTAGGATCAGTACCGTAAGTAGGTAATAAAAAGAAGGAAGGTTCAATTTTTACATAATGCATATAAGGTAGTATTCTTCCAATAAATGAAAGACATTACATCAGTGGAAATGGGGTCAAATAGAATCACTATATTCTACCTCTACCTAAATTTGCTACAGGTTTCTTAGCTGTGCTCCTGCACTGTGTCCCTTTTGTAAAGGTTCTGTTTTAGGAGTTTTACTGCAGGAAGGACAGATTTTGCAGAAGTGGATTCTTTCCATTTTCAGTTTAAAAGTGATTCTTGGAAATCTCAGAGGCCTCCATTGCTTTAGAGACTGTTTATATAAAAGTCTGAATTCTTGCTTTTCTTTGGGGTGAGAACTGTAACTATAATGTGACAACATAAAAGTAATGAAATTTTTTTAAACGCTTGCAAACTTTTTTTTTTTCCCTTATTTCCTATGAGAAACTTGCCCAAGTCATTTTTTAAACAAGTTATAATTTGTTGGTTACATTTTGTAACAGGGTATCCCTGTGTAATTTCTCTTTCATTATTAAAAAAGTATGCATATCTTTCAGCTGGACATTAGAAAATTATTTTGATATATTCAAAATTTGCTCATAATTATTGGGATGGTAAGAGATGCTGCAGAAAAGTTCCTAAACAACTTGGCTCATAACATCAATCATTTTACTATCATGAAGAGACTTAAGAGATGTTATATTAAATAATTGGGGCAATTAACACATTTCTCAGGATAATACTTTTATTTTGACATCTTATGATCCAAGTTATATCCAAAATCTCTTGTTGAAGAAGGACTACAGGGAGGTTTCCTTCACTCTTCATTATCAAGGATCTATTTTTTGGTATGTTTAATTATTTAGAGATTGAAACACCAAAGTTGTAGACCTAAGTATTCTAGATCTCTGCCTATATCTCTGTAATAAGAAATGACATTACAAAGGAATGAAATTTGTACTGAGTTGTGAATATATTAAATGTGAATGGAATTTTTTTTCTTTCTGACTTGGGCTATTTTCTGTTGACAGCAAAATGACCTTTGCTTCATGTGTTTATTTGCCTCATTTCCCTTCTCTCAATACTCAAAGATTTCAACACACAAGCAATGTCATTTTCTGTCATTTAATTTGAAATAATATATAAATAGATTTATGTTTAACTTGTAAATCAGACTTATAATATTGGCAGCTAAAATTAAGGAGCTGACTGATGGAGAGAAAAAAAACAACTTCTTCCTTTCCTTGTTTTGTCCTAGTTCCTTACTTCCTCTGCCAAAAATCACAATCCTTTCTTCAGAGGGAACACACTGTTAGCCAAAGCCTGACTTTTCAATTTTACTTTTGCATTGAGCATATTCAGCAGCGCAACTCCAGAGCCTTGTTTGCTAGACTGCAGTGACGCATGCCAGTATGGTTCCTTAAATTACATCTTCACTAGTCTAACTAAAAGAGAAAACATTAAACAAAAAAGTCTTTTTCCTGACATTTTAAAACACAAATACCAAAATATTTACCTTCCCTTTTGCAAAGCTCAAGGACAGCATGGCCCAAATGTACAGGAACCATGGCACAGATGCAGGTGAACTTATTCATATATGCCTGGGAAGTGTCAGACTTCTGGCCCTGAGCTCTGCTTTGGAATACAGAGTGGATCTACCTTTTGGTGAGCTGCCAAACAGCCAAATGACCAGGAATTCCCAGCTAGTAAGATGATGTATTCCACTGAAATACAACAGGACTGAGATGTTTAAATTGCAATCAAAGGTCACATTTCAAATTTTCTTCTTCCCTTTAGAGATGGATTCCCACAGACATGGGTTTGGTCCTCATGGACACCTCCCACAGGCACAAAGCACCAAAGGCTTTTTGGAATTGGGGCAGTGGAATGTTTTCTCTAGGGCAGTGTGCTACATCACAGCCCTTTGTATTGCATAACTTTTGCTGTTGATTAAAATCAGCTTTATTCCCTCTTCCCAGAGCTGTTGGGCTCTTAAGTCTGGACATCACCTTTGACTCTGTGTTGCCAACTAAATTAGGACAAAAAGAAAGGTGAGGAGTGCCTGTAGTATTTGCAAATGTGAATAAATGTTATTGTAAGGATATTTTTCTCCATGTGTGTGGCTTTTATTTGTTACGTTTTATTAATTTCTGCTTTTTGAGGATCTGAATGCAGGCAATATTCAGCATTACAGATTCATAAGGCAGCCAAATAATCACTGGTTAAAATATGTGCACAAAATTCCTCCTCAGTCCAAATATTTTTTTCTTCTCCAAACGTTTTTCCCTTTCATGAATACAGTAAATAGAGTAAATCTTTTAACCTGCTGCTTTTGGTCACAAGGAGTGTAAGAAGAAAACAATTAAATTGTTAGTTATGTTAGCTAAGAAATGTCTTCCTTTTCTGTTTTTCACACCAACACAAACCTGTGACTGCCAATTTGGATCATAAGGAGAATGGAAGTTGGAACTCTACTGGAAGTATGGAATGGCACATCCTAAAAATAGAAGTGCAACAGGTATGCCTGTCAGCTGGTCACAGTCTTACCCCTATCCTTACCTGAATGAAATTATCTGGAAATATTACTTTTCAAGAGATATTTAGAGAAAGACTAAGCAGAGGAGGAAAAAACCCAGTAGGAATATATGGGATGAGCAGGAGGAAGTAAATGAAAACGCTGATTTTTACATTTTCTAGTTCTGAATCTGTTTGCACCCAAAAGTGGACAACTTGCCAGGAAAATATGATTGTTAGCACTAATCATTCAAATATTTGTGAGGAATGCTGATTATATAACAACCCTAAGAGTCTGAAAGAGCACATTTCTTTGAACTGTGCAGCTGAGATGGGGTTAAACAACAATAGTAATTAATATAATTTGTTTTAAAAAAAGGACATTCATCCACCAGTCTATTTTACATTAGCAGAGGAAAAATTGCAATATCTTACAATCACAGGACACTAAATAAACAGTAAACAACTGTATTCCAGTTTTTACAAGCTGGAAAGTCAAAGCAGAAAAATGTGAAGCTGGCCACACTCTGAAGGCAGTTCCAGGAAAAAAAAATTCAGAATCACTGTGTTATTTTTGTCTTGTGGTAACTCTCAGAAGTTCTTTTTCTGAGGCAGCACTCCCATCAAGAATATATTAGAAATATGCATAACTTCATATGATGCACAGAATAAGTAAATAGTTCTAAGCCCACTTAAATAAACATCTTCAAAAATTTCAGTCTGAGGTCAGCTAATGGGAGGAAGCTATTTTTCCTCTCACTCTTTCTTTGTTTTATTCCAATCTAACAGGACACTATAGCTTATGACATATGGTCCCTTAAATTAGGCACTCCAAACCTTGTTCGTTCATCTTAGTGTGTGGAGCCAAGTTGTCTATTAATAGGAAAAGCCTTGCCCTGGAAAAATGTGTGTGCACCAGTCTCTGCATCGGGAAAAGGAAGGATATGCTACAACAGGGAATAAAATTAATTTAATATGTATTATGGAAAGAACCACTCTAATGTAATACTGCCAAACAAAGTGGAGACGTGCTGTTAAATCTTTATGTCTCAGAGGTGTGGTGCATTTAGCTACTTGATGTCTGTGTTATCCAGCATACTGAGTTTCCAGAGTCATCTCCAAGTTGTAATGGACAACCTCGCCTCAGCTACCCAAAGCCAGAGCGGAATGAACTGAGACCACCAGCTAAGACATTATGTAATTGCCATGGATATGAGCACTGCATGACCTCAGGTGCTGTGTGTAAGTGAAAAGATTTAGTCAAAAAAAAAAAAGATTTGCATGTAAAAAGGATTTGTTAGCAAGTCATTTTTTCTCTTATAAAATAGAAATTTTAAAGGAATGCTACAATGAAAATGCTGACACAAAAAAACGTGATTAGAAATATCCAATAAAATTGCCACCTTCCCATGCAACGTGCTTAGTTTAAGTTTAAAACAACCATTAAAAATAATTGTCTCATGGAAGTGAGTTATAGAACTTAAAGGTTATTACTGTGTAAGAATTAATATATATGTCTGTAATTACCAAGCCCTTTTGATGATTTCAATAGCCATTCCTCTGCTTTTGAAAAATGCAATTTTGCAGCACGCTTCCATACATCGTAGCACTGCAGAGATCATTTGCCTAGCCCATCACTTTGGCTGTCAAATGTAACACCCTTTTTCTATCAGATATAAGCAGCTTGTCTTCACCTTCAAAGTCTGCACCTCATCCTACCTATCATCTCTCATGCAGGATCAAGAAATCACTTCTTTCACTGATTAGCCCATCATGCCAGCCTCCTTCATTGACTTCTTAGATTTTGAGTTGCTCAGTCTGAAGCTTTATCCCATGCCATTCCTTACATTTGGAAAGTGCTCCTTCAGACATCTGTAAAGCTACCTCCTTATGTTCCTTCTAATCCTGTCTGTGAGGTTTCCCTGCCATTATGCCTTCAAAAGAAGTTTCAGAGTTTGGACTGAATTTGCCTAGTTATAATGAGCTGTTGCCAAAAAAAAAAAAAAAAGATTTCTGGATTGGCTTCAAATGGAGCACTCCCAAAGATCTGAAGGTTGGTATTTCCTACTCAGATGCTACACTGTAAATTCTGCATGGTTACTGGTGCCTCATTTTTCAGAGGATGTTGCCTTGCTGTTGTTGGGCAGAAATATATTTCCATTTGGAAACATGGGATGAATATAAGGGTGATCTGTCTGGATTGTAGGAGTGACATCTGAAACAAGGGGGTAATCTAGAGAGTGCCTTGGCCTTTTCCTTCACATGGCAAGTGTTTAAGATACTATTTATATTGACTAAATGAAATAGTCTTCCTGCTGCTGGACACGGGCATAAGAAATTGTGCTGTACTTATGTGGAAAGACTGATGGGATATTTTTAGTTTTGGTGACCAGTTTGGGGGAAGGTGGGGGCAGAATATTGCCTCTGACTTGTTCAAATTTCTGTTGTGGAAAGAATGAAGCAGCATATTTCACTGGGTCACCATCTCAGATGAGAAGATTTTGCTTTGAAGCAATTACATTTGCAGCCTGTGGCCTTGAACACATTTGCATGGTGTGTTGTGTTTGTATTCCCATCTCCAGCAGCACTGACTCAGGACCAAGTCATCCCTTTACAGGAATTACCTACAAAGGAAACTGGAAACTCCATGGCATCTTTCTGTCATCCTTCCCTCCAGATGGTGCCTCCTTCTGAAGGCAATTGCACAAACCAGCATGTAAGTTCTGTTGGTTTCATCTCTAATTATGGTGAAGATTTTGTTTCAGGATTCTGGAAAGGTGTCTGCCTCCTTCTCTCCTCACCTGTCCCTCCTGGCACTCAGCCCCAGCCACCAGAGCACTCCCATGGCTTCTGAAGAAGCAGGAGGCACCAGTTTCCCCAAACTCGCCAATGCAGATTTTCTTGAGCCTCCTATCTACAACATTTTCATCCCCCAATCCATCAGTATTTCCAACTGCTGCAGGACCAGCAGGCTCCTCCATTACTCTGCATGCAGGCACTCAGAGAAACCTTGAGAGCACTCCATCACTGCAGAGCAGCTGGGCTCACGTCTCAGCCTGGCTGAAATCCTCAGAAAAACACTGTGGTGTTCAAGTGATTAGACTGTCTTCCAGAGAAGCAGGGAATAGATCCAATTTGAAAATCTTTTAACATATGGGATAACCATTTTTAAAACACCCTTTTAGCTTGCCTTTCCATAATTTTTCAGGAGTAGATCTGCACTTTTAGAAAGTCAGGCACCAATGGGATGTAGATATCAAGTCATAGTCTTGGTCAGAATTTCAATCTGAAAACAATCACAGAGTTGTGCAGATTTCTCAGAAAATGAAATCACTTCCAGACTGAGCTTTTTAAACTAAGTTTCAGCATAAAACTGTATTTTTTAGCCAAACTATAAACCTCTGAAAAGAAGAGTTTATGTGGAAAGGCTGAAGCTTTACTTATAGCACTGCTATGTCTATGGCACTCAATGATTTGATGCTGAAGGCTATTAATCCCAAAGAAAACTTTCTTGGAAGAAGTTGAACTTTAGAGGTCAATGAGATCTCAGAGGAAGCTGGACTGAAAACTGAGAAAAGCTGATTTTGTCCATGTAAATCAATTGTTACTGTTTCCTGTCTGAGAAAAAAAATAATGCAAAGATTGAGGATTTATGAACAGGAAAAGGGAGAACCTCTAAAAGTCTTGTAAGAAGTGATTAATAACATTGGGTTTTTTTTAGATAATGCTATTTTAAAACCATGTTCAAAATCCACACTGATGGTTTGGGCAAAGGATAAACTATGTTCAGTCATGTGCCCTGGTTTAATACTTGTAGTCAGTGTTAAATTGTGATACTGTAATTGCAAATACTGTTTTGTAAGAATTGACCCTCACCTTTCAGCAGAATTAGGACAATTAACAGACAATACACAAGACTTTTTAATAGCATGGCCTAGAAGATTTGAAGAATTTTTTTAAATTGTATTTTGAAGCAAAAATATGTCTGACAGATCTGTTTTGAGGGGAGCAGCAAGAGCATGAGGATGCATTAGGCAGAAGTCTTCCAGTATAGCGTGAGAAGTTCACTCCTGAGTTACTACTAGGGATAGCCACAACCCCAAATGCCATTAAGCCCATGTGACTTAATTCCCTAGGAAGTCATCACATTATAGTTTCCCAAGTGGTCAAGACGCTGACATAGGCCTTGAATGGCTTTCTGTCATTGGAACTGAAGAATGCTTGAAAACAAAGCAATAAATCCTCTCCTTTGCTATGGACAAGTAAATGAGAGAAACTTTTTGGGAGGTTGAAAGCAAAATGTAGCAAAGAAGGCTATTTTGAGTGTTGATTGAGTGTCTTTGGGTAGACTTCAGGCTCCTTATCAATGTAGGTAACAGGATCCTACTTTGTCTCTTTTGAATTTAAAAAACGTTAAGTTTTTTGGAGTGGTTACAACAGACAAATTGTCAATTAAAATAATAGTGATTGAGGTATTTTGAAATTTGCCTGCTTCTATTGAATTCATGCAAGTAAATTACTGGCAATTGAAGCTATGTATGTGGGTGGGCTTACAATCACTAATTAATCACAGCCAGCAATTAGTATGTCTCATTTAATCCATTTTCTTAATCTTGTATTGTTGTTCTGATTACTCCAGAAAAACCAAGAATTAAAAAAAAAAAGACCACCAAAATGTTTTATGTGGAAAAAAACCAAATCCTACTTAAATGGAAACATGAACAAATTAGTATTTATGCAAGGTTGTATATGGGCACTATCCAGCCAGTCTCATGGGATGTTCTACACAGCATTCCCAATGTCACATGTTCCAAAGTTTGTCCCACACAAAGTGGAGCACAGGGCAAAGGAAGCACAGCAGATCTGTTCCTTCTCCTTCATAAATGTGGATGGGAAAATAATCGACTAAAGTGAACTGTGACTATTGAGCATGATGAGGAAGACGTTGTATCACCTCCAAGATATTAATCCTGAAAGTGGTTGGTAAATACTTTGGAGATGTCTCAGTAACTCGTGAAGATAGGTGATTCTGATCCTGTGGACATTTTCTTTGAGCTGCTAAAAGTGCCACTTGTTTAAAGTGGTCAGTGGTACCAGTTGTCTGAGTGCCACCAGTAAAAAGTTAAGCCTGACTTTTCCATGTTACTGCTAATTTTGTGAGACTGTTAACCTACAAATTTTATCAGGGCACCACAAATTATGCTTGTTCAAATTATGCAGCTTCACTGTTCACAAAAGTATTTTATCATTTGAACAATCAAATTACTTCTTTTGGTTACTTTTACTCAAATGTTTGGGATACTTTTGTTATTTTAAATTTTGAAGTCTCAGACTTTCTCTTCAGAGAAAGAGAAGAGATTTCAGTGTGTCAGCAGAACTCCCTCTGAATGAAAACATAGTTTCCAAACCAGTTCCCCTCTTGGACAAAATTCCTCTTCTCCTAATCCTATGAATGGCACAATGAAAGTAGAGTAACGCAAATCTTGGCAAACCAGTATTTCCCCTGGAGGAGTCTCAGCCATTATGGACAGATATATAGTTTTTACATTCCACTAAAGCCAATAAACAAAACTGTCAGGATGGCTCATCTTCTAGCAGTCTTACAAGCAAAGAAAAATTTTCAGTCATCAAAATCATTGGAGCAGTGCAGACTTTCCACATGGTGGTACAACAGCTATGGCACTGCAAAGATCTTCCTCACACCTTGAATTTCTTCAAGCATCTGTGACCAAATCTTCTCTTCGGTAAATCAGGGATAATCTGTCTGACTCTGTTAAAAGGGCTATGGCATTTTTCCCTGGTGCTGAACAGTGTTCTGAGAAGTACAGGGCTGTATTGCTGATCCCCTTTTAGTTTCTGAAAGCTGGAAGCTCAGTTAACCAGGCTGCAGTGATGTAGAGAGCGTAAGTACCATGCACACTGACAACTGCAAAATGCACAAATCTATTCTTGATGTCTGTTTGACACATAAGTTTGGAACTGTATTTTTAGTAACCAGTAGTAGAGAAAAGAGAAGAGAGAATATCAAAATGCTTAATCGTGTGTAGTAAATTTCAATAACTGTTTTTATACACAGATTGGGACTAAAATTGTGTACAAATAACATCTATCTCAATGCTATGGCACACATCTAAGTACACCATTTGGTGTTAATTTGGGATTAGATTTCTGTCACCACTACTTTTCCTAACACACCTGATACCTTAAAAGGCAAAATAATTAAATATTTGGAATAAGACTGTTAGCACCACAAAGAATGGTTATTTATAAGCAAGTGAGATTGGGACAGTATTTTGTGGCATCTGTTGTACTTTTGATTAATGAAAGGGAAATGAAGGTATGTTCAAATTGTATGTTGACTGCTACAGAGCTTTTCAAAGACCTCTTCTGTTTTGCTAACTCTGTTGCACACCCAGGGTTAGTATGAATTTAGTGTTTGGATGCCATAGTGTGCTCAGTGTCTCTGACTGGCTTCTGTACTAATTCCTGCCAAGCAACAATTTCATTGCTTCTTTTATTTCTTTTTTTTTCTATGCCACAAAACTGTTCATTTTGTGCCATTCCTTTGTATTTTAGTACATAACATCACTGAGTACATATCTTTCAGCAGTTTATGATGACAATGCTCAGGCAACAGGAAAAAACAGAAAACAAAATCAGAAATAAGGACTTGAAAACACAGCTGGAGACACCCAGAGATGGATGTCTCTAAGAGCCAGAGAAGAAATGTGACATATGCAAATGAAAAACAGTTTAAGCTGTTCCTCTGCAACTGTTTGACTTGTACTTTCTGACTTGCTATTATTTTCCTTTAAAAGAGTTTTAGGAAAAAAATTTTGATGCTTAATAAGTTAGTTCACAATAATCATATTACCAAAGTTGCATATAGAAGGTGCAGGAAACATCCATCCCTGTAAAATGTACATCCATCTGTAAAGACAGATGTGATTTACTCATCCAAATTAGTGTTTGACTAGTCATGTCATGAAGAGATGAAGATTTCTGATACTACATTTAATCTTTTATTCATCAGGAATGTTTTGGGTCAGCTGATTTGTTTATACTTAAACAGGAGAGACTTTCTGGAAAGATAAAAAATGAATTTGAATTAAAATTTTAAAAATAAATTCTTGTTTTGCAGAACAAGAGATTCTGTCAGCAGCCTTCTCTACAGAAAGATGGACTTCTATCTCATAGCTGTTAAAGAAGAGAAAAATTACTAATCCCATCAGTTCTCAATACTAAAATAATGCCTAATACTCTTTTCCAGTGATTTTGTTTTAATCAAAAGAAGCACCTTTTTGGCATTTTCTGTTTGCAATCAAATTCTCTGTGGTATTCTTTATGGTGACCTTTTCACTAGAGAAGAAACACTAAAAATCATTAAAACTGATATTGTCACATAAGAGAATACAAATGATTAACAGGAGCCCATTTGAAAATGTTTATTGTGATTTTTTTTCTCCCCTCAGAGTAAAGCAATAGCATAATACCCAGCTGCATGATAATATTGGCAAGCGAGGCCATGAATTTCAACTGCAAACCCTAAACACTGAATGTGCTGTGCTTTTTAAAGAAACCCCCTTTTGTATGAGATATGTAATACCCTTTTGTCCTGGAGCAGTTTGCATAATAATAGTTTTCTTCACTTATTTGTTGTCATGTGACGGAGCTGCAAAGTGAGCTACACAGCAACAGCATAAAAGACAATTTTCCATTTTTCTCTAATTTTTCAGAGATTTTCTTGTCTTTTAAATGTAAATACTTCTATCTTCAGAGAAGATATCTAGTTATAAACATTTCAGACCTAATTGTTGCTTTTCTTAATATCTACCAAACTATTTGTGCTTTTCTTTTTCATAAGAAACAGGAACATTATTTCCTTTGCACTCACTCCTGAAGAGCCTGAAGCACATTTGGAAAATTTGGCATATGATCAATTGGTGTAAATCTGTTCAAAAATACCTCACTTAAGAATTTAACAGTAGATTTACTTGATCAGAGTAGTCAAGAAAAAATTTATGTTACTAACGGGATAATTTCTGTCAGAGTTGTTTGTGCATGTGTTAGACTGTGCCACTGAGATGAAAGACAATACCTGACTGAAGAGCTGTCTTAAAAAACTAGATATCTAGGATACAACTGAGCATAAGATAAAATTGTAGGAATTTTCTGATGAGATTTCCTATGTACATTTTTTTTTTTAAGATTCCTCTTGGGCTCTTCAATGTGTTCTAGTCTGAGTAGCAAGTAAGGAGTACAAAGGAGATACAATTGTATTGAAGTGGAGCTCAGTCACAATGAAATCTAAGAGAAGAACTAAAGGCAGTGGAAGTTCCTCAGCTAATATACAGTGAACTAGCCATTATTCTAACTGCTGCTATCAAAAGTTTTTTCCTTTGAAATCAGCAGAATTATGCCAAGTTACTCTAGTTGTGACTTTGGCCATAAAATTACACATAGTTTTGAACCTCTGGCCTGTAAGCACTGCAAAGGGACCATTTCCAGGCAATCCCTCCAAAGTAACAAAGGAAAGCAATGCTATTACCCATTACCTCAAATTCAGAGTGCAGAGAGGGTTCATAATCTTACTAGGAAACATTTGGAGGTTTGCAAATTGAAAAAAAAAAGTCAAAACCAACTGGGTTAGATTATTTTGGAGAAGTTCACAAGGTGGATAAACATATAACATGGTCAGATAAGAGCACTGCAAAGAATACCCAGGTAGAAAATAAAGCCCAGAGCCCCAGTAAATTATTTTATAGCTCCACATATTAAAATAAGAGACTATTAGACACAGACATCCTTTAAAACTTAGATTAATAATCAGCATATACCTTATAAAGCAACCATATTTTACTGTTTTCTGAAATATATAAGATCTGTCTTTGCTAAAAAGGTCAACAAGAAATGTTCACAGCTCCAACCAGTAGAAATTAATACCAGAGACAGAAATCCTATCACTGAAGCCATGGAGGAAGACACACACTCCAGGTAAGTCAGTATTATAATGATTTTATGTACTGTAAATCTTTTAATCTCAACTCTCACAATTGAGCTATGGGGCTCTGTCCTCTGAGAAATAGGAGTTGCTTTATATCAGTTGGATACAAGATACTCTTAATGCACTGCAGGCTGAACAACATGTCTTACACCCTGTCTTAGTGGCATAGAAATATATTAGCTTAGATCATTCTCTTTGCCTGGAGGCCCTGAAAAAAAGTGTTTCAGGAGGAAAAAGTTCAGTGGAGCTTTCTGAAATACTTTACGAGAAAGGTACAGCCCATCCTTTACTTATTATGTCATTATAAGGCACTCTGAGGTTTTTTAGGAGTAAGTTCTTGTGACTCATAGTCATCATATACCTGTCCTTGGGATACTGCTCTTTTTGGCTTTTTTTATACCCACTTTTCTTGTTCCACTCCCCCCATTTCTGAGGTTCTGTGATTTCTTTCTGCTTCCTAACAGATGTAGCGAGAACCTTATGTACTCACCACTTTCTTTTTTAATTTCTTAGAAGTGTTGAAGTTTTTGTTCACAGAACACTGAATAAGAATTAAATTTTTCTGTTAAAAAATACCACAACTTCTCAAATATGTCATTTTTATGTGACTATTTTAAAGTGATGCAGATGGCAAAAAATTGGAGGAATCAGCCATGGGCTTGTTTGATTTTCTGAAACAACTGTTGCTTAGTTTGCGAGGTAATGAAGTCTCTACTAAAAGCACTACATTCACCTTTTTTCTATTAATAATCATCATTCAGATGATTTGGCAAGTCCATCCAGGTATTGCATGGTGTGCAGCCTTTTTCTGATACTTTGATACAAGTAATTTTTATTACATGGGAAGTGTAAGTCCACTTCTGGCAAGCATAATTCAATTAGATCCTGATACTGTGCATTTGGACTTGGAAAAGCAAATCTTCCCTAGTGCTAGCTGCAGTGGATAGTGTTGCAAGGAAATGACAGAATAAGAGAAACTTACTTCTATTCTCTTCCTGTGACATCTCAACAAGAATGCACCTCCAAGGAAGCTAAGCTTTTTTACTGTTTTGTGGCATCTGTGCATGAAAATCACTGCAAATAGTCTTTTGGTGATCCAGTCACTGAGAAAGACTCCCAAACAGCCAAGACCTGAGTCTAAATGAACTCAAAAGCTTATACTATGTTCTTTGGTTATGTGTGCTCTAAAACAAAAGGTTTATTCTCACATGTTGGCATGTCTTTATTGGCACCATTTATTTACTTTTTATAGGAGTGAGAGCATGACTACTTTTATGCCACCACATTTGATTGTGTATGACTGACTTTGACACTTACAGGGATCTATTGTTGGTTAGGAGGGGAAAAAAATTTCTGTAGAGTGTTTCGTTAACTCTTCCCTGAAGTTAAACAAGACATATTTTTAGAAATCTCTTAAGGGATTATTTCTAATGGCACCATTGGGACCCTTGCTTTGATTATAAAAATATATGTGATTTTATAAAGCACAATGATACAATTATCCCAGGATAGCTTCAGGAAAAACCATCATACCTCTTTCAGATGAGGTGCACAGATATAGACAGCAGCATATGTTACCGTTCCATGGGCAGACTGGCTTTTATTTCCAATATGAGACATATCCTTCTACCACTTTTGATGGTCAAAATTAATTCCTTTTAAATCAAGATACTGTATTTCCTAAGTGGAATTAGTCCTTATTCATGTGAGTACAAGACAAAGAATATTCTTAGCCAGGATTTTAATATTGCCTGTGATGAAAATCTGCATGCTTGAAGTCTCTCAGAATACTTAGATCTTTGAGAGGCAGACTCTCACAGTCTGTTCTAGTTTAGACCAAGAAATTGCAAACTCAGTCTCATTGTAACAAAATAAATTATATTCATGGGCCTTTTTTTTTTCTAGATCAAGAGTTCTGTCCTCTACATTCCCACTAAAGCTTTTCTGCAAAGTCCTTTTAGAGCTGAATAAACCTTGTTACTGTTGTTAATTACATGCTGTATTAAAAACACATCTGGAAATCACATTTCTCACAGGTTAGTTTAATTATTAACATTTACTTCTCTTGACTCCCTAATGAGCTGCTTATGAAGATGGAGGGACTCTCAGATGGGCAGAACTAAAGTTTGAGGCAAAGAGGATCTTTTTTAAAGATCCTCAGTTCTCCCAGCATCTTTGTGTATATAAACCTGGGGTGTGGTTGTCCTTCTTTACACCTGGTCTCAAGCATGAATTACTGTAACAGCACATCCCCTGACAGTGAAGTGCTCCCTCAAGAGATGTGAGTTTATTGTCTGGGTACTGTTGCTAGGAAAAGCAGCTGATCAGGGGGCCAGCATGGCAGCCAGTTGATATAATACATGCTTGATAAAGCTCTTATCAGAGCCTTGCACGCTTTCAGGAATGCTCATGATCAGCTGGATTTATCAATATGAAAAGAGCCCCATTCCTTCTTCATTTCACTCACCTGTTGGAAGCTGACCCACAGAGCCGGGTATTAAAGCTTGAAATCACCAGTGTCACCTCCTGCTCTTCCTGCCCATCACACAGTGGCCGAGGACGCAGCCAAGGGAATGCCACATCAGGAGTGTTCTCCCTCTGTAGCTGTTGTGGTGATGTGAGCAAGGCTCTGAATTCTGAGCTGCTCTTCTCCAGCCCTGCAACTCCTTTGGAGGCCTCTCAGGTGCTCCCTGCAGTGAACCATCTCACTCTGACAGAAACAGAGGAAAAAAGGCCATCAGAACTGAACTGGGGACAAGTCCCTGGCATAATGTTCAACTGCAATTTTCTCTTCCCAAGCTTTCAGTAGGGGACCACATTCAGGGAAGAGGGGGAGGATGATTTTATTTAGCCATTAGATACTTTTGATTAATGCTATGTAAGAATATGAAATCAATGCAATCCCTTATTTTTTATAAAAACTCCCATGTTAATTATTATTAAGCAAGTAATGTCAATTCCTTATGCAGCAAACAGCTTCCATCAGTCAAAAGGGAGTATTTCTTTAACAAAAATAACATTGTTTTCTCTGTATAGCCAAGAAAGATGACCAAAGGAAAGCCTTTAATCTTGGAGAAAAATCTAAGAAAAGTGTTTGCTAGATACTTCAGTGGCTTGCTGATCCATGATTTAGCATCACTGCTCCTTTCTGCAGCTGCTGTGTAAAATGCAGATTAGCCCTCAGATACCTTTCAGAAAGGATTTGATGGATGGCCCTGGGTTGCCCTAGCTGCCCCTACGCCCTTAAGCTGAGTGATTATTGAAGCAAGGTTGGCACTCCCCTTAGCCAACCTTGGCAGTCTCTATATACCTGGGCACTTTCTGGCCTTTCAAATGGCTTTTCAAAGCCTTGGCCACTGGGGTGCAACTCAAAACTCCCTGTTAAATGCACCCCTCTGAGGGGGAGGGATCATTCAGGGGATATTGCTGTACCGGAGATAGGAGCAATTACAGGCTTTCAAGATTTGACTGGATTTGACTTGGAATGATACTGGGATAAGTTATTTTGTAAGAATGTAAACGATGTGAAAAGGAGAAGGTGATGTGCTGATTACCCTCAAATAAGTGAAGCTTTCCTGTAAGCAAGAAGTTCTACAAAGGCATTCTGGTCAGCCTTCCAAAATTGACTGTTAAATAGATTTTAACAACTGCCAGTGCAAAGATAGATTTTAACTGCCAGTGCAAAGTTTATAACTTCGAAGATGCTGGGCATATTTGCCCAGGCAGTTTTGTATCCTCATGTATTTGGTCTACTGAATCACCAGTCTGCTGCTAGTGGAATAATTATAGGCCTGGGGTTTTTTGTTTGTTTTTTTTTTTTTTTGGGGGGGGGGGGGGGGGGGGGGGGGGGTAGCAGGAAGGGTGAGGTTGTTTGGTTTTTCATTTTATCAAATACATCTGTCTCAGTTTCAGTCATGAAGACTTGGCTAGAACACACAAGAACTATGGAATATTTGGGTTTACTAATAGGTTCATTAAAAAGTACCACTGTGGTATCAATTTTATCAGGGACAATTCTGTAACTTGGAAGATCCTTTGTAACCTTAGGAAAGTTCACAGAGTACAGCAGGGGACAGGACAGAGGAAATCAAGTAGAAAGTGCAGATGCACACAGTACACTCAGGGAGGCTACAGCAGCTGGATATTGCATTCTGCTGATTTGCAAAGGAACCAGTTTATATACCAGCTTAAAGATAACGTAGTCCTCTGTCACAGGACATCTGCTTCCTGCAAACTGACTCTATCCTTTCTTTCCACTTACAGTCCTGACCACTGAACCATTGTGGTTTAATTATGCAAAACCGGGGATGAAGATTCAAGATATTGCTCAGATTGTTCTGCAATAAACTCTTCTGATTCAGCGGTGTCAGCAGGAAGGAGCCCATGGATGCCAAACCCCATCCCTGCAGCCAGTTGGGCCATCACATGAAAGCAGGATTCTTGCTTCTCAATCACTCAGCTCTGTTGTCCAGGTGATTTTTTGGATGTGTGACTGTTCTACTTGTCTTTGATTTCCCATTTATACTTCTTGCTAATTTCTTCATGGCTTGCAGAAGGCATTAATGTCTTCTCTGCCCCTGCAGTCCCCACTTACATAAAAGCTTCACCACAGTATGCCCTTTTATACCTTAGTCATTCTTGCTTACTGCTCTACAAAGGGCATAGCTGATCCTGGGAAATCTTTTTCTCTGGCATGCTGATGCATAGTGCTTAATGTATTATCAACAATGGCAGAGCTGCCTCAGGCAACTCCAGCAACACAGAAAGCATAGGGGGTTTTATACAACGGTTTTTTTGGAAAAAAAAAAAAAAAAAAGTGTATAACCCACACAGAAAACTTTCTCCCTTTGGTTTCCCACAGGTCGAAGCAGCAGTTGATGCTACACAGAAAGACAAGCCAAGGAGACCTTGCTCAGGTAAATCAAACCTGAAAGTAGTGGTAACTATGCTGGAGTTTATTTGTGCTGTCCGTTCATGTAGCACTGCAGGAGCTTCATGCAGCACGCACAGAAAGCAAGTTCTAGAAGGGACCCTAAAGGGCAACCCTGCCCTCATTTCCAGGGCTGTGCTGTACACTGCACTCCTACTACTGCATTTGCATGAGAAAGCAAGAAAACCTTGCTGAAAGGTTGCACGTGCTAATTAGTTTAGGGAAATAGAAGGAGGCATTTCAGAAAAACTTTGCATGCCTTGCACACAGTGCAGGTCATCTTGCATTTACATTTGTGCTCCTACAGTTGAAAGATGTCTCAAGTCTGAGAGACAGGGATGCTGTCCCAAACAGATTTTTAAATTGTTTTTCTTTTTTAAAAAGTCCAGAGTGAGTGTTTTTCTTGACAAACTGTTGACACTTCTGTAATTCTGGGCATTATGAGTGCTAGCATAAATCCCATACGTGTGTTTCTAAATTGAGAGTCCAAAACAACCTCATTCCCTGATCACAATGTAAAGAATTATTCAGGATTCAGAAAGAGCCCAATCTTTCAGTGAGTTTCACTTAATTTAGAAGCTTGTAATGAATAGGAATTTTTAATCTGTTTGAAATCTCCTTTCAAACTGAGCTCTAGCTATAACCAATCCTTCTGACTAGCTGGGTACAGTTGGAGTGCCAACAGCCAGAAATACAAGTGCACAGTGCTCTTCTGTCCTGACAAGAAACTTGAAATCTCTGTATCCTGGAACTCAGCCAGAAATGTTCTTGCATGCTTTCTCCTCTCCTGACCTCAGCTGTCACAGTGGCCCCCAGCACCCCACAGGGAAGCATCTTGATTTTCCATCAGATTCCATTTTATATATCAGGGAGATGAAGAATACAGGTTTTTGAAACATGCAGTGCTGCATGTGTTTTGTCTGTATTTCTACTAGCCATGTGTACACATCACCATCTAGGAAACTGGTACAGATATTTTTTGGAGCTAAGGGAAAGGGAGGGTTTATGAATTACATCTTTTTCAAAAAGAGACCATGCAGAATGCTGCTCAAATTGTTCACATGGCTGAGAGAGGTATTTGGTAGGCCACTGTTGCATGGCAGACGCAGTCCTCCCACATCCTGGACAAAGCTTATACTTAGAAAATTATACAGTGAAAATGATTCTGCAGCTGACCATTTAATCCATTTTAATTTTTTTTACAATGCCTGTCCTTCCTCTACCTGCTACCATGGTGAACAGAGGCAAACTTGGGCACTGCAGTGGGAGAGAGCAGTGTTTAACAGGACAGAAAACATGCCACCAGTCACGTACTTCCCCTCTACTTGTTTCATGGGTGGGGGCTGTCCCTCTTTTTGCTATTTCTTTTACCCTGAGCTCAGAAGCCAGTGTGAGCAGCAACAGGCCTTCACAAATGTGCTAAGGAGAAACCTCTTGGGATGGCTTCTCAACATGCTTTATCTTTTGCTGACAAATTGGTGTCAAGGCCAGAACTTAATGAAGTCTTCAGAGAAAATTTTTCAGCAAATCTAGGGATCTCAAAGGTGTGGACCTGCAGTAAAACCAGAGTAACACAACTTATCTACTTTTGCTTGTCTTTTGAAAGGCTGAAAAATTCAACTTTGCAGCAAATTGTAAAATCACCTTTCCAGCTGCACCCACTTCATTATTTTTCAGGTTTCCTTACATTCTAAAAAAAGAGCCCAAGTCACTTGCTTGGAGTAATTTGAAGTTAATCTCCCACTGATACCTTCAAGCTTGAAAGCTTCCTGAGCATCTCTGCTCCACCCCTCAAGAAAATTACCTGAACAAAGCTGTCCAAACATGTTATGTCTGTGATTCCATTTCCCTCTGCACAGTGGAGTGTCAGCAGGTAGGTGCCACTCTTTTTCCAGAAAGACAGTAACAAAGTTTGCTCCCCTGTGTGTTGAAGAAACTCAGGAGACAAGATGTCTTCCCAAAGCACTTCATTTCCCATGCTGGACTCATGTTCCTGTCACCACAGAGGGCTTCCAATGCTTGGGCAGGAACTTTTATGGGATTGGCTCGTGTACCACAGAACTGGTTTGCTTCCCTCATTCAGATGTAGGCAGGACAAGCAAATGGGCAGCACCTTACAGGGCTGTTGAAGACAGCTTGGGGCAACTATTGGGGCAATAGTTGTAGAAATAGGGCTTTCTAAGGTAAGTTAGTTTTCCTGACCATTAGCAATTTTGAGGGAAAATATAAACAATGTCTTGACTCTGGAGATTATAATTTAAACTTGCCAAATTTGCTTCTTTCTACTGAAAAATATGTGGGCAGAAATGTTTTTCTTAATTGGAGGAGTTAAGGGGTTTTTCTCCATATGAAAACAGATAAGGTTTTCAAAGGAATGGGTAGCACTAATCTCCTGGTAGAAAAACACCCGCTTACTAAAACCAGAGGCCCATTGGCCATCTCAGTCCACAGACCAGGAACTGAACACACAACTAAAATAAGTAATGTGAATGTCTGATAGAATTATATATATATGGAAACAGAAGTTCCATATGCTGCTGCTGCTGAGCCAGGAGCTGGGGAGCACTGCCCTTACAGCACCCCAGAAATTGGGCTTCTGGCTCTGAAGGTCAGACCTCAGCTGGCCAGAATCAGCAGGAAGTGCAGATTCACTTGCATAAATGCAGGCACTGATCTTTGAAAACTGCTGCTCTGAACTGCCTCATTTGCACCAGCAGTAAAACAAGGCAGTGGAGTTAGTCCTGGCTGGTGAGGAGACACAGGTCCTAAATGTAAGTCCAACTTTGCTACTGAAGAAGTGTTACTTGCTCAGATGTGACGGGAGGAGGGCTTAATTCCTGCTCACACCTCTTGTTTAACTTGCATAAATGCACAGTGGGTCTTTGTAAATCACCTTTACTAGGTGTATTTTCTCTCTTAAAATTTCATGTTGTAATGAATAGTAAGAAATCCAGATGTGCTGTTACAATGAGAGCATTTTAAAGAGGCAGATGTTCTGGTAGGCTCTCAGGTCAGGACATTTCTGTCTTTTTGGTATTGTTTCATTATTTAATGTAAAGGAACTTGATTTTTTCAACATCATAAGAAATTTTTATGAAACAGGCAGCTGGATGCAAGTAAATACTAATCTGCAGCACCAATTCCTTTCTTTTGATTCCTGTTCTGGTTTTATACATAGAACCTGTGCAATTATATTTTTACATTAAACAGATTCTTTCTTTGAAAGCTTACTTAGCTTTCAAATTTAGATTTTAAGAAAACACAGAAAGAATGAAATTAAATGTTTCTCTTGGATAGCACACTGACAAACAAAAGGAAATCCCTTGCTGCAGGATATTGCAGTCACAGGTCACGAATGTTTAAGCAGGAGTTACTGCCATCCAGAGGAGAAAAGCCGTAAGCTGTCGTATTTCATGATTCTTTAAGCATAGAAAGATGGACCTAAATGGTTGATTCAGTTTATTTCCTATTAAGGAATCAAAGAATACAAAAAAATATTATAAATGTACCCAGAGGTATCTGTGGCAGAAAGCACCCAGGACCCCCAGGAGCTGCTAAATCAGGGGACTGGGAGATGCTGCGGCCTGAAGGGATTTTTCACAACTTTTAATAACTGAAGTAGCAAAAACACTGCGTCCAGCTCCGGAAAAAAGGTCCCTCCCTCTTCAACCCTCCTGTCCCCCAGAAACTGACAAAAGCACAGCAGGAAACAAAGAAATAAGTCATTTGGGGAAACAGAAAAGGGGAGAATGTGAAGATCAGCATGTTTTGAAAGTGAACAAAAATAAAAGTTTTAAGCTGAAGGAGGAAAAAAAAATCTGAGGGGAAAAAATATATATTTGAATTTAGTGTCTTTTTTGGGCAACCCGTGGCCAGTCACGAACTGTAGAAAACCCAAGAACGGCAGTTCATTTTGGGCAAAAATCAATAATGAAACTCTTCCTAGGACAGGTCTTTTTGAATATCTTATGGAAACTGTAGCTCGGGATCCTTCTAAGTTTTATTTCTTCAATACCTTTTTCTTCATCGGGAGCTAACGTCCAGGTGCTCGTGTCTCTCCGTACGCCCACGCTGGATGACAGAAGTGGATGTGGCCATTCCCCCTTCCCGGCCGCTTCCTGAGGGGGCCGAGCCGGGGCGCGCGGGCCCGCAGCGCCCCCTGCCGGCCGCAGCGCTCCCAGCCCCGGCTGCGCTCCCGCGGCGCGACGGGCGGGAAGGGAAGGGACGGAGCGGGACGGAAGGGACGGAGCCGACGGGAGCCGCGCTGCGCCGCAGGAACCGGGCCAGCTCGAGCGGCGGGCCTGTGTCTGAATGCAGCAGATGGAAGGTGCCGCTGGACCAGGGCGGGTGTGCTCCCCGTACCTGAGCAGGGCTGCGGACGCGCGGCTTTGGCCGGAGCAGCGGCGTCACAGCGGAGGCGGGAGATGCTGCATTCCCAATGTAAAGCTGCAGCACCTGTGGCTGCTTTGCCATTGTGCTGCTGAGCACCAGGGTGTGCTGGCCCTCCAAGAGATCATCAGAAGGAAGGGGCGCTTTAGGAGGAAAGTTTCCCCGTCGGAGGTTAATTCTCTTGATTGTTACACCGTGTATTAAGACACCTACTTAGCTTTCCCCGTCTAATTTGGCCCACAAGGGTAGCAGACATCTACCCTAGGGAAAAGAGCAGAGCCCAAATCCTCTGTGAATGCAACCATCTATTAGAGGCTTCCTCGTGCTTCGTCTGCAAACAGTGCCCAGCCCGGTTAAACAAATTAATTCTTTCCTCTCGGGGCTCTGCTTAATGGAGGGACTTCCAGAAGACCCCAAGCAATATGCTCACCCTGCCCTAGATTTATTTGTTGAGGTAGGAGGGAGGTCAAAAGCACTGAGCCTTTCATTTCAGTAAGTTATGTGCCCGATGACCTGCTGTAAGAAGAACTATTGATCTCTGCTTATAACTCCTGGTAAGAGTCCTGTACATATCGACAGTCCTGGAATGCCCCACGTTTAAATACTAGGAGTGCCAAAGACAACCAAGCAAGTATTTTATCTTGCTGTCTGCAAACTTTCCTTCTGACAAAATATTTCTGGTTCGATTGTTTCCAATGACATGTAAGAAAGCTGAAATTTTATTAGTTTACAGCCATTCAAAATAATAAAATATTCCAAGTTCAGGGTTTTAAAACAGGCCATGTTACCTACTTCTCCTGTATAATGCTGAAACTTGAGGGGAAGGAGGAGCCTCTCCATTACTAAATACTTTGTTGTCAATAACATCCATAGTCCATTAAAAAGTCCATCAGAATACCCTATTTCACTCAACTTCCAACCCACAGAAATTTAATGAAGTTGGGTGAGACAGGACAAGCCCCACGGTTTTTGCCAGTTTACCAGTTACCTTCAGCATCGTGCCATCTCCAGCTCCATCACAAGATGATTTATGTCAATAGCATGTGAGGAGCAATTGCCCTTAGAGGCAACAGATAACCATAGAAGAGCAGCATCCAAGAAAAGCACAAATCACTAACTATTGTTTCCAGTTAGGAAAAAAAAAAGGCATCATGAAAAGCCACATTTTACAGAGCTAAAATGATTTTGTATTTAATGTGGTCTATTTTCTTAAATGTTATAATCCAAATAAAACAGATTTTAGAAATCTGTTTTAAAAGCTGAAAGAAGCACTGCTGAGATGTAAGAAGGTGTATGGGCCAGTGCCCAAAATATTGGATACAATTTTCCACCACATTCATCGAACCAGATGCATGTAAACTTTGAACAAGTTTGGCAAGAGCCATAGTGGTTTTGGTTTTACTGCCATATAATGGAAGAAGTTCCTTGTGCATTGGCTATCCCTTTGCAGTGGGCAATATCACTGCAGTAAAATGTGTTTATGTGTCTTAAGACAATCGGGAATCAAGGGAATTCTTTGAAGACAATTTATGGTAATTTCATGAGTGTTTGTTATGCTGCCTGGTCTGCATAGCTGCCTACATGGGGAGGTGCCAATGAAAGCAGGCAGTATTAGGTGCTGCCAAATGAAATCATCACCTGCCTTCGTGCCCCTTCCCAAAGCCTGCTGCTCACAGGCAGCCTTCGGCACATAAACAAACGGATAAATCATCTTGCCAGCTCAGAGGGTGACAGTGAAATTAGAGTCCTTCTCTGCTCAATGCAACAGTTTAGTCATTTGAGACAGGAAATCACTTTGTGTTGGGAAGCAGTACTGGGTAAATCTCAAGCAGTTTCCAGAGCAGTCAAGGGCTCAGGTTGCAGAAGGAACAAAGTGATTATGACAGGCAGGAAGCAGAACAGGGCGAGTTCCAGCAAAAACTCCACAGAATGTAATAGCAAATGTTGCTCTTGGTGTAGATCTATAATTGGTCATTCAAAAAAATATACCAAGATTCTTTCTACAATAAGCTCCTAGGACTCTTTCTATAGAATTCTGTTCAGTGTGGTAGGATTTTCCTATACAAATACTTGTCTGTGCCTGGCATCACCCTGAGCACAGTTCTACAGAAGTTTCTGCGCAAATAATTATGTCAAGGAGAAGATACAGAGAAGTTCTTTTTCTCTCCCACCATCATCAGCTGCAGTATCTCACTATCAGTGAAAGCTGGCAGAGGGATCAGTGACAAGTTGCCAAAAGATAAGGAAGACACAGACTGCTGAGGAGAACTTTGAGAAGTATCTCCTGTGAAGGATCTGCTCCATAGCTGACTTAGATTCCTCTTTGTCAAGGCAGAGGCTAAACTTTGGAGTGGTGTCAAGTCTATTTTTATGATACTAAGATCTCCCTGGGAATTTATGAGACTCTCTCTTTGGATTTAAATTGTCTCTTCAGGAAGTGTGGGTTATAGATCAGTCATTTTAAGCCAGCTGACCTCAGTCACCTTCAGTGACAGGTAAACTCAGCTTAAAGTGAAAGGATCCCTAGGGTCAGTGGTTTCTGAAGGGGGTGTGTGTGTGCACTATCAGAATACTCAAATATGAGAACCATGATGCAAAGTGAGGGCATTCCCTTGCAGCAGTGCTGCAGACACAAAACACTAAACAAATGAAAGAACCATTGACATTTCATTCCAGAACCATTAATTCTTCCCAAATGGTGCAGAATTAAGTGGAATTAAATTCAATAGTGAATCCCACTTTAGATGATGATGCAAGGCATTAATAGAAATTACCTGCCTTGTGAAAAAGAAGCTAAGCAGTATCTGAGGCATTTGAGTTACTCACAGCAGACTTTTAACAATTGCCTGAAAGGTGCTGCCTTTTGTACAGGTCATTTGTAGCGTTTAATAATTTTTATATCTGTTTTACATGCAAGAACTTCCATGTCAAATTGAAATGCTTGCTTCAAATATTCAGGGTAGGTTCATTAAATTCACAACAGCAGTCAAGGGTGAAAAAGCCACTTGTCAAGCTCAGCCTGCTCATCAATCCACCTGCTGCTCTCCTGTGTGTCTGCTGGGCAAGGAAGTGTTCCAGTGTTTCCCGTGGCTTTGAAGGCTATTGTGAGGCAGCAAAGTGCCAGAGATTGTGGAAGGCAGTAAACCACACAGTGCATTTCTGGAGTGAGTTTTCTAAGTAGTTTATGGTTTTAAAACTTGAGGCTCCATCTACATTGCAATTTAAGCATTTATAGCTATTCTGAACAAGGGAGAAATTAGGAGATGCTGGATTCTATTACAGGAGAGTTCTTTGATGCCCTTTTCAAACACTATCCAGATACTCCATCTGAAGCTTTCATTTAGAGTAAATACTACAAAGGATTAGCTATTTGAAAGAAATTAAAAGGATGGAACATTTTCTTGGCTGTTAGACATCTGAGAAGTCCAGAAGTGGATGATGCCAGACTATCTGTCATATGTGTACTTCCTGTAGCCTTGCTCTCCTGAATGAAATGTGGTTACCACAAGAGATATTTGCAATTGAGAAGGAGAGATCAACTAGATTTGGCTTTCCTAAATATGGTCTGTCTTTTAGAAAGTGTTTTACAGTTTCTGTTACAAATTTGAAGGAAAGGTTTTCTCATTAACAATTGTCAGGTTACATTTTCAGCACAGAAGAATTAAGGATATTGGGGTAAGTTTCAAGCCCCCATTTTAGAGTTTTAGGCAAGCACTTTCATCAACTGATTGGAATGACACCACAGGCACCAAATAGACTTATGGGTCCATTTACAAATGTGCTTCTATTTAATCAATCCCTGAAGTAAAAAAAAAAAAAAAATCAAAGTGTATTTACATACCCAATTACAAAATATATGTTTTAGGAGCTATTATAAACAGTAAATATGTAATTCAAATCTTTAAAAATAAGACCAAAATTGCATTTTTTTAAAGCTCAATAACAGTATGGGAAAGCTTTCTGATTTCTTTAGGTCAGTTTTAGATAATTTAGGTTGAAAAAAACTTCTGTGGGTGGTCCAATCCCCTTCTCAACACAGGTTTCATTACTTCAGGTTGCTCATGCTGTGTCCAGTCCAGTTGAACCCTCCAAAGATGGAGATTCTGCAAGTTCTGCTGAGTGCTGATTGCTGCAATGTATCGGTAAGAAAGCAATCCAGGCAAAACTTTCTCCACTTTTCTGAACACAATAGGAAACGTTCCACTTTCTATCCAAGGATGTTCTCATTGAACTTTCTGGGATGCATATAACGCCTTTCAGGAGTCAGGCAATAGAGCTTTGTATCTGGGGCATCTAACAGGTGTCTAGAGGTGCCTCCTCCATTTACGCTTGCATGAGCCCGCTGTGGAAGGGATTACTTAAGTAGCTCAGGATTCAAAAGTTAGCACAGTAAGTAAAATCTTTCCATTACTTTGTGATTTACGGCTGATTTGTTCCCTTGTTTACAAAATTATTTGGTTTTTTACCAGTTAAATCTCTTGTAGGCTTATTGGGGAGGTGACAAAAATCTGAGAATTGTCACTATCACCAGTATTTTAAAATGGTCCCTTAAAAAGTGTGCAGTGATTTGACTCATACCTTGTAACAAATTCTGGAAGCTCTATCATCACTGCTAGAATTACTGGTAGCCCTTCTCAGTGTGCACATCCCCTGTGAGTTCACAGCCCCTGTGCAGACCTCTGCAGAACTGGGGAGCAGAGCTTTTGCCTCCTCCCTCCTGACCTGTCCTGCCTCCTTGAGCTTCCATCACTCTTCCATGAAGAGCTCCGGCCAGGAGAGCCAAGGAAGCACTTGTGAATATTTGTGCGGCAAAATGCTGCTTTCAGAAACATCCATCAAAGACACAGAAGATCCTTTCTGTTTTGTTCCCAGTTACTTGCAGAAGAGAGGTCTGGATCCAGACAAGTGCTGGGAGCCTCTTCTTTCACCTTCCTGGGATACCAGGGCAGTACCAGGTCAGATCTCCTGCCAGAAGTGAACATGGGGCGTTTTGTTTAAGCTGGGAAGCTGATAGTGTTGAACCCATCTATTTGAATAAACCAGCTGGCTGTCCTCTTGCCATCTCTGATGTAAATCTATATGGTATTGTGAAACTTTATTTATTTTAAGCTTGCAATATTTACCAAAGCAAACCAAAAGGGTTCTTTCTAACTTCCATAGCATTTTTTCTACTGAGCTATTTGTTGGAAAGATATGTTCATGTATAATTAAATGTGGCTTGCTTAAACCTTTGCAGTTGGTAGCTTAATATATGTTTTGTTGTGCTTTGAGTACAAAGGCTGTATTATGCTTTTGTTGGCATCCTTGCTGGTTAGAATGCCAACTGCATAATTTTGTTCTCTGCTCTATGTCAGAATTCAAGTGCCGAGGGCTCAACAGGTGGTGCTGGGATAAAGTTCTGGCAAATCAAATAGGTGATGTGGTTATTTCTTTTGTCAAATTATAATTGAAAACAGAGACAAGTAAAATGAGACTCACATTTTCCTAGTGCAAAAGAGAGACTAGAATTAAACTCAAATCAGTTTCCATGACAAATACACATTACTACTGGAGCTTGGTCTGTAAATAAACATGCAACACCTTAGTTTTGATGTAGAATGATTTTTTCTATGTAAATTTAAGCCTTAAGCATCAGTGTTTAAACAATAACAGAAGACCAGAGTCCTCCATGAATCCTCTGTCTTGCTTACACGTATTTAGGAGAAAATAAGCCAAAAGCTTCAGAAAAACTTTGAAAATATTTAAGTCTGAAAAGTCAGAGAATTTGAGACAATCTGTAATACATAACTCAAATGTTTAACATCAAGTTTCCTGCCATATTGTTTTCTAATCATTGCTATATCCATGCTCCCAGAAGAAAATGATAAATACACTGGAAATTCCAGTGAATGTGCTGAATGAGGTGCTGCTCATTTTATGCTTGACTTGAATAATGTTTATTAATCCTAAAATCATAAAAACGGGTTAAAACCTTCTATAACAAAAATGCAACAAATCATATATGCATAGCTTGATTTTCCAAAATTGCACATAAAAAGGTCCATGCCCTTCCAGGACTATGGACTTTGCTGTTGTGGCTGATCTTTTTTACACCAAGATGTTTTTATTTTCCTCTGAGGACCTATCCAAATCTAATATAAGTAATCTTATGTACAGTTCCAATGATTATCATGGTTTTATTTAGTTTTCCGTTCCTCTTCATTTAAAGACATTTCTCCTAAACTATACATTTCTCAACTCAAAGTTTTGTTTTGTCAGCTCTGAACCATAATTCACTGGACCAGCCTCCTGCAGTGGCCTCCAATTCATTAGGCTGTCACAAAGTTCTTCATGTCCCTTTCAAGCTCTTATTTAACTCTCTTGCATCCTCTTCTTTCAGTAAGTCATTCCATAAGTGATCAGGAACCAAGCAGCAATGAAAAGGGGTATGCCATCAATCCAGAAACATTGGTATTTTCACCTTTTGCATACCATGGAGATCTGATTTAGTCCTAACAGAATGCACACGTTTCTCTCCCAGGCTGTGGCTGTGCCACTGAGTGCCAGAGCTGTGGTCAGGGGATGGGAAACACCTCACAGAGCATGGCCTGAGAAACTCCTGAATATGGCATCAGAAATTGCTGGATGTGACAGATCACAGGGTAAGAAGCTGACAAATGTGACACATGGTGCTGTGAGAAATTCCCAGGTGGTTAAGGAGGAGTTTTGTGAGAAACAGCTGAATTACAGAAAAAGGTAGGGCTCTATGTTGGGGTTGTTTTGGGATTTGGGATAGTGCAAGGCCAACAGTGATGGGTAACTGTATCAGCTTACCCATACACAGCTGAAGTCACCTTGAAATGGTATCAACAATAGCAAAATTAAAATTCAACACCAATAGAAGTTGAAGATAGAAAAGAGAGTCACTAGATTCATAGCGAAATAATAAATCCATTACTCTTTCATCTGTTGCCTTTTGGCTAGTAATCAGTTTGATTTCTTCACACTTTTCAGTGTGAAGATACCTGGGAACAAGAAGATATTTACTGAGAATAAAGATCCCAGTTCAATATGACACTCTTCACAATCCCACGCTTGGGCTGACCCTGTTCCAGCTTGGTTAACCCAGGAAAGCTGAACCCAGTTGTCTTAGGAGTTAATCTGTAGCTTCACTGCAAGGGACTGGCTCAGAAGGTAAAAATTATATTACGGCCAAAGTATTTTTAAGTTCTTTACCCCTTTAAAAATCCTTTTCCTGCACTACTGCATTTCTAGACTGACCTGAGACACACCATGAGCACAGATCCCCAGTGTCTATGATTTTTCATAAACGTTCAATACATCAGAAGAAGTGTTCTGGCTTTACTATTTTTTTTTTCTTTTAAATAACCATCTTGAATATTTATCTTATAGATCAGGTAGCTTTTTGGAAAAGAAACAGCTGAGAAGCAGATAATGTGCCCTTTTCATTGACAAGATTTATGTCTTGCCTGGAAGGACTTGATACTTCGAGGGCTCACAGCTGACATAGTCAAACACAAGTAGCATGGAGTCCAGTGTTTGTCCAGGGGAACCAAGACTGCTGCTCCCACACTTCTTTTGTGTGAAATTAAATCAGCCACATTGAAATTGGCAAAGATTTAAAAACATGATAAAAGTTCTATTAAGAGGGGGGGAGAGAGGCTCAGAAGCATTTTGAATCAATGAATACTGTGCAGAAATAAGTAGGGTGTGCATGAACACTTCTGGTGACCTTCTGTAGGAACCATCTGTGTCCTTGCCAGGCACCCTCTCCCCACAGGAACAGGTGAGAAGTGCAGCCACAGGGCTGACCACCCTTCCCCCACAGCTGTCACAACCACTGCAGTTTGGCTCTAGCATTTGTATCACCGAATTCTGTGCTGAGCCACAAGGAGAAGGGAAAGACAATGAAAGGTGTTCTTAGGTGCCTCTTTGCCATGGACTGTGTGTAGCTCAGGGGTCACTCACTGCTAAGAGAAAAGGCTTATCTGAATTTCAGCACAACTTTTTAGTCAATATATTAAAAAAAAAACAAAATAAACCACTATGGTTTTGGTTTGTGTTTTTTTTTTTCCTTTTAGCAGGGGTTCAGAAAGGTAGACTAAAATAGTAAAATTCTGTTTTTCCCAGGAGATCCTTAATTTTCTCCAAGGATAATATGACAGTTTCCATCAGCTTTGCCACAGCTTAAATGAAGCAGAAGGAATAAATGTCTTTTAGTGTGTGGTGCTTGTACTCAGATAAGCTTTCATGGGAGGCCAGAAGAAGGGCAAGGGATTGGGTGTACCTTCATTTCCTGAAGTGAGCAGGTAAACCTGTGGGTTTTCCCATTCCCTGCCCCTCATCCTTCTGCCAGTCCAGACAGATCAACCCATGGAAGTGCTACTGATGGCAGCATAAGTTGAGTATTGGAAAGCACAGGCAGGATTTGCCCCAGTAGAAATTAACCATGAACTGGCTTAAAAAAAACACCTCCTATCTAATATAAATAATGCTAATATAAATAATGCTAATATCTTCAGAAGTATTACTGTTACCCTGCAACTGAGAAAAGAAACAAATTGAATAGTCAGGAAATTCATTTTCTTGCGTGCTGGAAAGCCTAGAGGTTAATGCACACGAGATGGCCACAGACCTGGGGGCCATTTCTTCTTTAGACAGTATTCTGCATTGCACCAGGCAAGTCACCATGTTTCTTTTTCAATAATTTCATCCATAAAATGAGAAGGAACCTACATGACTCTCATTCCAGTGAGAATGGTAGAGCTCTTCTGACTTGGTTATGAAATGAGAGTGCTCAGATAGAAACAAGATCCTGAAATTCAAATTAATCATATTACTCCATGCTGTTCCATTACAGAAAAATGGCAGATTCTTCTGTGGTACTTAGGAACAGAGAAACAGCAATTTTTTTCTGGTTTTTCTTTTACATTGTTACAAATCTGAATAGGATCTACATTTTGCCCTTTCACATACAACATTTGATTAATTGTTAGGTAATATCTGTTTTATATCGATCTCTTAGAAAGAGTCTATCTTATGTTTAATTTTTTTTTAAAGAACAAAAAAGGTTTTTTTCTGTGTAGCTGTTTGCTGTTGTTTTCTGTGAGAGCACATATGTGAGAAACATATTTGGAGAAATATGGGAGCAGGGGCTTAGTATGTGTATGTGTGTGTGAAGTGTTTAAACCTGCAACCAGATTTCAACTTTTTCTTGAGTTTGCATACAAAAAAAATGTAAATATTTAGACTGAAAATAACATCTGTGTTATTAAAAATAGGAGGGTAAAAAAAAAGTCCTCCAGACAGGAGTATAGTAGGCATTATTTCTCCTCTCTCCCAGCACTGTTACCAGAAGCCCAGAAATAAATACTTAGAGTTATATTTTCATCTCAGCTTGATGTAACAGATTTTAGCGACTCAAATCCCTTTTTCCATTAGTGTGAGTTAAGCTGCTCAGGCTTTGTCCATGGGTGTTGCCCTACTTTTGTCACTGTCTCTATGAGCCTTCAGTTCAGTTCCCCTGCTCTGGACTGCCAGGTAGCTGAACCTCACAGGGCTCTGGCTGGCTGGAGCATCACTCCCAGGCTAAAGCAACACCTGCTGTGCCTCTCCAACCTGTGGCACATTTAACACTTCCTTTTCCCCTCCAGGTCAGGACAACTTCTCTGATTGCAACCCTGGCAAGGGCTGCTGAGTGCAGCCAGCCCAGGCCAGGAATGCCCCACTGCTGGAGCTGGGGGGGGCTCCCAGCACATCTGCCCCTGTTACTCAGGTCCAGAGATTAGCAGGGGAAGAGGCTGGGAATCACTCTGGGCTTAGAGCTGTGCGCATTCTGCCAGCCCGGCCCTGCACAGAGATTCCCCTTTGCTTCTTGTTGTTCTTGGGTACGTGCACGGGGCATGATGCCTTTTTAATACCTGTTCACTTGTTCCTCTGAACTGTCCTCTCTATTGTCCTTTCTCTTATTTCATCTTAGTTTCCTTTTACTACAAGTAGTCTAAGGACAGAGGACTTGATCCTTATCATTATGCAACCTAAAATGGCAATGCTTACCCTGAAGTGTCTGGTTTCCAGTGACAGCCACAGTGACAGGCATTGCCTTGTACCACATGCCTAAATTTCAAAACATTGCAAGAGAAGGGCTTGATACCTTACTGAAATCTATTTCTGCCTTTTTTATGTTTTTATTATGATTAATGGATGAAACACAACCATTTGTAGTGCATTTATTATCACAAACAATATTGAAAGTAATTTGACCCCTACAGTACTTACTTTTTTTAAATAATACTCTACAGTGGCAAAAAGGCTATGAAATCCTGTGCAGAGATCTTTATCTTAGTTGAACTGGTTGAAATACAGACAATGGAAATTCTCTGGGTTGACACTGGTGTAATAGGAAGCAGCATATGACCTGCTTTTCTGAGCAATGTGCTGTCACCACAAACTACATCCCCATACATACCCAACATATAAAAAGTTTATTTGTCAGCCTGCTCCTGTGAGCTCTTTATTTATGGCTACTTTATCATCTGAAATAAGCCATGTTTTTCATTATTAGAAACATAACACTCTGGCAAAATCTGAAGTTGTATAGGAGAATGGGAATGCTTTTATTATGAAGTCATTTTGCTGTAAGCACTGAAGAAATCAGATAATGCCACACTGTGTTACTCAAGTAGCAGGTCAAGTGTAATAGAAAAGCATGGAGTTCAGAAAACCTCTCCGGGCATAGCGTGGTTCACCAAAGGACTAAATTACTGTTTCTCCCAGGACTTGAAAAGTGGGGAACTCAAGGTAATATTTTTGTCTGCAGCTTCTTCAGCCAGAGACTGTGCCCTTGTGCACAGCCCTTCTCTGGCCATGGGCTGTCCCTTGGAGGGTTCTCTCACAGCTGCCAGAGGAGAGGATAGCATTGTGTGCCACTTTCTACAGTGTGTACCAACTGTTTATCTCTGCAGAGGTGCTCTAAGAGCTCCCCTGAGGGGTCAGAGCTGAGGTAAGACACTGACTGACCTACCTGAATGCCAGTGCCTCTTACTGGTCACACACATTCAGCAGAGCTAAGCTGCCAACTGTCTAAGTGTAAGGAAAAGAACTATGTCCTGACATTGTCATTCTCAAATTCAGATCCTCACAGGTGGATAAAGTAAAAAAATATCAGGCTTGGCAGCAATTTACCTTAAAATGGCAAAGCTAAGTATAAAAAAAGAAACACAGCTAGCACAATCCATGTGGAGTCTGCTTAAAGGCACAATAAAGGTCCAATTTAAATGTATACTATTAAATAGTCTCTTCAAATATCAAATATAGTTACCATGTCTAAAGAGCAGAGAGCACAGTAATCAGGAGAAAAAAGCCATCCTTCAAAAAGTAAATCCTATTCTATGGAGAAAAGTAGATATGAGAGTTGACTTGGAGAAGTTAACTGAAACCACTGTAAATAGGCCCACAGCAGTTTGAAGTGACTTGCTAAACATACAAACCTAATAACTTCATTCACTTACCTCAGCCTAGAAGGTAATTAGTAAACTGATGGTGCCAACACATGACAGAGGTGCAAAAGGAGTAGTTCTGGAAGAGATAGCCATTGCAGGAAACCCAAATACGCTATTTGCATCAATAATCAGTAAGGGAGGACACTGATGTTCCTATATGAGACCAAAAGTATCTCCAGGACTGCATCAGATCAAAGTGTCAAAAAAATGTTCACTTGGAACAGAGAGGATTCCCTCAAATATGAAATACCCAGTAGTAGCTCAGTATAATCAATTATTTGCACTGACCTCACTACCACAGGCAAGGAAAAAGAAGATGAAAATATGTGATAAAGGCTCAGAGGTGACACTGCGACCTTGGGACGAGTAAACCAGAAGTGTTGCAGCAAACAAACTGGTAGAAGTTATAAAAAGAATCAAGTTAATGCGGGGAAAACTACGTCCCTCAGAGGGGTTGACCTGACTGTTGTAGAAGAAATCATGCCCCCAAACCTGCTAGAGCCCCATGGAGGGATCAGCATGTTCATTTTTATGAGGAAACCCCAGCAGCCCAGTTCACTTTGCACCGTCCAAGGCACAACTGTGTCCTGCCTGCCTTAGACAGGTGTTAGAGCCATCAAAATCTACTGCACCTCTAACTAATATTACAGAACTTTGCTTTTCTTGTTGGATGGTACAAAATTCTCTGCATTTCTGATTCTTTTGAAGGCTGCAAGCCAAACCTCATATGTATCAATTAGACTGTGAAAATGTACTGCTGGAGTTGCCTATGGATTCTAATGTAATGAAAAATTGCTTTCATGCTGTAGAGAGACATAACAGAATGTTATTGCCGTTGTTCATCCTTTGGAGTTTGGTCTGAGAGTCTGAGCTTGTTAATCAGCAGTTCGTCCTGCTTGTACTTGCGAGTGCTCAGCGCCAAGAGTGAATTTCCTCTCTGTGCTTTTGCACTGGAAGCTTTGCCAAAGGTCTTTTGTTCCCGATGTCAGTCAGCTGTGCTCTGGCCTTAATTGTGCCAGTAACTCATGTCTGGAGATTATTCATTCTGCTCTGGTGCAACAAGCATCATGTCAGCCTGGAGCTGGTGGAGACACTGGGTCTTGTGTACACTGCGTTCAGGTCTGGGGACACCAAACGTGATTCTGGACCTTTTTTCAAGTGCCCTGCAGCCCTGAACAGGGGATTTTAAAGGTGTGCTAAGACTGTAAAAATGCTAATTTCTGTATACAAAGTATCAGGTATACAACCACTTATGTTGTCTGAGTGCTCCTGTTGTGCGAGATTTGATCTCATTATAAGATTTGTACAAAGAGGTTTGTTTGAGATCATTACCAAAAAACTATAAAATTACTGTCAGGGAAATTATTTTGAATAATATCTACTACAAAACAGTAGTTATGGCAAAACTAATTGTACCTTCAAGTATTTTTTCTTGGTGTGTCTGGGGGTGTTAGATTATAGTTGTACATAACTTTTCAAAACCAATTTCATATCATGGGCTAATGCTTTTAAAGAAAATATCAGCTGAAAGTTATCAGATGTTCTTGGCCAGATTGACTATCTTGTTTTACCCCCTTTCTCAGGAAAATAATAGAAAAAGCATGAAAGAAAACTCAGTTAAGGCAAAATTTCAGAGAAAAAATGAAACCATAAAATCACAGAATGGTCTGGGTTGGAAAGTAACCTGAAGGGACATCTTCAATTGTATCAGGCTGCTCAGAGTCCTGTCCATCCTGGCCTGGAATGGATCCAGATCTCCAGGTATGTGTTTGAAATACTGCTCACCCTTCCCATGTTCGCCCAGCTCAATGCAAAGTCCTGCAAATGAAAAAAATAAGTAGAGATCCCCAAAAAGATAGACACAGGCTGATGCCTTCATCTCCTAAAGGTTTTTTATGTCCTGTCCCAATAAAGGTTTAAAGCAAAGATAAGGTTGTTTTCATTAGTTGTTGAAAGTTTGGATGAAAACATTGTGGTACTTCATTTTTCTTTATTTTTTTTTTCCCTTTCCTATTTTTTCTGTTTTGTTTTGGTTTGTTTTTTTTTTTCCCACAAAGCTACTTCTGAAATAGTCTTTTGTTGGCATACACACAGTTCCAACTTTTATCCTTGATAAAAACTACAATATCTAAGGGGCAAACCTTACAAAGTAGCTCATGAGTAAATGGAATTTAATGGGGTCAATTATCCCCACATGCTTGTGTGCAGGTTTCATTAATATTAATAAGTCGTAGACATGCTATTGAGCTGAAGAATAGGCTGTCACTGGCCTCTACACGCTGTTTTGGGTGTGCTGATTTAGGATTATTCAAGAGAACACATTCATTTCCAAATGTCTAACATGTCAGTGGCAGAAAACCCCACATTTGCCCATTATACCTGCAAGATACAGAAAAATTGAAAAAAATAGGTTAAATGACTGAAACAGCGCAGATTCCGTTTGTGCTTTTTCCATAATGCAGAATCACATTACATGCATGTCTCACCATAAATATTTAATGAAGTGGAAATGAATATGTAGCAGCCTGGGTTCTTCCCTCTAAGGGTTAAGTTCCATTTCTGCAAATTGGTTTGTGCTCTATTTCTGTTCCTGTGTCTCTGTGCATCTAGACATTTTCTTGGCATCTCTAACTCTTCTGAGGTTTCAGGAGATCTTTGGAGATTTGCTAGTAATTGACCTATTTGGATTGCCCATGACTGGCATTTGCTAAAAGATAATACAGTCCTGCATTTTGTTGTTAAGTGCTGGTTGTGTTATTAACTTGTGGCCAAACCAGAAGGAAGGCTCAGGAGACATCATTTCCCTCAGACAACTTCATTTGGTTCTTACCGTAATCTCCATTAAAATGAAGCACTTTGGTCTCAGCTGAGGGGCGTCACATATTCCTTAACTTGTCAGCTGTGTTTGGCCAGTAATGAATACACCCACTTTGCTTTGGTTTTTTTAAGATATTACTGTACACTAAGGGTAAACAATCAACATCACATCAAAGTCAGATGATTTAACCTTCTGCCACTTCTTTAACCACTAAAGAGTTCCTGCCAGGGCTAGCTGGGTATTGGAACATGTGCAGATGTTTTCTGAGAAAACAGAATTATCAAGTGGAGGAAACCTGATGTTTTCTCCTTAGAAAAACAAGAATAATTAATAATATTAGATCTACCATATCCCAAAGGAGTCTGAATGAACCTTATTTGTTTTATTTTTCTCATATAACAGGAACAAATCTTGCCCCCAGTTACAATAGCATAGTTCTGGAGGAACCTTCAAGTTTAGTTCTGCATAATTTAAACTGGTACTATCTCAGTGTAATACATTTGCTTTCAACAAAGTTCCTCATCTCTAGCACCATCTTTAATAGCCAAGAAGAAAATGAAAAATAGAGTTCTGGAAACAATGAATTAACACTAGCCAGATAAGCATAGGGAATCTACTTTGTGTAACACAAGAATTAAATACTTGCTGATCTTTGCAAGTAGCAATGACAACTCAAATACAATGCCTTGGGGCCTGCAATAACCTGGAGGCTAATTAACTGCAGAAAGGGCTTTTTATATTACACTTTGTATTAAATAAATTCAGCACAAATCCATAGAGACCAATAAGCGTTTTTAGGCAGTCTAGCTAAATTTTACCCCAAAAGTGATCATGCTACATAGAATTCTGGCTTGTGACTTGTCTGATTAATGTATTGTCCTCCAATAATTCAGGTGCTTTAGATGAAAATAAGAGCAAATAAGAGATGGAGATAGAGGAAGTCTTCTGTCAGTATGATGCTCATGATTTTTTTAATCTCTTTAAACATAGTACTAAATAGAAATATATAGAAAATTTATTTCAGGGTTTTTAAACACTGCCCTAAAATGTGTCATTTTAAAACCAGAAGCTGATGTGATCAAGTGAGTAAAAAAGGACAAGAGAGGAGGCATAGCTTAATTTCAAGGCTCATCCGAGTTCCCACTCTCTCAGTGTCTCCCAGTTACCCCTGCAGAAAGATTCCAGCAGGATACAGGCACAGTGCTGCAAGGCCAAGGGCTGGGCACAGCAGGGATATCAGCAGGGAACCTCTGAGGGAAAATAAAGTCCTGCTTTTTTCATAAAACATCTGATCACAGTCAACAACCGGGGTGCCTCCAGATTACTCCAGTGTGCAGTAAATATAGCATCAACTAAGCCACTTAAAGATACAGACTAGGAGTAAATGATTTCTGTTTGGGTCTCAAGGAAATATTCCACTTCTCTTTGTAGATGTCTTTGTCTTGTTCTCATCCTCTCCTCCCCCCTCCCCCACACACTCAAGACTAGAAGAAGAAACAAGGCAGAAACCATATTTAATTTCCATAATTGGCTTAAAAATAAGACATTGCTCATTTTTTATTTGCAAGCTAGCAGGTATGTGAATCAGACCTGGTGAGCTAAGTTTTAAGTTATTATAAGTGAACTAGGTATCCTTTCTGAACATTTCTCATGCAGTTGTAATACACTGAAGACAGCAAGAAGTGGAAACAAGTAGAATGTGGCTTGAATCTTTTTAGAACCTTCAGGTTAAAGAAGTTTCCCAGTACTTCTCTCCATTAAAACAGTAAAATTCCTTAAAAAGAAAATCTGTCTCCTTCCAGAGAAGGCATCAGGTATGTTCACCACTATCTGGTACAGTCTCTGATCTGAAATATCAATAGGAGCACCTCAAGCACACCAGCATAATCTTTGCAAGACAGAGCAGGATAAAGCAAAAAGAAAACTGTATTATCTCATGTCCTTATCCCTAATTTGAAAGAAAATGAGTAGACCCTGGTGGAGTTCACAAAATTGTAAAATTAAGTAAGCCTGTCCCTCATATAGAATCTTTCACAGAAACACTGGCACTCTCTTTTGGAAAAATGAAACTTAGCCACCAATACAAGTTTGCATTTAGGACCTTCATAGAATAACTGCAGAAATTTATGCTGGGAGTAGTAGAGAATGCTTATCTCTCCTCAAGTTACAGCCCCACTAATAAACAACTTGTCAACCTGCATCAGGAGGGCTTTACCCACGAATTAACACATGAGCTGTTTGCCATCAGCCAGCCTCAGCTGCTCACAAATGGAGGCAGGCTGCTTTCACCCTTCATTCTCCTAGGATTTCTGAGATATTATGGCTGAGGCAAAGTTGTCATGTTTTAATTGTCATACAGTACCAGAAAAGTGACAAGGATTTATACTTAGCTCCCCTTTTTAACCATTGGTACTTGGGTTTTTTTTTTTTTTAAGATTTGTAGAAGTTTCTCAGAGTCAGGGTTAAGATAAATGCACTGGTCCCTGGAATTCCTGTGTTAAGCACTGTTTGCACTGTTGCTCTGTCTTGACAGAGAGGTCATCATGGCATCTCCCTGCTGACAGCATCCTTGCATGTCACCTCTGGCAAGGTTTTGGCTGAGGCTGCTGGACACAAACCAACTGATAAAACCATGATTTCAAAGTTTGGTTGTTTTTGGTTTTTCTTTTTTAAAGAAGATCTGAATCTCATGAATAAATTTATGGCTTTCAAAAAAAAAATTAAAAATAAAAAATGAGGAGAGTTTCTCCTGTAGTCAAGAACCTTCCTTAATGAGATTCAGACAGATTTACATTTTCTAAAAGCGCAAGACTTTGTTTTTTTCCATTTAAATCATCAACTATTGCATAAATTACATTTGTAAGACCCATTGGCTCCAATCAAAGGAGTCTGTCTGGCTGAGTTATGAAAAGACCAGGTGAGAGGAAGTGGAAAAAAGGGCAAGCTATAGGATATCCATTAGTAAGATGACTAATATTACTACAAACCTGATTTCCCTTTTCTTTGTTTTCTTTCATGGAGATTTAAAGATAATTGTAGCAAGCGTTCAGGAAGAAAAACTAAAAGAGAGACAAATCCTGCAAAGAGAAGTCATATTTACAAATGCTCAATATTTCTTCTGGCTTGTTGTAAATGATTTATGAGGTGCTTTTCATTATTAAAGTTCTTCATTAGTTCATTGGACACATGGTCAAGATTAGTAATGAACTAATTGTCATAGAAAAGAATTTATGGCTTACAGTCTCCAAAAAATCAGTAGTTTGGCTTCTGTGGGTAAAAATGAGGTAATGTAACAAAGTCCTGACTGTGAGGAAATAGTTTTTTAAATCGCAGACAAATAAGATTAATGCTACATCCCATGCTGTGCTGAAAGGGATATCTTGCATGGTTAAAAATGTATATTTAAAAACCATCTCATTTCCTTGGGTTTTCCTATGTTTTACCTTTTCTTTTTTTACATAAATATTTCCTGTTCCAATAATATAACTTTTTCCTTGTCACATAGCTTGCATTTTCCTCAGCTTCAGTATTGAAAATAAATTAGTTAAATTCTCTTTTCTAAAAGCCAACTTTTCATTCAGATTTCCACTCAGCTAGCAGTAACATTAAACTCAGGGCTGGAAATCAGGACATTCAGGACAATATTGTATAGGTTTTTTCTTCTAATTGATGGAAATATTTCTAGTGCTTTTTTGTTTCTCGAAATCTTGGTAAATTTCATCCTTGAATTGATCTGGCAAATTGGTTCAAAATGAACTTGTAGAGAAACAGGAGCTCTTTGAAGGCAGTGTTTCATTTCAGTACATTTTCACATCATTTTGCTGGTTTGGACAAATAATCATCATTTAAGGCAGTTAATAACAGATCTGTAGGCAAGGCAGATGGATCTGTGTAAAGCAAGAACTCCCCTCACTGGTTGCTGTACCTTTCCTTCAGCTTTTGAAAAGCTTTTACAACAAAAGCCCAAAATCCAAATCCAAAACAAATACCAAAAGGCTTAATTAATCACTTTGGTTTGCTTTGTATGTGTGTTCTAAGATGCTTGTTTTCCATCTGGTCACAAACACCAAGGCCTTTTTCAAGTTGTGAACATTGGGAAATCTGCAGAAATTAAAACTGTATATCCAGCTGGAATTTTTCATATGTTTTATCTGTAATTCCAGACCCAGAAAGTTTAAATAACCTCATGAAAGCACGAGGGCCCCAGCTCTTTTCTGTGATTCACCCAGTTTGGACATCAGAGAGCACCTAAGTCAAGAGGTTCAGACAGAAAATACTAATGGATGAGCTGTTATAAATGAGACTTCACAGTGACATATTGGAGAATCATATGTTGTAAACTGGAAAGAGTAGGAGGGGATTCAGCACATGGCAGAAAAATGCATGCGTATGTGAAGAGAAACTCCAAAGCTTTTCAAGTTAGTTTTGCTTTATCTGTACATGCCAAGAAACACCAGGCCAGGCAATCTACACTTACTAATTTTCACCCTATTAAAGAAAAGAGAAGGAAAGGAAAAAAGGCCCTACAGTTTTCTCTGGCAGCCTATAGCACTGTAGGAAACATTTTTATACAGATGTAAGATGCTGTTCATGAATAACTACTTCAATTTTAACAGAAGGAGCTCCTTTGGTAACCTCCTGCTAGAGCTTTCCTGTTTCCTCTCAGACACGAAGCAGTCGTGCTCTGCCACAGCTGGGCTGCACCCAGGGTGACACTGGCTCTCAAACACTCCTCTTCTGCTGCTCTCCTGCTTGCTTCCAGAGCAGTTCTGCCTAATGGCACCAGGTTTTGTAATCAGAGCCATCTTTTTGGTTATTTAAAGGAGAATTTCATGCCCAAAGCCCCCCACTGATGTCCTCTGTACCTCCACAGCTGTCATGCCACCAGCTCCACTTCAGGGCAGTGATTGCTGATGCAACAAGCAGGCAATTCCTACAGCCCCACAGAGTAACCAGGAGAACCAGAAAGACCTCTTGACTATTTTACCTTGTGGCAAATTTGAGACTCTGACCCTCTCTCATGTTCACAAGACCTAACTACCTCCCCATAAATGTCACAACCTCTTTAGCATTGGAGAAAATTAAACTAAATGTAACATGCCAACATCAAATACTCAAAAGACAGCTTTTAATTTAATTACTGTAGGCATAGAAAAAGGAGTTCTTTAAGGAAGTCTGTCAACTAAGAGCTATATATAATTCTTGAGGAATTCCTTAGTGATTTTCCTAAACAGATTTCCTTTGAAATACGCTTATTTGCTGCACAGGGTAGAACTATTGTAAAATCGAAGAGTTATTTTTCAAAAGTCTGATCTGACATGTGATGATAACAGAGCAGATAGTAAATACACATTCCTTAGTTTGTCATATTGATCTGAGAAACATGACTGGGCATTGCAGAGCCAATTTTTTTTTCTACCCAGAAAAGGGCCAGGATGAAGTGTTAACTGCTGGAGTTAAAGCTCTTTCGATGATTTCAGTAAGCATTTTTCCAGATCCAAAGCCTTTCTAATAAGTTCAGTGCTCTTTCAGTCAGGGCTGTGATATCCATTGAAGCCAAAGAACAGCAAAGCTTGTCTGATCTTTTTGAGACTCTGGTTTCAGTTAAATAACCCAGTGGACCCTTCTCTGAATTAGCATTGCAGAATATGTGCCAGCAGAGAGAGAACTACTCAGCTGAGAGTTATCTGAGAGTGCTCCAGATCAAGGAACCCAACAGACCATGCAAGCTGCATGCAGCCCTACTTTTGAGCTATTACAAAGTAAAGCAATTTTCCAATCTTTCATTTCTTTCCAGACTTGGATCAATTTATTTCTTCTTAGATTTAAATACCCATTACTTATTTCTGAGTTTCTATATTAAAATGAACAAAATGTTACCTGATTTAATGCCTAATTTATTTAAGACTGCCATTATTTATTGAATGACAACGCCAATCTGCACTTTTGTGAGCATTAGCAGAGGATCTGGGAAGAGACATTCAGAGGGATGGATTCAGAGGTAATAGTGTAACATAAACTGAGGAAAAGGACCCACACAGACTCTGTGTTAAGATAAACCATAAAAAGAAGGAGCAGAAAAGTAGTTAAGTGAATGGTATGTAACACCTAATCTAAAGCACATTTATCTTTCCTTCAGCACACACAAAACTTTTGCTAGTTCCTTTTCACAGTTACTGAATACCCACATTATCTGAAGTTAAAATTTACTGTGCAGGGCTTTAAAACCTTACTAAGATCTTAAAAATAGGCTTCATAATAAAAATATTTAATAATTTGCAACCTACACCAACTCTTACGCTCCTACTACATTCATCACACTTTCTACCATGAAGAATATCATGAATGTATGTCAGCCACAGAAATACATTTGATGTACTTATACCAGAATAACAGTGCTTAACTACCTTCTTACTACTTTGGCTCTATTTCCCATAATGGGTATGTTTGCTCAGCAAGTCAGCTTCTGAAACACGAATAAATTCACTCATTTCTACAGCTGAAATATGGAAAATTTCAAAAGCTCCTTCATTCAATCACTTACTTAGGAAAAAAAAAATCTCAGGATTAAAGAAATCCAGGGAAAAAGAAAATATTAACCTAGAAAAGGCAAACAGGCAAGTAAATAAATCTGAGCTTCATTGTCACTTCCCACTTCAACAGAGGATTCCTACAAGGGCCTGGCCACGGTGCTTGAGCTCTCACAGGTAGGACAGGGGTCGGCATGGGTCCCTGGCATGCACAGCAGCCCCTGTGACATTAGTCAGGGCCACGGTGCAGCGGTTCCAAGGAGGAGGGACACAGAAGCGCATTTTTCTCTCCGCTTTCCTGCAGTTACCACACGGAGCGCAGGAGTCAGAGCTGCCATGGCACCGTAATGGAAATAAACGACTCGGCAGAGCCGGCAGCGGGAGGTGGGAGCGGGAAGCATCCTCATCCCAGCCCCAGCGGCCGCGTAAATCTGTCCCTGTCAGGAGAGCTCCGGGAGGTGCTCGGCACCCGCCGCTCCCCGGGAGTCAGTGAGAGTTCAGGTGCTTACTGTGTCATCAGGCCTGACCTTCAGATGCGACATGGCCAGCACGTTTGTTTTCCCACAGCAGTGATTGCTTCAGTCAATTATTATTGCCCATCCTGGAGTGCAAACACATAAGGACTTGATTTACAGCGCAAAATATACATCCTGAATTTACTTCCTCTTTTGTTTTTGGTCTGCCATAGCATCTCCAGTTTAAAGGGATGACAGCAAATTACTTCATAGGTAAATATATCTACATATGGGGAAGGATAAATATCACTCATTCAGGGCATCCTGAGATGAACCATTATAGCACTGGATGTGCTGTGTCAGATGTTACAATATATTTAAAGGGTTTTGCATTTTGTTTAAAAAGTGCTCTTTTTTTCTGCTCCTACCTGAAAAAAAAATCATTAGCAAATTTGTTGATTTGGCAATCTAACCATTAAATCCAGTTTAGCCCAGATTTAAGATTGTACATTCAGTTCTTTAAGCAATGTTTAGGTATTACCAATATACTGAAAGATAGATGAGACAGCCTCATGGTAATACAGCTTTTAACCTTTCCTCTCCTCTACCATGACGGGGGAGAATTACAGTAAATGATGGTTACCTTGTCTGCAGTATGGACAATTGATTTGACCTCACTGCATCTGATGCTCTAATGGACTTCGTGGCTGAATCCCTGGAGATATAAAATATGTCCAAGTGAATTGGGGCAGGTTAAAGAACGGACCTGCTTTTCATGGCTGGCTCAAGCTGTAATAGATCTCCTGGTTGTTCTGAGAAGAAGATTAAAAATGATCAATATCCAAATCATTAAAAGAAAAGTGGTGGCTTCTGTAAATCTACCTTAGCTATATTTTTTTTTCCCTGCTGAATGCTGTGGGGGGAGTCTTTGTTGGTGACATGAGTTTCTATAACAAATGTTTGCTTCTGTTCACTTTCTTGTAGCATGGTGCCTGTTATATTAAGAATCAGACACTCAGGTGGCTTGAATCGGCATTGCTTTCCTGAAGTCATGCTTGTTTACACCATGAGGAATCTGGTTTTATGTTTGTTAATATAGATAAAATGCCAATACTATTATATTTCTTGGACCAAAAAATAAAGCCAAGGACAGATGTCAGAGAATGATGGCAACTATTATAAGTGAATATCCTTACAGCTCTGCTAGCCACAAATAAAAGGCCAAAAATAAAGGTCTCATTCTCATTTAGGGAGAGGAAAACAAAAAGATTTGCCTTGGCTTCCCTGAGCCCTTCATTTGGCAAAGTGTAATTCAACATCTTGTTTATCCCTGCCTACCCTCTCTCTTAATAAGTATGTTTGTGCTCTTTTCCCAGCAGCCTTACGAGAGCTTGTAACATCCCCCAACTCAGAGACCTTCCTCTCTGCTCACAATGTGCCAGGCAACTTCAGTGGGATTACATACACCTACATTTCCTTCACTTCCTGGAAAAGCCAAGCCTTAGGAAGAGAGCAGTACCACAGTTCAATACCTGGCACACATACATTAGATAATTATTTACTACACTTGGAATCCAAGAGGGCTCCAATCTTTAACCAGCAAAGTCTGACACTGTTGAGATCTGATATTTCTATTTTTTAATGACAGAAATAAGAGGTAATCCCTAAATCTGTATTTGAAGATGCAGTCTATTTTCCTATTTCTGAGAAATTTAAGGGTACAAGAATTGGACTGACCTAGCTAGCTCCCTTTGATTAAATTGAGTGAATGTGAAAAATAGTCTGTTATGAAGAAATAGGTTTCAAAAAATTGAAAAAAAGTTTCATTTTTAAATCTAGTTGTTTAACATGTTAAATGTTTACCTTTTGTTTTTCACACATTGTGTGTTTAAAAATATGGATGTGTAATGCCAGCCTCTGTAAGGAATGTTTGTTTATCTACATGTATGGTCCTGCATGAAGAAAAGCAAAGGCACTTTACAAGCTCTTTGCTTCTTTCTGGGGTTGTCAGTGCCCTGTGGCCTGGGCTGAGCTGAATGCTTCACATCCACGAGAAGAGGGAACAACTGCTGACCCTTGGATCCAGCTATTCTTGTCGCTGGAAACATTGTCAGGGGCTGCAAGCATCAAGCTGTCTGAAAGGCCAAAGTTGAGCACTACATTATTGGAGTAGATGACATTTTATTCTTATTCTGCAACAATTCTAACAACTTCGAGTCCCTGCTGTCCCTTTATGAACACAGGTGTCATTTTGATGGGGGGATAGCCAAAATGACAAGAAGGTGACCTGCCAGTGAACTGTGGAGCAGGTGAGGCCTGTCAGCTTCTAATTTGAAACTGGTGTCAGTCCTGAGGAATGGCTGGTATAATCACATTTGTAACTGATCCCCTATAAACTCTGCAAACATTCACAGTGTGCCTGTTATGAGTAATATGAAATTAACAATTCGTGTTTATGACACCAGACACCAAGAGAATAAAGAAGATTTCGGTAACAGGATCGGCTCCATCGTTCTTCCAGAGCACAACACCAAACTACCCCACTCACATAACATAACTCTGTGCTTATGTTACAATAGGCATTGTATTTCTTTTGAAGACAAACTTTTGTAACTAGGTGTAAAGTGAGGACCTAAGAACTAACTTGTAGTTGAAATTATTCCTTTTAAAATTTCTCTCATTCAAGTCCAGCCCTTAAGATGTTTATGATCTTTAAGCTGAAGTGTGGGACCTGACAAATCACTTACATACTTGAATCTCAAATTTTCTGTATAACTGAAAGGAAGGCTCTGTGTAAATCTTATCTTTCAGACACATAAATTACCAGCTGCATGACTACTGCCATTAAGACATGCAGACAAGTGTAAGGGGTGGGGACAGGCAGGATGCCCAAAAGAGGTGGAGTCACAGAGAAAACAAGACATTTGTTCACTGAGTAATTTAGCTATGCAAGAATGAACACCACAAGTTAGGCTGTCAGACTCCCTCGCTTCTCTGGCATCAGGAAACTTTTTTCTGCAAACTAGACCTTTTCTTCCTGGTTCTTTGTTATGTTATCTGTATTTTTTTTTCATTAGGAAAAGTAAAAATTGCAGTACTTTGGGTTAGATTTTAATTAATCAAATTCAAGTACAAACTTGAACCCTGACCAAATTAACAAAAGATAGGTACATCTGCAAGTAGTCCTTTTGGGGACAATGACAACCCCAAACCCAAGAGGAAGACTAGGGTGCAATCTCACATTAATTTTGAGTGTATGAGAAAACATAGGAGCATTTTGTATTGCTGCTACCTGAAGCTCAAGAGCTCATCCTGTACAGCTTCAAAATGCTCTAGAAATAGCCAATAACAGTTCTGAATCTTGAAACCTTACCAGCCGTTCTCTGCCACCCAAAAACTCACCCCAGAGCTTCGGCCTTGAATCCTGAGGCAGGGACTACAAGCTGTGCGCGCTGCCATTGATGCGGTCACTTCTGGACACGTAATAAAACAGCTCACTTTAAATCTGATGTACAGCACAATTTTTGGGGTGTCTGGATAGGGCACATAAAACCTTGATAAAAATGCCATCCATTCAGAGCTTTCCTGGAACCCAGTGAAATATGTTTTTGTTTTCCTCCTACTTAAATGGTTATAATTCAACATGTGGTTTAAATAGAGGAAATGAGGACAGTTTGGGCTCTTTGGTGTTTAGGGTTTTTTAAACCAGTCAGAATTTCTGTACACTAACTTCAGAGAGTTTTCCACAGTGATCAGAAAAGCAAGGGGGGAGAGGGAAAAGAAAAAACCAAACAAACTAGGTTCCCTTTCTGAAAGGAAAGGTAGAAAGTAGAAGAACAGGACAAAAACCTTTGCTGAGCTGTTCAGAGTAGACCCTGATCTTGAGCCTATTCCCCACACACTGAAAGGAGCTGCAGAGCACATCTGTTTTCATGACGTAGCTGATGGTATTTTGAGCACTCAGGTCCTGCACTTTCCCCTGACCTCACAGCACTACTTTCTGTTAACACAATTACTGTCAGGCCATCCTTGGTTCCCACCAGCTTCAGTTTTGAAATTAAACAAAATTAGTCCTTTCAATGCACAGGAAAGCACAGGAACATTTAAAAGCAGGCGAGATGGAGGTAGGGAAAAATTAGATTATAAATAGATATCCCCATTTTTTAAGTCTGTTCATCTGTGTTACATTGGGGTAGAAAGAAACAAGGGAGGCTGCATAAAAAAAAAAAGAGTTGAGGCCTTTGAGTTTGCCTCTATGTCATGCTGAACAAAGAGTAGCATCACCCTTTGGCTCATTGCATGAGAGATATCTGTGCACAGGTCATTCCTGTGTCTGGCTTGGATGTGTGACTGGTCCTATCTCACCCAGCTGTTCTAAATGCTGGCCTAGGAGGTTTTCTCCCTGACCCATTGATTGGCAGAGTATACTGACACCACAACCCCAAGACTTAGAAACTACTCTGCAAAGCAGGTCCAAACTGTTGCCCTGCTTGATTCCCTCTCAGGCTCAGTGACTGTTATTTCACAACTCACTGCACTTTGCTGGCTACAGGCACCCACACACAAATGCCCCAGTCATGGAAGAATTCCTTTTTTTGCTATATACAGAAATACCACCCCATCTGGGAAACTTTCCCCTCAAAATCAATCCATTTAAATTGTAATTTTAAGTTTTTGTGACTCAGTGTTTTCTTTAAAAAAAAGAAAAAGCATCTTTCAGTCAAAAACCTGTAATCAACTCAACCTGAAATAGCAAGGTTTCCCCTCCCTTTGGCTGCGTGGCAGCGTGTGTGCAGCCCCAGGGAATGCATCAGCACCAATGCAGTGACCCAGTGAAAATCCTGGAAGCAGGCAGACAGTATGAAAGTCATGCATTAAGGAATGTTTGTGTATACTGCTGAAGCAAATTACAGAACTCCCCAGAAATATTTGCAATGTGATGGCCTAGGAAAGCCATGTGGGAATTGTACCTTGGACAGGGGGTATTATGCCAGTAACAGAACTACTGACTTTTTCTGTATCTCACCCCCTGGAGCTCTTCTTAAATCACCCCCTTCTCTTCTTAAATCCCCAGGAGCCAAGCCAGATGCCCTTGGCACCCAGCCTTTCCTGTTTTCTCTCAATGGCAAAAGTGTGCAGAATGGTGACACAGATTTACTCGAAAGAGGCAGTGTGGAAGCAGCTCTGGACACATGTGACAGAGCTGGAGGATCTCACTGTAATTAATCAGTAGTGAAACAAGTAGTTATTTATGTTGCACATCTAATGAACAAGAATTAGTCGTGGTTCTGATTCTTGGGCAACTATTTGTGCAGCTTATCTAATATTTGAAAGGAAACTGCACTGAATGTTTTCTAATTCAAAGAGGCTGGGTGAAACAAGAACTGACTTCTACCTTTGACTAAACATTAGGAAACTGGTTTCCATGTTTGGAAGTGTCTGGATGTATTTTTCTGTATTCTTTCTTTCTTTGAGTTTTCCTGACTTCAGTCAGGAGGTGAAATGCCAGAAATACCCAGAGACACCCTACCAAACCAGACGGCTCCCCTGCAGGCATTGCAGCCCAATGGGTGTTTTTCCAAACCAGCCCTGAACTCTGAACCTTCAAATCACTTACAGATCCCTTCCACGCAGAAACAAAACCACATCCCTGCCTGACTTTTGGAAGCAGAAGTGTGGTGGAGAGCCTGGATCAGCAGAGCTGCTCTGCACAGTCAGGCTGCTTTGCAAATGCAGCTCAAGTGACTCAAGGCTGCTGTGGTTTCAGTTGCCTTCTGGAGCTGGGAACGGAGGAGTTGTCAGACTCTGTTTGTGCTGGATGCTGTTAATGACTGTGGAGCTAAGCATAAGCTGGGCACCCATTAGCTCTGCAATTGCCCAAAGGAAACCTTCTCCTTGTTTACTCAGGGTACAGCCTGAACAAAGCATAACCAGCCAAAGAACTAGGAGACACTAAATTTCCAATTACAAGCACTGTCTGGTCTAATGGTATTTTTTTAAGAAACTAAAGCTGCCTGTCCGTGGTGATAAGCTGGTTTTTAGTATGAAATATAACAGTTGTATTGTACATGACTGCCCTGTACAGCACAATTTACAGAGCTGCTCTGGTGACTGCTGTCCCTGACAGGGTGCCCTTCATAACGGGACTTTGTAGCACATCAACATTTTCATGATTCTAAGAGAGTGGAGAAAGAAATACTTCCGTCGTAGAAAATTCCTGTTAGGTAACTATTATTGAAGTGTGTATGAGATTGGATGTCAAAACATTTTTATTGTTAGCTGGTGGGAATTACACTGACTGACAGCAGCAGTTTAACAACTGAGATGCAGCAGATGTAGTTTGTTATTTTGCTTGTTTTTCTTTAACATTTCGAAGCAATAAAGCCTGTCCTTAGAAATGCACGCAGGGTTCCCTGCCTCACACTTTTAGTGCCTTTCTCGGGTCGGGATGAGAGGAACGAGTGATAAATGAGATTAAGAAATATGCTTTACCTTAGTCCTACTACTTGGTGTCAAAGTATCCTGGTCTATTAAAGCATGCCCAATTGCTAAAGTGCCCACATTGCTAAAATGAAATTAAAATGGGATTTAACTCCCCGTTGACATGAAGAGGAGCCACAGTTTGGGGTGTTTTCCGTGACTCGCGGCCCGGCTGTGGTTCTGTAAGCGCGGTCGATGGTTGCCGCCGCCGGCCGCAGTTCCTGCGCTGGCCGCGAGGTGGCGGCCGAGGCGGTGCCATCGCCCCTGCCCGCGGGCCCCGCGGTTCGCGCTGCCGGCCGCGCTCCTTGAAAAACGATCTACTCCTGCTGCGCGGCTTCCAGAGGCTACGAACAGTCCTACTGCTCCCTGTGTCCTCTGCTCTACAGGCAGGGGAAAACCATTCCCTCAGAATTTGCCACGAGTTCCTTATCTTCCCTTGAAAACATTACCTGCTGTCACACAACCACCCTGAACAATCCCCTGAGAAACCTTCGCCACCCATGTGTGCGCCCGCTCACCGAAGCCTCTCATGTGCCCTGCTCAGAAGGGGGAGGCTGCGACACCCCCTGCCTTGGGCTGTGATGACATCCCCAGCCACATTTAGGTTTTCCACATTTATTTTTCCTCTGTTCTTTATTTAAATCCCGCTAAATTATTTCTTCATTGTTTCTGCAGCTTGCTTCAGCATAGAGACTGCAGCTCTAAACCAGAGTGTTTGAAAGGTACAGAAGCATTTAGGACAGGAGCCTTCCCCTGAGCTGGATGTGTTTGTCAGATTGTCAGTGTGCACAGGGCTTTGCCAAGGAAGTGACGGGACAGCATTAATGTCTGTTGCTTCCTGTCTGTTCACATTATTAACCCACATAGCTGTGTAACACATGTGTGCCAAAGTCACAAAAAGAGGCTTAAATGGCTGTCAGAGGTGCTGAGGTTGCTGAGCCCATCTCAATTTGTGTTTCCACTGGAGCCTGCTGTGGTGGGACTCACACTTTTCAGAACAGAAGCATGCTTTTTACCCCAGCTCCAACATCCAACATGTTCTTAATGGTCTTACAGATCAGGTCTCAGTAGTCATACTAAAATAACAGTCTAAATTTGGACCTGTTTGGGTCAAAATGGTTTAAGGATAACATTGTGGAGGTCACAGGCTTCTGCCTGGGGCTCTGGCACCACAAAAAGCAGTGAGTGCTCAATGTCAAGATGCACTGGCAATGAGAGCAGCTCAAGACTGAAGTACACCCTGGATTCAGAATATCAAAGCATTGAACAGCATTATAAAATACTAGCAGAGAAAGTGGGCAGATGAAAAGGAAAGGAAATATTAAAAAGAATAGGAGAAGATATGGAGAAACAAAAATAGTTGAGAATTTATAGGGGAGTTAAAAGGTACTGAGCTGTATTTTTTGAGCCTATTCATGTGTGTACAAGGGCATGCATGTGCATGTTACCCCAACACATGCCCATAGGAACTGCTGCTGGACAACAAATAAGAAAAGGAAATGTGGGAGGAGATGAGGAATAGAAGAGGAAAGTGGTCTATAATAAGGAAGCCTGGTATTTTTTGTCTTTGAAGACTGGACTTGCATGAAGTCTTACACGTGGAAGAATTGATTGTTTTGAAAATAAATGCAAAGATTCACTCCTGGGTAGAACTATTTCAAAGCAGTAAAACAGCGGGTTCTAAAAATGCTTTTGAACAGTAACAGTGAAAAACTCTTAATGGCAGCACAAATAAGGTAGTGTTAATGAATTCAGTCCTTGCTGGTAAAATACTGCCGTGCTTTTTAAGTCAAAATTTCAAACTGTTCTTGTTTGTTTGCTAGGAGTTCATCTCCCTGTTTTACTTGCTTTTAATCGAATGGGATTTTAGTTCTGCCTGTCATTTTGAAGAAGCCTGGAAAAGAGGGAAAGGCCCCTGTGAGAAATTAATTTAACAACCAAATGCTGTCCCTGAGAAACCAGAGCAGTTCCTCTGTGCCAGGAGGGACCAGAACAGAATGAGGGGAGTGAGAAGGGAGGGTCTGTATGCTGCTCACAGTCTCAGCTCTTGCCCAGCTCCGTTTTGGTCTTTATAGGTCACTGGTAAAAATTTTGTAAAATGTTCTGAAATTTTAGAGATTTGAAAGAGGCTTGTCCACAAGTGTCATGAGGAGCTCAGGGTAGTGGAAGCTTTTAGCTGTCCCTTATTTCATTTACGTGCCTAAGGAAAAGCTGTCACTTTGCAAAAATCTGGCATCAGTGCCAAGCAGTCAGGTTCTGGTTTATCTCCTAAGTTCTGTCCAGGTTTCCCCTTAGAAAAATGGAAACAAAATCCTGTACTTGGAGTACTGTTCCCACACATGAAGTTTCAGTTTGAAGTGAATTAAAATCACCAGTGGATCTGTTCAACACTAGTAAGGCTCTGCCTCAGTTGCCAGGAAGCCTTTTTTTTATGCCAGGGGGGAAATTTGTGGTATCTGTTACTGATTTCTCTAGTAAAAAGATTTTCTCCTAAACCCAGTGTCCAGAAGTACAAAAGTCACCCTGTTTGCTCCCAAGGACAAACCTAGAGAAATAGGCCACTCATTCAGACATCTGTTTAATCCACATCCAGCAGATTGTTTCCTTACCAGGAGATACCAGTTTTGGAAGAATTTGATTTCAGGATTCGAAGCAGTTCCAAAGACCACTTGGGCTTGACCTTCAAGTGCCTTAGATACATACAAGCCTTGAAAATGACCCTCTCCGCCCTGAGAACTTTTGTGGGGAAAAAAAATAACCACCCAGGGGGTACAGTCTTAACTATGTTGCTGAGTCAATGAATTGCAGTGCTTAAATCAGCTGAAGATTCAGTTAACCATGAACAAGTTTCCTTAAGGTAGGAAAATATAATAGTACTAAGGCTTATAGTTAGTGAAGCTGATGTTAAATATATGCACATGCCTGTACAGTGGGAAAGGAAAAGAGAGGGAAGAGATGATTTGTAATCCAGTGTCTGCTGTGTGGGAAGAGCAAGGAGCTGAGGAGACACATCCAGGAGCAGAACATGGATTCTGCAGCATTGCTCAGAGACCCAGCACCACCACGCACCCAGTGCCACATAAACATCCCAGTGCACCCCATGAGGCTGCCAGGAACCTGATGGGGAAAACAGCTGAAGCAGCTAGAAAGCTCATCCAGCTCTCATTGGCAGCATTTTCAGCATTGCAAACAATTGTTACCTGAACTTGCACCATTGATGCTTCAATGGAAAATGTCCAGAAACAAGGAGAGACTTTGCCAGACCTTGCCAGCAGCACTGGGGTAGAATATGGATCTGGAACAAGTGTGATTTTTGTCCCAGCTACAGCTGATCCCAGCATTATGCAGGCAAACGTCCTTAATGAGAGATAGGGACAATAAATTCTGTGCCTTTGTGTAGGCAGTGGCATTTTGGTATTGGGGGCAAAATGCTTCACAGAAGCCAAGACGCTCTTTTATCTTTTCATGCGTCTTCACAATTTCATTTCAAAATATGGCTTTTTTGTGAGCTGTCTGTGATTCCCACTGCAAACCTGAACAGTTACTGTGCTCATGTATCATGTATATGCTTGCAGATCACACCGTGTTCTGAGATCTGCTTTCACAGCATTCAGAATGTGCAGCTGCAAATGGAAATGTAGGAGGGGTCAGCACTGAGGGGTTTGCATTTAGCATCAACTACTGGGATCCCAAAACTAGAAATGAGCCAGAGGAAAGCAGCAGTGCTCTGCTTTGCATATGTTTATGGCCCAGGAGCAATTCCAAGGACCCAGGTCTGATTTCCCAATTCTGCACACACACTCCTGCAATTTTTTTCAATATTGGCACCAAGAAATATGTAGGCATCTGAGGGCTGGGTTCAGACCTGAAATTAATATTTACTTCTGTCAATTAGGAGTAGACAAGTGCTCTGTGATCATCACCTCAAAAAAACCAGAGCTTTATCTGTAGAGTCGAAAAATTGTGTTTGAACAGAACACAAGATCTGCAAGTGTATTCAAGTTTCTCCAAGTCTCACTGTTTTCAGTACAGGCACCTACATTGAAGCAAAATATTTAAATCTCATCCCTGTTGTTTTATGTCAGTGACAGAATTTTACTCCTGTTAATATTACTTCTACTGTGACATGAAACTGTGTGACAAAGTAAATGAATATAGCAAGAAAGTCAAAGTGTCCATGCAAAATGTGTTGACATACCTGCTCTGTCTTCCTAGCCTTTTCTTTCTATCTTTGCTTATTTGTTGTGTTTCTTCCTGTGACCTGTTTTGGTCACTCTCAAATAAAAAAAAACCTCATTTACAGTAGGGTGGTTTTTTTTTTCAAATTGATGCCAACTAATAATTTCAGACAGAAATTGTACCTTGTCAGGACTGGCTGATTCTTGCAGCTTGTTGAATTTGAGTTCCAGACACAAATACAAGGAAAATATTTAACAGTACTTAGAAAATTGTTTTAGTAGTAGATACATGAACTGGAGACAAACACAGTGAAGTTATGTAAAGCCTACAGCAACTTCATGATCACGAGTATTTACACAAGCTAACTAATCCAGAGAGCTTTCACCAGCCAGCGACAGAAACACACAGCTGCTGTGGCTGGTTCGTGCAGGGTTTGTCTTGTGAACTTGGAATCCTTGCCGCACTCCTGTAATCACTCCAGCAGTAATTTCAGACAAACTTCTCATGAGGTGACAGCCTCAAAGCACAAAAGAAGCTTCAATCCTTGAGTCAAAAAAGCATTTTCTTTCTTTTCTCTAAGGGCTATGTACTCTGTGCAAGTTCTTGACTATGAATAGCTCACCATGCCTTCTAACCCAGGCTCTGCAGTGCCTGTGGGCTGGCCCCATGAAACCATCCCCTCACTGTTCTGCCACTCACTCACTGACCCAGGCACCCACTGCTGTTCTCAGTGGGGTGCCGTTAGCCCAGGCCCAGTCATATATTGGACAAATCCCTCTTATTTTTGTGTATGTGTGAATATATTCACTAATATATTCTCTGTTATTTAGTCAAAGAACAGCAAAATATGTTTATGTGAATCTAACAGTCTGTGTGATATCTGAATATCTCAGTGCTCTTTGGGATCATTCTTAGGCCAGTTTGTCAAAATTTGGGGGAAATCTCTCCCTTTGCATCATTTCACCAATTAAATGCTTCATCCTTGTATTTGTTTTCTTTTGGGAGTGTAACATAAACTTGGGTGCAATTGAGCCTCTGTGAGGTCCTGATTTACTCATGGAAACCAAATTAAATGGATCCATGAGCCAGCATCGATCCACTTGGGACAGGTTAGACTGCAAAGTAACTGTGATACCAGTTTCTGTACAGCCCATATAATGTGTTCATCTGCACAGAAATCTCCCAAATTGTTTAAAGCTCCTACACCAGCCGTATTTTGAGATCCAGCTGAGAAGCCTCAATTTAGTGTCTGTCAGGAACTGAATCCAAACTTGCATTTCATATCAAAGCATGTCACTCTGTAACAGTTCTGTCATTCATGCAAGTCTTGCAAATTTCTATTTCCCCAGATAAAAATAAATATAATATTCTTGTATTTGTAAAACTACACAAATAAAAAAAAATTTAAAAAAGACAAAAAACCAACCAATTAAACAAGTAAAATAGCCTAAACTCCTACTTTACTTTGATTGGAAAAACTGATCTTAAGACTGGGCTTGTAAATGTTCTTGATATTTTTGCAAGGATGCATGGTAGCATATGGGGCTTAGAATTCCAGTCTCAGGGTCCATCAGTGCTTAACATTTAACAAGAAACTGACATTTGTCAGTCACATCTATTGTAAGTTTACACAGTGTATTTCCCCCAGCTGTCTATGTGAAGAGGATGGACACTGTATTAACAGCTCTACATGTCTCCAGGTACTTTGAATCCCTTTCCTCCCACTCCATTCTCCTATCAGGCAATGAGCTCAGGTCAGACTCACCTCAGTGTTCCAGCACATCAGTCTGCATGTAGAGGCAGAAAATCTGAATCTTCTCACTGCTGACCTTATTGTTTCACAGACTATTGATTGCAAGTCATCAGGTTTCAGTAGTTCAAAGGGATCAGCCTCTGGAAAAGAAAAGCAGAAAGAAGGAATGAACCCATGCACAGGACCAGAGCTCAATTGCAACTGAACTGACAAACGTGACTGACGTAATATAATGTGGAGATATAATAGTGAAAAGAGTGTCTCTTATCTCTCATGTGCAGCCAGAAGTTTGCAGCACACCAGTGAGCCCACCAGTGGCCTGCAGGGAAGGGAATGCTGGCAAGGACCACAGCAAAGGCTGAGCAGGACAGCTGTCCACCTCCAAGGGCTCCAAACGGAGCAGAAGTTCTGTGTTTCTGCCTGTGGACCCATGTTCACCTTATGCTTTGGTGCAGAGAGAACAAGAGGCACTCCCTGAAGCAGAGCCAGGGTGGAGAACCCTGGAAGTGTGTGTGAACACATCCTCCACATCCTCAGCCAGAGCCATCCCTTTTCTCGTCTCACAATCAGGTAAGTCCCACAGACATCCAGCAAAGAACTCACTTCACCTCACCAGCACCCCTCAGCTCCCCCTAGAAAACTTTACATTTCCACAAAAGGGTCAATGAGGCTAAATTTGTAAATTTATGTATAACTTATGAAGGTTTAGACTAACATACATAGTTTGGAGAAGTATACCTTGGTGGATTTATTAACAACTGCTTTTCTTCTACTAATCTTAATAATTTGTGATATTGCATGCAGAAAGAAGAACTTGGAGACATCAGTTATGGTACTTGGATTCAAATCTAATATAATTTGATATTAGACTCATCAGGGCTTTAGAACTCAAGTTAGGCCATTAATTTCAAGTGTATTTTTTGATAAACTATTTGCAAAAGAGATGTATTCCAAATGTTTGCTCATTTAATTAGAACATAAAAGATTTTTCTCTTTGACTGGAGCTTGCTTCTGACCCTTCTTGCCTGTGTGTGGTTAGTATTGTTCTTGGCTAATGAGATAAAGGATATGTACTAAACATTTACACATTAAAGGCATCCGTCATTCAGCATGAAGGTGTTGATACATCAAGGATACCTCAAACATGCTGAGATTCCAACAACTTGTCAGACAAATTAGCACCTTACCAATTGGGGGTAAAATTGAGTTTCACATTTCTCCCTGGTGGGAAGAAAAAAAATCAAAAATCACTGTAGTTTAATACCTTCTTTGCAAATAGGAACACAAAAGGCTTTATTACCTCTGTAGTGTAAATTATAGCCCTCACCAACTATCTGATTTTTAATTCATTGGTTTTAAATGATCCCAGGCAGCTCAGAGCAAATCCATTGTGTTATTCCTCTCTTAGAGCAGACATCTTCCCTCCTTTAAGTCCATATCTTTTACAATTACGTAAAATTTACACTTCTATATTAAAATGGAAGCAAATGAAGGTCTCAAATCTGTATGTTTCATTAGCATATAACTGCCAGTGGGGGGTTAACCCAAACTCTAAGGAGTGTGTAGAATTGTGGGACTATGTACGGCAGTGAAACTAAAAAGGTCAAATTTTTAATTTCGTTTTTTCAGCTTACTAGTGCTTACAATTAGTGCTCAGAGCTTCAGATTGCTGGCACTCTGCATGAGACATTCAGCCCCAGAAAAACCCACTGTCAGATAATCCAGTTTAAGCAGGTATCCCAAAGGAATAAGTGGGCTGGGAGTAGGTGCTGTAGACACTACAACAGGATCAAATTACTATCCTTTATCTCTAAGCTGCAAATCATTTATATCCAGGGAAGATCGTGGCATAAATTCTTGCCTGCACAAGATTTGGGAAGAGGGGGTTACTGTCATAAACCTCTAAAACAGGAATTATTTATGCATTACAAGGGCTTGCTTTAACTTACATACCTGACCATGACCCAATCACAAACATGTATTTTCTAAGATTATGAGGTCAGCCAAACAAGACAGAATCAAAGCAAGACAGAGCCTAAAGTTTTATAGAGATAGTTACAAAACAAAGTTTCCCTTCAGCCATGTCTTCATTCTCAAAAATCTCAAATTTAACAGATTTTTTTCTATATATACACAGGATAGATATTTGAGGAGGATTTGCCTGGTTAAAGCTGCTTTTAACTCCATTCAGAAGGAATCTTCATCACAAAAATTTTATTATCAGCCCTTCTAATTTGTCATTAAATCCTAATACCTAAACAAGACATACATACACCTCTGCCCACACCTGGCTATCTGCTCCATGGGACTCTTATCCTATGGCCACAGTTTCTCCTTTAATGGGAACAGGACCCGTTAACTGGTGTCCTGTGTGCAATCATCATTGTCCAAAGATTCTGAATCATACTAAACTCATTATGGAATAACTGCCTGGGAAAAGAGTGTTACCAGAAGCAAGTATTTAATTCTGAGCTGCCCCTTCCTTCTCTGCAGGTATGTTTTTCAGAGTTCTCAGCACAAAAAGTGAGTAGAGCTGTTAGTGCTCAGCATCCATAACCAGGCAGACAAGAGCTGCTGAAGCACAGATATGGGATTGAATGCTGACAGTTTGGGCATTGCACAGGTGTGTCAGATTTGTAAACCAGATTCTTATACAAAGAACTTCATATAAATATCTGGAGAAAGCTAGAGTTCATGCTCGTGTGGAACATAGAGCAGTGCCCCTGCTCAAAAACATGTATCAGATACATTAAAAAGCTTACAAATTTTTTGCGTTGAGGGGAAAAAGTTTCCCAAACAAAAAGATGCAGAATCTTCAAATCCTTAAAAGAGACATTTTTTCCCATACATATAGTGACATGATTTATAAATATGTAATTAAAACGATCATAAATCTGTAGATAAGTGTTGGTATTTGACTGAAACACTAATGGCAAGCATTAACTGCATGTGGTCTGTTGTGTGGCTACTGGAATCAAGTAGTGAAGAGGATCACAGTTCCTTATTAGTTAGGACCACCTAGAGTGATAGAAAGCTTGAATGATCAAAGAGAAGACAGTTTTATGCTGCAAATGTTGATATACTCTTGGCTTTCTAACTCATTTTAGAGGTCCAGTGTGAACACTTGACATGTTAACTACTGAGCAGGGAAATGAGTTTAATGTTAGACTACAAAAGTTTTGTTTGCTTCAAAGATAAGTGAATAATATTCAGTGTTATATTCCTGTCCCTATTGGATCAAAAAATAGTTTTGTATTAGTACCAGAGCTCAACAGCTTATTTTTGCCTACCTCAAGCAAGACTAAATTAGCCTTTCTTGCTAATAACAGCACATGAAAGAATCTATCCTGCTTTGTCTGAATATTCACAGTAATCACTGCTTAATTAGGGTGAAAAAATTTCATTACTTAATTTCTTTGTAGAAACCAGATTAATTCAGAGTGATTGTTTACTTTTCATAACTTAGTCCTGCAGTTCCAAGGAATTGTTTCTGTCTTGTTTGAATAGCTGAAATGTTTCAGAGAGGAGGAATGTGTCTCTGCAGTATTGTTGGTCGTAAAAACCTGCACCTCATGAAGGTACAGCTCTTCCTTGAAACACATTTGTGAACAAAACCCTATTCCCATGTGTGTAAATGCTAACAAAAAACATGACTGAAACAAGCTCTGCTTTGGAACTAATGTAACACTGAAGAGAGAGAATTGTCTTGCAGAATTCAAGTGGCTCTAAATTCTGTAAGGACAGCCTCAATTTATTCACATATATCAGAAATTATGTTGTTTGTTGCTGTTCAACTCCAGCCCTGAGGCTGTTCAGGTTATGGCTTTTGATTCTGGGATTCATCAAATAAAATCTACCCTGGATATAGAAAAGCCTTCTCATTCAAGTGACAGGTGCTGGAAAGTAGTCTCTGTTAAGAAACCTGAACACTGATTTTAAATTCTATCTCAGAAAAAAACCCTTAACTTCTGATTGAATAAGAGTAGTGATCTCCTGTGAGAGACTTTTCACTTAACATAACTGAAGGACACAAACAGGAGACACATGCAGTAAAATAACAACCTGATGCTTCCTCTGAGGATGAGTTTTAATGAAAAGTTTTACCCTCCTCATATATCAAAGCTCTTCACAACTCTTGACCTGATAACCTTTAAATTCTCTAAAATCACCAGAGTTTTAAGGTGTTAAGCACCTTGGTATAGCAGTACAATTTTTTAAATATTTAATACATTTATGTTTATTATTTATACAACATATAAATACTTACTATTAATTAACCACTGAATATATTTAATGTTTTCTCACTAAATAAAAAACATACACCAGCTGGAAAAATATTCTCAGATATTATATTTGCTGTCTTTGAGGCCTGCAACCAAGTAGATACTTCTCAATATAAAATGGACAACTGCCTAATCAGAAAAGTTGTCCCTCCCTCCTTGCCAGTATCTAAAATCCATTTTCTCACTCCTAAAATGTCAGGACGGCTCCGTTGCAACATCTTGACAGAAGCTGCAGAGAACAGAGCTGTCTGCATGGTCATGTGCTCCACTACAAAGTCAGCATCACTTCACTCAAAATCCTTGAGCTTGGCGTAAAGATGCCCCAATCTCATTGCAGTTTGCTTTTTCAGACCACTTAATCCAGTACAAAACTACTAGAGAATCAGGAACAACACCCAAATTCTGCACTTTTGAAGGCACAGTGATCGGTTTGAAATTCAACTAGAAAAGAAAATATCCATGTTCAGATTTGAGGTAATAATTTAACCTTTTTGAAGAAATAGGAGGCTGGGGCTGTCAACTTTGAACCATCCCCATGTTTAAGGTTCAGACCTCATTAGTTTTGGCTAGGAATACTCTCTAATTACTAAGAGAGTTTCCTCAAGTTGCACTTTAGAAATTCATCTTTTTTGTAAGCTGTAAAGTATTCATAAAAAGCTAAAAACTGTGGGAAAATTAGCATTGATGGATGTTTTCTTACCCTCCATCAGGAAATGATGTACTTGAAACTCATTACAGATCTTCACAGCAACTCTGCTGAATGTGCCTTGGGCTTTGTGCTGATCAGCACACAGAATTTGCTGCATAATTCATCTCTCTTGTGTCACATTTAATGTATAACATGTATTTCCTGTTAATTATGAAAATAAGAAGGCGTCCTTTCTTTTGGAAACATAATCACAAAATTACTACAGAAATTAAGAAACATGGAGTTCTATATTACCTCCTGCACAGAAATAGGAGGAAAGCACTGCAGTGAGAACTCACCAAATAATATTTTCTTCTTGATGCACCAGGCACAGCCTCTCCCTGTGGCCACACAAGAAGAGGTGCATGGATGGGATCCCTGTTGTCCTGCCAGGGTTACCATTCTCACTGGAGCTGTGGTTTTGCATGTGGTCCCCTTAACTTTCTTCCACTGAGAGAGGTTTGGATGTTTTCATGTCTCTTTTCATGGATGTCAATGAAACATTAGGCATCCTGTATCTCATTTTCCTCATTCAAGGTTGAAGATTATTCAGTAATATTCTACTTCACTTCACCCATCCATCTCTACGTGTCTGTTCAGCTTCCCTTACTAAAAGAATGAAGAAACAAAAATCCCATCTCAGCATCATATCCACACCAATACATCTTATAGATTATGTATTATCTGCCATCAGGGTAGGAGAGGGAAAGAGTGAAGTGATGGAGCAGGAGAAGGAAAGGAGCAACACCATAAATCTGAAAACATACCATTATTATTTGGAATAAGAAGGGGGCTCATCTGTACTCAATGGTACATTTGGCCTACACATTTTCATTGACACATTGATTACTTCCCTTTGGAGAAACAATCTGGTGCTGGGATTATTTGCTCAGGAAAGTTTGATGGGGCCCTTGGAGACCACATATTGTCTCTCACTTATGGGGCAGTTCCATAATTCTCCATTTTCAGAAACTTTCAGGTGATATTCCCTTTTGTCTCCTGCCCACATGAAAATCTTCATTCATAATTGTTAGGATCAGTAGAGCTGACAAGCTGCCTAGAGCAATATAAAGTTGTGGTATCAATAATAGTGCTGGTGATCTCTAGAGAGAAAAATGAGTCTGGATGAAAAGACATATTATCAGTATTAGCTTTCAGGAACTAGGATAAATTTCCATATCCCCATCTGAAGAGATACCTGGGGCAGAACCCCACTGAAACAACCCTGCAGGACAAGAGTGCAGCTTTGGTAGCTTCTTCTCCAGAAAATCTTAACTTTACTGTTCTTTATGCAGATATGAATCATTTTACTGCCAGAGTAGGTGGTTAAAGTGATCTGGCTGTTAAAAAAAAATGGCCTGAGGGGAGATTTCATTCTGACACAGCTGATCTCTCTAAGAAACAAAAACAGCCGTGGCAGGAAGAACTTAGGTGTTTTCAACCTTCTCCTTCAGGGTGGCATTTAAAATCATGTGAGAAAACAGTACACTTAGCACTAGTTATTGTAGTATCTGAATTTCTTGTGAAATACTTAAACATCAGTTCCTAGAGTCACATGGCTGTAAAATCATCTAGTGCTATTTTTTTTTTTAATACTCTATTCATGACTGTGGGGAAAATTTAGGAAATCACTTCTAAACCAACAAAGCCAAGAAGACTAGACATACCAAATGTACTCACCAAACTAGAAAATCATGGCTTTGAAGTCAATCTCATGATTTCTAGACACTTAAAGCATATTTTATTGAAGTGTGAGATTGCAATGCTGCAATTTTTGGGAAATAACTTTTACTGCTCAAACCCAAACATACCTCTTACAAATCAGTGGTATAAGCAGTCACTTCTGCCTTCCCAGAGGGCTGGACAATGCCTCTTCAGCCAGTTTAGAAGGTGAAGATGCAAAATGTTTCAGAATAATGTAAGCAAACATGAAACAACCTGTAAAGAGAAAATATAATGAAATATTCTTTTATAAAATGCAGGGGTATAATATCATCATCTTACAATAGAAGCTGTTCCCATCACCTCAGCATTTCACCTCAGGGCAAGTTCATAGATTTCTCTTTTTTTCAAGGTATTGATTCTTTTGTGTATCCGAATTGAGATTTAATTTTTTTTTCAACTTTTAGCTCTCAGGTTAGAAGCCTTGCTTTAAAACTGCCCATTTTATCATTACATACTGCACTTATTTTACATTTCTTGCATCCTTAAGGATATTTTGCCATGAAAGTTTATTTTGTAACTTTTTATCTATTGAAAGTTGGTTTAAAACATTAGAAAAAAAAAACCTATAGAGTTATTAAGGCACATTCCATGCTGTAGGTCCAATTGCTCAAAATGTTCATAGTTTTTCCTTCCAAACCCACATATTTCACTAAACCTTGTCTTGTTCTATTTCTCACCCTTGGGTTTCTTTCACTCTTCACTGGCATAAATAGAGAGACTAATATTCTTTGAAAATATATCTGCACAGATCATTTGTTCTTGAGGTACAATATCTTATTTACAAGAATATTTTATATAAGAACTGAATTATTGATAGACAGCCTTAACATAACATCTAGGGCAAAATATTGTTGCTATATTAAACTGTATTGTATTACTTTCAGGTCAAGTGATGGAATAGTTTGATCTTTGTAGCTTTGATCACAGATTCAGAAAATTCGACAAATCAAATTGAATCTGTCAGATCAAAATGTGCACCTTCTTAGTTTTGCTGAAGAAAGACTCCACCAAGTTCTAAACTTAAGAGGGAAAAAAAGAGTCTGTTCTCTCTGTAGAAATAAGGCAGCTTTTTATGCCCCAGTCTTTTAAAGCTGGGAACTCCTGGCCAATAGAATTATATTGCTCTAAAAGAAAGCACCTAACAAAGTTCCTACATAATGAATGCACAAGAGGATTTTAAATACAATTTGTATGAAGGCTTCTCAAAAATAAAATTTTTTAACATTCTCCAAAATTTCTGACAGTACGCTTAACAGCCTTATTGCAGACAGACACACTCAGAAGGTACACACCTCAAAGAATACCAAACAGCATTTCCCAGATGTGTTCTCCCAGGTCTCCTAAGCCCCCATGCTCCCTCCTGGCTCCTATTTAAATTTTCCATTGATACTCACTATTGAGAAGAATTAAGCCCATGGTCTGATTCTGAAGCCATGCAAGGTTTAACTCTGGCCTTTTATCTGGAAAAAATGTCCATAGGTGTAATGGTGCTGAGAATGAGTCAAAACTATCCCTAGCACCCAGTACTGCAATTTGCCTTAGCCACCCATAAAGCATTGCTAAGATTATTCACACGATTTTCTCCTCAAATTATTTGACAGGCTATTAAAAACAATAGACCACTATTAAGAATAGAATTTTGCCAGATTTTCTCAATTCATCAAAGGGCACTTCTCCTGAATGTACAACTAGGCTTTTATATGATGGAGTTTTGGCACAATCGTTTCATAGAACTTATAGTAAAGCAAATCTTTTTCCATATCCTCAACATCTCGCCTTGAATCTAGAGACTCCTCCAACCAAAGCTCCTCCTAAGTCAATTTAGTTGTTTTCACTCCATGTCACCCTTCATTGCCTTTATGCTTCTCTAAAGAATGATAAAATGAGGTGGAGGAAGCTGATACCTGAAAAGGCTGCCTTACTAAGGGTGGGATTTATTTCCGTAACAAACAGTCAGAGGACCATTAAGCAACTATTTCAGCATCCTTTACTCAAAGGAGTACTACCAGAGGGTTGGATAAGAGGGAATCCCAATTTCAGTATCAAAATATTTAACCATAAACTAATATCTCCTGTGCCAGACTTGTTCTTCCTCTCAGAACTGCACATCACTGTGCGTCATGGAAATGAAACAGCAGATGTTTCCAAATATAGAGGCAGAGCCATTGTGCTTTCAGCTGTCTTCCTGGACTGCAGACATACATTATAACTGTAGGCAGAAAGCCTTCTAAAATACCTGACAAAATTGGGGAGGAGGTCTAAAATTTTAAATAATTAGCATATTCAAAATATTTATAGCTGATATGTGAAAGACGCAGAGCAGGGAAGGTGGAACTGTTAGTAACATCATTCCTGCAGCAAGCCCTTTTAGATAAACGCCTGTAGAGAGTCCAGCTGGACGTCTGCAGAGGAATTTGACACTGACATCCCTGGTAGTCATTCAGTGGGTGCTGGCTGATGAAAGATACTGAGTGCTTAGAGTAAGAATCCTGTTGAAAACCCATGGCAGCTTTAAAAACAAAACCAGGTAGTGGTTTCCAAAAAGGAACCAAATATATTGTGAACTCGATACTCCTCTCAATTTATAGTCGATCTTTAATCTGTGAACCCACCCACAAAACAATTGCTAGTTGATTTTCATTGTATGTCTTGCTGAAAGAGAAAAGCCAATTGGTGATATGATGCACTTTCACTGTTAGAAATAGCTGTGCATTTGGAAGTGATGGAGGGACAGTATGAGCTGGTTGTTTAGGACTGTCACTCTTCAACATACACCATATTAAGATTCATTTTTAGTTAGAAGAATTTGTTATAAAAGATACATTATGTTTACCCATTTTGTTTGGGATGTACATGACAAAGAATAAGTTCTCTAAGATCCATGATGACAGTAACTAAAAAGAAAAAGTATTAGAATTGAAAATGCACCCAACCTCAGAATTTGCATGAATACAAAACTCAATATCCCCAGGATTTCCAAAACATCTCTGGATGTCTCTGGAGTTCCCTGAGCTGTTATTTTCACCAGTTTTTGAAGTCAGATGACAATCTCATTATTCCAATCCAATTAGTGTAATCTCCTCACTTTCCAGGAGGACAACAGCCACTAGGAGATACCTTTTACTGTATCCCAGAGCATATTGAGAAACAATGAATATTAAATAAACTCCAGGATGGTCTTGTGTAGGGACTGAAAAAAGAAGTTCAGAGTAATTATAACTGCAAAATGTCAATATCTTATTGATGTTACATAATTATGCAGACATGGTATACTGAAAAAAAATCTGTGGAATGCTCAGGATTGTTGTTTCACTTAAGCGAGAAGACAATACCACCATGGTGTGGAGGATCATAATCTCTTGCCATTTATGCATACATCTGCTTATTTATCAAAATTAGATCTATTTCCTCTCACTTGTAACTCATTTGTAATTTTTTGATCTGATTTGGCATTTCAGAAACAGGAGCCTTTTGCTCTTCTTGGGTTTGTTGTGCTCATCTCACAATGAAGATTTAGTTTTTATTTAAACTGGATAGCCCAATATATTCAGTTCAGCCGCTAGATTGACTGTCACTGAGTTGTCAAATGCCTGTTATGAATAGTATACAGAAGGAGAGCAAGTTGACCTTGAACTTGCTAAATGCTTTATGAATACTACCCATTTCCAGAAAAATGTGAATCTGTTTTCCAGATTTGCTCTTTTTGCTTTCCTTAAGGCTGTTCTCAGTAACAAATGCCTTTCATCTTAGTGAGCTGCTTGTAACATGGAAGGTATGGGAAGGGGAAAACAACATTCTAATGATGAATTTAATACTTGTGGATTGTAGAGGATTGATTATATTGCAAACTGAATTCCTGGACTTAGCCAAAGGCTATTAAGAATATTGTGTCTATAATGCCAGCCATGTTTCCTAAAAACTGTCAAATTTTGGGTTATAGTTTTTCATTGCTGGCCTGATTTGGTCTTGATGACTTTTCTTTTAATTGCTATTTTCATTGCTAAACAAAGTCAGAGTGGATGATGCTATTTGAATACAATAAATAAAAACAATCATGGGCTGTCCACAAGCCCATGCCTTGTTTCCAAAGCTAAGAACGGAACCTTGGCGCCTCCAGCTGGCGTTGGAAACACGGAATCCTTGTGCATACGCCAAAGAACACAACAGGCAAGGCGGGCACTTGGTGCTCGGGGATCCAGGTTGTAACCAGCAGAGAAGCACTCTAAATAGAATTAATTTAAGACACTATGTTCAGTACTGGATTTTGATCAAATACTTCAAAAGTAAAAAATAGCAGCTAATTTACTCTGCCATGAAATACATTGGTTCCTTTTCAAAAGCTACTTTCAGCTCTTTCAGAATTTGTGGGCAAAGTGGTTTCTAGCTAATACATAGTTTTAAATGCTGTTTTGAAAGCCTCTTGCATGATAGAGTTCATAGCAACAGCTTCTGCTACTGCTTTAAGAGCACAATAAGGTTTAATAAGAAGGATGCACTTCAGTTCATAGATTGCTTGTTTTCTGCTTTACTTTAGTCATCATAATCTTTACCTATGCTTAGTTAAAAAAAATCTGAAATAAAAAAGGCAGCTACCAGTATTGATCTCCTCTACTCCACAGCAGGTTCCCTTGATCTGGATCGAACCTGTCTCTGTCAGTAACAGCTTTTTCAGGAGACAGTTCTATTTAAAATGTTTCACAGGGCATCTAGTTATTTGTTCATTTGTCAGGAATGGTGGAAGAGACTATAATAGACAAGCAGCCTCAGCTGGCTGCTGGATGTAAGACTAGATCCGGTCATACCACAAAGACAGAATAAGTATATATTTTCTGTGCTCTGTGGAAAATAGATTTATGATACATCTTGACCTAAAACTTATTAAAAAACCCATTATCAATATTAATTGAAATGTAAAATTTCCTTAGGAATTTCATTGCAAACATTTTTACTCTAATATTGTTTTTGATGTTAAGAATAAGAGGAGAGTGGCATGGGCTGCAGTATGGTACACATGGCAGCTATCAATTCCATGCTGCAAGATCTGCTTTCCAGCTGAATGTAAATGGAAATGTTTTCCTGCAGAGCATGTGCCCCCATCACCTGTACCACCCACCCATGCAAAGCTGGGAAAAGGACAGTCTCTTCTGACAATCTTGTTTATCAAATGAAAACTATCTTGGTCTTTGTGGTTTTCAAAGAGCTTCATCTGAAGGAGAGCTTCAATGAACACTGAAACACACAATATGCATTCAGTGTCATTGAATGTGAGGTACAAGTGTAGTCCAGAACATCCAGTGTCATTTGCAATATCAAAGACCGCTGATGTCACTTAGAGAGGCAGTTGGAGAGCCCATCCTACATTAGACATGGTGAGAAGAAACCTGAGACCTGTTCCTTTTCTTCTGACACACTTACAAGACAAACACATGCTCCATTAAAAATAACACAACTCTGCTCTGATATGTTTCCCTCCCATGTGTCTGACTTAAAAATATGCCTCAGTTCAGAGTGTTATGCTTATTAAGATATAATATTACTGCGCTGCAATGAGCCACTTCAGAGAACACAGCAGGGAAGCTGGCTCCCATTGTGCCAAAGAGGGCAGCCCCTTCAATCTCAGCACTGGAGCAAAACATTCTCTGCTTGCAACCCTCTCTCTACTTGCATCCAGAGTTTATTTTTGTTTATTTTTTCTTTTCTTTTTCTTATTTTCTTGAGTCATGAAAAGCCTATGAAAAGCTGTAGTGACATAATTGACACTACAGCAGCTGAGGCTGAGAGCACTAGAAAGAAGCATATTACATTTTCTTTGCACAGGTCACTGAGCATCCAGTACGATTTTAGCACATCTCGTTGTGGAGAGCTTTTAATGCTAATTTGTTGCTATTATTTAAGAATAGTCTGCTGACAGGGACACTACCAGCATGCCGTCTAAACATTAGATATTATTTTGACCTTGCTTTATTCCTGCAGTAAAACCTGATCGCAGGTGGGAAATGCAGGCTGTTATTCATACATTAACCAACAATAGGGGCAGCCCAGATCATAACTGAACATGGAGGGTGAGCGTATGGAAATTATGGAGGGTTTTTTCTTTCTTTTTTTTTTGGTCTATATAAAGGAACTTAGCACTAATTTTTTACATGAAAAATGATACATCAAATATTAGGTATAAATAATGCAGAATGCCACTGCACCTGTGAATTACATACAATGCTTCCAGATGAAACAATGAAAATATTGAAGCAACTAGCAAGATGTTTCTAAAAGAATTAATTTATAAAATTATTCAGCTCTGCATCTTAGCAGTAAAGACACTTTTGTGGCACAGATTTTTGAATGAACAAGTATATCCTGGTTTAGGAGCAGTGGGTCACCAGTTTTCCCCTGTTCAGCAGGTTCACCGTCCCAGAGATTCCTCACACTGAAATTACCAGTGAGCAGCCTGACCCCAGGGACAGGATCGCTGTCATGTGGCAGTGGCTGGGAATTTTCCACATTTTTAGCACTTATGCATACAGCAGCTCTACTTAATTGCTTTTCCTTCAGAATTTCTGCAGAAGAGCAATTCAATGAGGCTGGGTAAAGTGTTACAGGTTTTAGGGGTTCTTTGGGGTTTTATAAAGACTGTATGCTTCTCCAAATTTAAATCAGTATAAACTTTTTTTTCAGAGCAGAAAGTTTGTCACAAATTGATAATCTTTATAAACTTCCTCCTTTAATATAGTTTAATCAACATAATAGTTTTTGCTCACAGCCTTAATTACTTTTGCCACTGGAAGATTCTGTTTGGGGTAATGATCATTTATGAATGATCTTCCATTATGGGAATGAGCTTCCATTATGAATTAGAGCAGCTGAAGATTTGTCATGGGTATTTATTCACTTCTTCCCAAATACAATTCCCCATCTCAGCTGAGCAGAGGCTTCAGTTTCAGCCTCTGCTTGAGCCACATTTTTGAGCTGAAGTTTTTTCAAAAAATGCTGTCCATGTTACCACTGGTAACATGATGCACATCTCACACATCTGTTTCTCTCAAAAAAACCTGCAGTCCTCTAGCCTAACACCAATATATTGATGCTTCATATCAGATATTGCAAAACTTACTGCAAATTTACATGTCTCCATCTAGTCCTTTAGTCTTGGACATACAAATATGGGGTTCTTTGGGGTGATGCTGTAAGAATCCACACAAAGAGTCTTCACATGAACTCATACTGGGGCAAAGCACTTCATACCTGGCCCGATTCACCTCATATATATCAAAATACCTCATTCTCAGAATAAAAATAACAATTACCTGAAGAGATGTTGAGAATAGTTCAACTCTGCTAAGGCAACATTGGAGACTAGACCAAAGTAAACAAGCAAAAAGGGAAGTCTTTCCCCAGGATCAGAAGGGAGTCTGAAACGAGAGACATCCTTCATTCATCCACACACAGCTGAGACCTACAGAACTACCTCATAGCACTGCTCTGGGCTCTGCCAGCATGTCACTGGATCTACAAAATAGAGTGGTGGTCTTTGCTAGTCCATCTGACAGAATATCCAAAATATTTCCTGGTAGCCAAGAGGGAAAGGAAAGTTTCTGGGCAAGATTTAAGAACACAAACTACAAGGAGAAAGTGTCTTCTTGGAATACCAAGAGAAGAGGCTGTGACATGGACAGCACAGACTGTGCAAGCAGATGGGAGATGTGGAAAATTGTGATGAAAGTGAAAAGGTGTTTCAGTGCATTAAAAAAACCACAAGGTTGAAATATTTATTTTAAATACAATAAAAGAGAGGAGACACATAATAATAATAATAATTATAATGTGAGACTGAGAAAATACAAAACCTCTGCAGGCTGATGTAGAATACATACATTTAGGAAGTCCAAAGGGGTGTAATTTTGTCTGCCATGAAAGGAAGCAGTAAGAACATGACTGAAAACTTGAAGAAAGGCAAGGGTTAAGCATAAGCAAAAATCCCAGTAGTACCTGGGAGATACTCATGGGCAGGTGTTTGACAAACCCATTTTAGATCATCTGTATGAAGCTCACAATGGCTAAATGAGACTCAAAGAATAAGCAGCACCTAAACATTGTCTCTTTTATCACAAGGACCACAATGCTTTAGAACCACTTTAAAATTCAGTTTTTCAAATTAATTTACAAAGGGAAATGTTAAATTGTTGATAGTGAATATTTGTACAACTAGGCAACCTTTTTCTCTGGAAAGGCTGAAAGTGCTATGCAAGGCCTTAATTTTTTTTTTTTTTTTCTGTAAATCATCTCAGATATTTAGTCAGTAGGCTTGATCTGTAATGAACTTTTCCAAAGCTCTCAAAATCCTGGCAGAGTCTTTGTTTTAAGATCTATTTCCTTTTGCATAGAAATGAATGCAGAAGACTGGTCCAGAATAAAATAATTATTTATATCATAAATAGATATCTGATTTTTATCTTGAAATCTAAATAAGCAGTTTTTGAAAATCTGTTTTTACAAAGAATAAAAATATCCCCAAGATTCATTAGCATATGCACATTATTTTATTTCAGAGTGAAAAAGTAGCTATATACCAGATACCCATTGTATGAGTGTGCACAGACCTGAGAGTGTGTTGTACTTCATTTGCCTGTGCCTAGAGAAGCTGAAAATTAGAAACTGCAAAAGATGGAGCAAAGTCTGGAGAACTGGAGGGGTAAGGGAGGGCAGAGGGTAGGGGAAAAAAAGTGTTATTTTCTATTTCTCAGTTGTAAAAGTCCTGATAAGGTGGATGTTTGTTTACATTCCTCAGACATGCCCTCTGTCTAACATTGTGAGTCTTCAGAAAACACAAGCACTGATACGACAAGCATCAATTCAGCTTTCTAATTATGGAAATACAAATACCTGCCATTTGGATTTTGACAATTTCAAATAGTAGAATTGAATCTGATAAGAAAGGGAATAGGTGAATTTTATGCTGCAATTCTCTCAGGAGACTGGGAAGGAGAATTAAACAGAAGTGTTTGTGATCTTAAAGGCAAATTGGATGACATTTTTAAAGATATCTATAAAAGAAAGATAGTGATTGATAGAGATGGTAGTAAATTTTTTCTCAGAGTAATTAAAGCTTCAAGTTTTTTTCTTTATTCTCTGGTTTGTTTACCTATCATTCAAATCTTTGGCAATAAGAAAAACTTCATATGAAAGATTTTGCTTTAATATCACTGAAAGGAGTGCCAGAGACAGCTTCTAGATCAGATTCAGCAGCACAAACAGAGAATTTTCCAGTCAAAATTAAAGCAAAAGAAAATCAGCATCATAGTGTGTCCTCTTCCCTGTCGTGCTGATGGTTACTTGGCACACTGATATATGTTTACCCAGGGCTGCCTATCCCAGTTTGCCCACAATGGCTGCCTTGACACGAAGATTCACTTGGCAGATGTTTACTTGCATCACCTTCAGGACCCCAGTGAGTTACCTTGACTGAAAGTCAAGCCAAAAAGATTCAGTGTTTGCCCCTTTCGGGTCCCATTCTGTCTCCTCAGCAGCAAACTACTCCATTCAAAAATCAATTTAGTCGCAAGGTCATATGGAAATAGCTCGCAGTATGAAAAGCTTGACTCTGTCTTAGCAAAGGCCTTTGGATTAAGCAGGCAATTGACCACCTAAAAGCTTTGGCCATACTTCACATGCAAAGAACTTTGTGTCCATCTCCTGCACAGCCAGAGCATAAAACTTCGGAAACTCCATGTCGCAATCAATCAAGCTCAGAGGACACAGCCACGGCTCTTGGCACTCCAGCTGGTTGTGCTCCCACTGCATTTGCTGCATACTCGCAAAGTATGACAACTCACATGAGAAAAGTGCTGAGTAAAAAACTATCTTTGCATATACACAGAACAGTTTCTATGATGCTATGAGTAAGGGAAAAGAGAGTTTAGGTTTTTGGAGGTTTTTTCATTTGCATTTCTTACATTGGTTGGAAGCTTGGTTTGGAGGTCAGGTGCTGTCCCTTAAATTGGCCAGTTGTTTTACTTTGTGTTTATTCCATGTATTTTCCAAATAACTTATGAATAATTGTGAAGCTGATCTAAAGTGATGATTTGTCAAAACATAATCACATAACACAACACAGGCCAGGTTGTAATTGTGCTTTAACTGGAGCCCTTGCAGCCTTAAAAAAATAAAGCTGAGATTTTTTTCACTTACAACCACGAGCTACAGACATAAGTGGCCCTGTGATGATCTATCAGTGAAGGCCCACCAGATGGGAGGAACAGAACAGAAATTTTGTTTATTTCTGCAATCAAGCCAAAGTGAGCTGAAAATCCTGAATGAAAAACTTTCCACAGAATTTTTACACAAAGATCAGAGACTTTTTCTTGGGATGTACCACTTGGGAATTTGTGATCCCTGTTCCTACCACAGTTGTATAATTTTAACATCCCAGAGAGCTGACAGACTTTGACACTAACAACTGTGCAGGGAGTAAAACAGATTTACAAGTGGCAGTGACCTTTTCATCAAGGGAAGTAAAGTAGACTCAAATCCACCGTACCCCCGACTCACAGTCCTGACAACATCATTCAACATACAGTAGGAAAAGCACTTCAGCAAAAGTTTATGAAAGTGACATTGACACAGCACAGAACATTAAATTGATCCCACCAACATGCTGGGAGTTTTAAGTAGCACCTCTTTCTTTTCTTTTTATTGAGATTTGAAGTATTTTCTGCTTTAATAGTTTAGTGTTACCCAGCCAATTAAAATATACTAGCACCCTTTTAATTATGAACATATACATATTTTGACCATCCTTATAGTAAAAAGACTGGTAAATAAAAATTAAAATAATCCATAATTGAACGTTCCTACCAGCATTTCTTCGCATTCATCTCAGACACCCATAACACTGTGCTGCCTGGACAGGACTTATTCACTGTCTTGGATCTTGTTACCCTAGCAACTAATAGCCAAGCTAGCTTCAAAAAATGTAATAGAGGTGGCCTCTCTGATTTTTAAAGGAAATGGGCTACTTTAAACCCAGTGAATGCATGTTTTAATTGTGCTCTTCATGGCTGAGAATCTCTCCCTCAGCGTTTCTTCACAGTTAATAGCAATTTTATTCATCTATGTGGTTTGATGTGTAGATACAGTAAAGCAAAACTGCCCCTGACAGACATTTGAAGCATAGTTGATTCATTTTTAGGCACCTAAAAACTAAAAATTACATCTGCATTTGTTTATACAGAATCTCTGCAATTTCATTATGATTTAAAATAAGGCTATTATTTTAAATTTATCTGAGAGTACGAATAGTTTACTAACGAGCATTATACAAGCCCAGTTAAGGAAGGTACTCCATCTTCAGAAGAAAGAAAATTGTTGGACAAATTTATGGTAAAGCAAATTTTTCCTATTGATCAAGCCCTCAAGGGGCATTAACAACACTTAAGGGACCAAAGTGCAGAAGATGGCAGAGCTGACACAGAGAGAGGAGTCGGCAAGAGAGCTGAGCAGGGTGGAAGGAAATGGAACACTTTAACATTACATCCTGGTCATACCAAGGTCCATTGACCCTCTACGCATTCCAGATAATTAATTTACAACACATTAAACCTGTGTGTGAAGAAGGATGTTATGCATCAATTGCATAGGAGTAAGAAGTGTTATTGATTTAAGATTTCTATTGTATCATGAACTGACAGAAAGAAACAATCTAGTGGTATTTTAAAGACCAAAAAAAACCTTTTCTGAAGGACAAGTTTGCTAAATAAGTGCACTTTACACTACATTTAACTGAAGTATTGTTGACACCTGAAAAGAAATGCTGTTAGGAAAGAAACCCTCAGCATAATTAGGAGAATATGGCGTCACTGGATAATATTGGCATTCACTCTAGGAAACAAATACTTTGAGGTGATAATGCTCTCTTTTACAGTAAGAGTTTAAAATAGAAAAACACATTGACAAATATTATTTAATGAATAAAATATGAGTGAACCAGTTCCATTAATACAGGATGATGTCTAATGAGATTCAAGCTCATTTTCCTCATAGAATTATTTTGCACTTCACATGTAAAAGAAGGAGACTTGCAAAATAGCAAAGTTAGATTCACGAACATCAGAACCAGTTTCATTTACTGGGGTTTTCTTTTCTGTAAGTTACAATTTTCAGATAACAGCTCAGAAAATTCAGAAGTTCCGATGAAAGTTCTGTACTGCTTAGCATTTCTTACTGCAGTTTAACTTCCCAGGAACACAGGATGGAAAGAAAATCTGCCCTGTGTCACTCACAACTTTCAGCAACTATTTAATTTTCATTTAAGTCTTTCAGTGGTTAGAAGGAGATATGAATCAGGCTGCATGTAAAATACTCCCATGCAAAGAAAAAAAAAAAAAACCAAGAAACTCAATTTCAAGCAAGCAATAGAAAAGGAGAGAGAAATCACAGAGAAGCCTTTAACTGATCTGAACTGCAATAAACCTCACAATATGAAGGGCAGGGTTAGCTTCCTGGTAGAAAGCTGGATGGTTCTTTGGATCTGGTATAAAACACAGAGAGTGTATCAAAACACTTGGAAAGAGCGCATCAAAGATCTAAAATAACGCCTGGGATTTTGCAGCAAGCAAAGCTACTCCAGCCAAATTGAAAACAATATGGGAGCATCCCAAACATAGCAGAGAAGTCAAAGCATCACAAGACTCAAATAGAAAAGTGTGAAGAATCTGAGCTATAAAAGCAGAAGAGTGCCCAAATAACTGCAGATGAACTTGGATACACTGGCCAATAGTATGTAATATGAAAATTTGTGTTTATGTTTAAGAATAACAGTTTACATTTCTCTGCAAGAGTTTCTGGACAGCTGCAAGTATACACAGTAGTGGCAAAGTGGATGGCAGTGGCAATATTAGATCCAGGACCCCTTTGTAAACCAAGCCACACAGCTCCAAGACACAAAGAAATGATAGCTTGAAAGCCAGCCATGAACACACAGCATGATGGCAGCAACACAGAGATGATGCAAGAAAGGCTGCAGCTGTCAGGAGGTAACAAACTGGGCAAAGAATTCATTTAAAAGAAAGATAAACTTTTATTCAGCATTAAAATTGTCTATTTAGGTACTTCTGCAAGAAACATGCAGTAGTTTCTCTCAATAGTGCAGTCAAAACTGAAGTCAAGTGCATTATTCATCATGGGTACTAATAAAAAATTTAATGTCAGTGCTCTCAAAGAGTGAAGAAAACCTTTGGCCTTAGTCTACATGTGTAAAAAGTGATGTATCTCATTTATGGAAAGTTTATGTTAACTGAAACTAGCTATAAAATACTTACTGACATTCCCAAAAGGAATCTGATAAGCGTCATTATCTCAAACTCACTTGAAACTACATAGATTATTTCTCAAATACAAACAATTTCTTTTTAAAATCTAAGTAAAATTTGCTGCTGCAGATGCATATAATGGATCCTTTGATACAAGCCCAGTGGAGCAGTGTCACTTATCCCTTAAATGACACATGTATCCATCTGACATCTATTCCCTCTTCAGCCATTTCTAGTCACAGACAAGGGATATTTGATATCTCAAATATCAGAGAAAAATCAGTGTATAAACTTAGGTTGCTGTGCTCCTCACTTTCTAGAGGTGCCCCATATGAACACCCTTCAGCTGGGCTGCAGGCACTTGTTAGTCCCTTTTCATTGGTGCCAGTGACCAGCTCTGCAATACCTCACATGTGACTGCTGGCCAGACACTTTCCACAACAAACTGTGCTCTTCCCCAGGCTTAGGATTTAGAACAAGAGCAACCACAAAAAAGCCTTGGCAGTTTCCTGATGAAAAGAATTATTTCCTAATACCCATGCCAAGATCAGCTGTGTACATACTAATAAAATGCAAACTGTCAATTACAGGAATAAAGGAAATATTATAGGCTTAACTCCTCTCTGATCTACCTGAATTTTTTTAAAATATAATGTGTTTCCAGGAGGGGTACACACTAAAGGGGGATAAAGCTCCATTTTTGCACCTCCAATAGGTCCAGTCTCAACTCTAAGCAATACAGTCCCCAATGACTTGCTGATCCATCATAGAAATTTCTTAAGTAGGTGCATCCCATTTTCCTTTCTGCACATATTGAGACATCACCAGGATTTATATGATATAACAACCAAACTATTATTCATCCAGAATAACTAAACATTCACAGTGCAGAAGACAAAAATTTATTTTAAAAATTAATTATTTTGGCTAGATATTTTATTGAAATTTTACTGAAATCACTTATTATTCATTTAAAATAAATTCTTTGACATTAGAATTTGAAACATAATAATCAATGATAATTATTGCCTAGAAAAGTAATTCAAATGAAATTTAGAATATCTCATGTCTATCCTTAAAAAATGAAATGAAGGGCAGATCTGCTGCTGTTGTAGAATCAGAAGGGAAAAAAAGTCTCTTATCATCTGAGAACTCATCAGACCATATAAATATGCTACAATATTACAGACTTCAGTATCTAAAGTGGTATTTCACTATTTTCCTGGAGCAAATATAACATTTTTTATTGGGGAATGGGGGGAGGAAGGAGACAGAACATAACCAAAATAAAGCACAAAACAAAATACCTACACTCTTCCTTTTCATTTTACAGTGAAAAAATATTAAAAAGTAAAGCACATTCAGGTGCACAAACCTTAACTGTCTGCAGCTCAAATGGACAAATGATGAAGGATTGTAAGGAAAAGCAAAATAAACTGATTTCCTAGGAGTATGTGATGCACCCTCTGACGGGTAACAGCAATAGAAGAGTAGACATTTCCTCATACTTTACATGTTCAATGACATTGTTTCCCCAATCTGTATCAGAGCTATTATGTTACTTAGTAGCCTATTCAATGATGAGATGGCTTTAATAAATAACCTGGGTGTATTCACCCCTCACTAAATTATAATCAACAGTTGACTCCAATTTTTCATTTGTTTTTCTCTGCCTGTATGTCAACAATGAAGATCTCACATTTCATACACTTGTATTGATAATCACACTACTGTTAACTCCTATTGCCACAATCAGGGAAATGCTCTCTTTTTCTCCTTGCCACAAGCAGGGAAATGTTCTTTTTCTCCTTGACCTACAAGGCATGACCCAGTCTCGTGAAACATTATTGCACTATTTAATTTTTTTTTTTTAATAAGGCTGGTTCTGTTAGTCTGATGAGAATTTTGAGATTTCCCTTGGCAAACATGACAGTGTGTCAAGGAAAGCTGCTACACCAAGGCACAGACTGCCTACCCACTGCTACCTGCTGCTCGTGCTCCTTTGCCCACCGTGTGCCACGGTAGCCATGGCACAGCCCACAATAAACACTTGCACCACAGGTACATGGCTGCACGTGCCTTGTAGGAAACACACATCAGCCAAGGATCCCAGACCAGAGGAGCAAACAGAATGAGAGGCCCAAGCTCTTAATCAGGTGAGACAAGGCAACCATGGGAAAATGTGCATGTGACATTTAATGATGGCCAAATACACTCTGAAAAAAAGTCGCAAGTTCTGTTAAATATATTTTTGCTTATTTCACGAGTTAATATTTTTTCACTCAGAAGAAAAAAAAAAACTATATTTCAATATTGGCATTTTTATGGGATTGAATTTCAGCTTTCCTGTCCTTTATTGAGTGTTTCATGCCATGCAAATTGCCATAGATCCTGAGCACCTGACTGATCAGACTTGCACCCTGCATGTCAGTGGTGTACAGCTGATGCACAGATGGTCACATTTGTTATAATGGACTCAAATGAACACCCACTTGTGAATCCATCATATACTACTCACTGACTCCTTGAAACCTAGCTGGTGGCAAAATTCCATTTAAAGTGTGGCGGCACAGTGTTTATCCTGGAATTGCTGAGATAGCTCAGAGGTTTGGGCTGGTTTTTGGTTCCAGTGATTATTATGAGCAAATGATTTACTGCACAACAGAGGGTTTCTCTACTCAGATTTTATTAAATAATTGCAAAGTGATCATTTGCAATTGCAAAGAGATAAGCCAGATCCCCATTAGGTGTACATTGTTAGAGTTCTATGATGTTTATTTATCTTATGAATCTATATTTTATATGTGAACTGCGTACATTTGAAAGACTAGCTGTCTGCTATACCAATCAGGGCATCACACACATACATCTAAGTGTGGGGTTATTTTTAAATGCTGTTAATTTCATGGAAATACATATCTTGCAGTCCCTTCTAAAAATGCTTTCCTAATGGAATATTATGTGTGTAATAACTGCAGCATCAGGCTCAAATAGTAACTCAGACTTTCAAACTAGATGAAAGAATGCAAAGTGCAGGCAGATAATAGGGTTTTTTAAAATATTCACGCATACTTACTGCGTTCCTCTCCAGAGTTCATGGGTCATTATTCTTTGTAGCTCTTTTTTCTTCAGAGTAAGACTGGGGAATGAAGTCCACATTCTGAAATTACATACAAATATGCTAGAAAAATCGAGTGTTTGAAATCAATTCTAATGTTACATGCAAAGGACATTCTGGGCTCATTAAGTAAAAATATCTCATTTAATGAGCAGGAAAGCACTGGAGCACACTGAACCCTGACACAAAGCAAATTATTTAAGTGATAAATTATATTTTATGGGGAATGTAAAAGTTAATAATACTCAGGGGTAGGGTAATAAATGCAGAGGTGTAACTAACTTCATTGACTGCTTTACTTACAAACATGCCATATGTACCTGGTTACTTGAGATAGTAATAAAAGGAATTGGCAGAAACTCCAGGAACCGAAGATTCACACAGAGACCTTTGTAGCATTCTTTTCCACAAACCAGCCTGTGTTTTATTCCTTTCAAACTCATTATTCTCCTCCCTCTTTCACTTTAGGATATATACGTCCAGTCTTTGCTTTTCACTTTTTGTCAAATATTTGATCTTGCAGTCATTAAAACTGAAACCTCCTTATCTACCAGAGAGACTAATAAACACAGTGCTCATTTACCTGCAATGATGCCCCAGAAGTGACCTGAAACTTTACTTGAAGAGACTCAATATATGCTGAAGGAAAACAGTGGATCAACTTTTAATCCACTGCCCTTTTAGTGTGTGCAAGTGGCACTGAATGTCCTGATATTTTTTTGTCCTCAGAGGTCCGTGCAACAGACCAGGCCACAAGGATACAGCTCCCAAGTACACCTCTGCACATTAACATAGGGGTTGTTACCATGAATTTAACTGTCTGCATTAAAACCCTTTTTCTACATTTCAGTGGTGTAAAGGAAACAATTCACACATTTCTAATAGAAATCAGCAGAGGAGGAGTCTGCTCAAACACAACTTTTTCCAGTGACTATTTCTTTAATCCTAAAATGGAATGTGGGTTACCAACATGGTCCTTTTTCCCCCAATTTTCTTTTCCCTTTATATTTACAGGTCAGCAGATAGTGCTTTATTGCCAGTGGTTGTTACCCTGAATTGGTACAGTTTGCACATGAATGAGACATTCACACAGCATGAGTATCACATTCGTCAGAGTCCTCTAGCAGAGTTGTTGTACAGAAACAACCAAATGAATTATGAAAGAATATAAAGTTTATTCACTGCATAATATATTTTCCAGTAGAAGAAGCATGCCTTTCACAGGTAGCATGACTAGAAATACAGGCTGTGGGGACCTACATTGATTATATTGCATGATTTGTAAAATGGTATGTCTGGTTTGTGTGTAAGCCTCAAAAGAAAATAGAAGTCTCATTCAGATGCATTATAAACTTTCAAATAACTGTTTATCCAAATTATTCTCTCCTTCTAAATACACAGATAACTTACTATTGTTACATTTCAGCTTTTTGAGTCAGTCATGAAAGGTCCAGATTTACCAGGTAGTTTTGAGGTTCCAGAAAGCCCACATTTCAAACAGAAGTTGAAATTTTGAACTAATCCAATGACCTCAGGAACAGGGATTTTCAGGAAAAACTTTGATAATTGTACTCAGTGTGAGTTTGAAAGACCAAGAATTTCAGCAGACTTTTGTATGTCTGCATGTGGGTGCATAAATGTACATGTGTGTATATTCTCTATACATCAGAGACAAAAAAATTACAGATTTGAGAACAGTAATAAAAGAAATATGCTAAACCACTTCAAAATAATTTTAACTTTAATTTAGTAGTTTGGTTTTTTAGGTGAGGGTTGAAGTTTTAGGTAGTTAAGACATGAAAAATCCTCACACCAATTTGTATAACTATCTTCTGATTTGTATCTACCCAGACGACAGAATCAGAATTCTAATTCAGAACTGAGTCCCTAATATCTTGCATGAGCAGCAAGTACTTTTATAAAGAGATAAAGAGTAATTCCCCTTTTCAAAGCTTGATTGTGCTGCCTACAGAAGTATTTTCATAGGGCTCCTAGCCTAGATTCTCTTGGGAGACAGATGAATATTTCGTTTTCCTTACAAAGTAAATAATACTATTTTCTCTGAAATGTCTTTTAAAAAAAGAAAAAAGCACTGCACTTCCTTTTGGAGAACCTCAGAATGGTGCAGGGTGTAAAAGGCTACAAAAGTTGGGAAGCTGAGGGACAGAAGGGCTCAGCGTGTTCTCCATTGAACTTCCCCATGAACTTGCACCACACTTGATAACCAAAAACATGTCATCTGCATCTCCTGAACCAGCAGATGCTGCTATCTCTACTTCTCCAAATATTGAATTTATGTTTTCAGTTACATGTAGGATAACTAATGCACTGGTGCCAGTCAGATACTTTATATCACTAAACCCCCACAAGCAAATTTGTTTTACACAGCAGTTGAATGAAAAACATTCTGTAGAGAGTGCAAACGCAAGGGAATGAGAACAGAAAACAGCACTAGCAACATGATTTCAATTAAGTGAACATTAATACCTCCAAGACATTGCATTATTGCTTCTCACACTTAGTGGGAAAAGCTGTAATTTACATGTATAATGTTTTTAATATCATCTATTAATAAGATGTGTATAGTTACTCTGTTCAATTGATACTGGAAAGAAAAGACTTATTTGAGAACATATGCTGCAATAATTAAAATGCTATTATGCTGACTGTGCCTTTCTTTGAGGAACTCGTAATGTCTGTATTGGCTGTGATAAGCATTGATTATCTGGAGCAATATAAATATTTGGGGAGCTAATAACAATCAGGTAGGATTTCAGTACATGCTATAGGCAGCCCAGATAAATCACAGGAAGCCTAGATCAAAGCTGGTTTGTGAATAAGTTTGTTTTTGTATTTAACGACTCAGTATAAAGCACACCCACAAACTCTTCAGAGATTTAAAGCACACGGAAATGCCATGAAGAAACATCCCATCCTGTGCAGCATTTCTGTACATCTGTAGAATCGCCCTATGCAGCACACAAAGAGGGGAATGAATTCAATCCACCAAGTATTTACCATGCACATTCACTAACAGTAGCCATTTCTTTGAACTATTAAAACTTTTTTTAAAGCAGAAAAAAAAAAAAAAAAACACCAACATGGAACTTTGATTCCTTCCCCTTGAGGAGGGTAATTTAGTGATGCAATAGGGTCAACTGCAATATAGTTCCCATTCAGGCTGGGTCAACTGCCTCTTGGTTCCACCTCAGGTATTTAGTTATTCTGACTTACTTTCATTAAATTGCTGTAGACTGTAATAAGGGTTTACATCACCTGCTGTGGTCCTTTCTAGGTGCATTTTTCTCTTCCCCACTCTGATGTCCCACTACATAAACCTCTGCTTTCTTGGTCCTGGCCTTAACATCCCAAAGGCTCTCTGGATTTCCAGAGGTGATGCAGTCTTGAAAAAGTCCTGACGAGATTCAAGACAGCCTCAACTTCAATGAAGTTGAAGTTGACTGAAAGCAGGATCTGCTCTGTATATTCATTAATCGGGACTTTATTGCCAACATTTCCTCCTTTGCACACAAGACAGAAGCTCATTCCTGTCCGTGAGTGAAGGGGAGCCCCAGAAGCAGCTCGGGAAGGCACAGAGCCCGGTGTGCTCCGTACGGGAGCAGGGCTGAGATCCAGCCACAGGTCCTGGCTGCAGCACTCTGCTGCTCCTTCAGCAACCAGCACTGGCAACGCAGCTGGAGCCTGCTGCAGTAGTGGCATCTTGGCCCCACTGATAAAATGGGAGCTTTTTGCTGACAGTTATGCAACCAAGTTTGTACCCTGAGTGACAGAATCCAAACATTTGTCTGATTTCAAGTGAGTGAGAAGCCCTATTGACTACCCATCCCCACAGGACTTCTCACATACCTGTGATCAGGAGAGAAGCTCAGTTTATGTAAACCTTTGCCCATGAGTCAGGGTTGAGTAAACAAAGACTTTTCCATATTTTCTGCAAGCATTCCACTGTTAATACACAGCATGCAACATTTGTTCCTTATTAAGCTGTATTTTCATTTCTTTGGTTTAGTAATTTAGCTCCAACACTCTTTGTTCCCTTTTTTAAGCATTGCATTAACTTGCCTTCCTGTAACCTCTGTACAGCTTTCTCTGTGATTGTTGTAACAATTTGTCCTATTCCAAAGCACAGGGATTAATTGTGTCTCTAGTTATTATCTTGTCCTTGTTTCTTTCAGACTAGTGGCCTCTGAATTTTATTTTTTTTTCAAAACAGATGGAAGACTAAAAAGACATAATCTTCACAGTAGCATAAAGTAATGTTCTGTAGACACAACAATGGCTGTTTATTGCACCTTGCATAAACTGCTTTCATTACCTTCAGATTACTGGTGTTATTCAAAAACATTCATTTACAGCAAAGACTGTCCATGGACAGTTACTGAAACTTTTATACACAGCATTTTGTCCTAGATTGCAGGAAAGTGTATTCTATTCTTTGTCTATTCAAAAATCGATTTATTCAAAAGAAGCTTCAATTATTTATACAGTTTTGATTATCCTAATACTATGATGGCTTTTGTTAATCTAAATTAAATAAACTTAAAGCAATGTACATGAAATGAATCTTGCAACTTAGTAGTGCAATAGGAGTGTCACCACAAACATATTGCCACATCTAAGTGTGCATTTTTGCTCAAAATATATGAAAATTCAGACTCTATTGGCCATACAGTGTAGTTTGCATGAAAGCCAAGAGGATTCATGTAATTTTCCACAGGAAAAATAACTGCAGTAGGGCCATTGCAGCATGATAGTAACATTACATGGGAGGATAGGTAGCCTAGAAGAATATTTTAAATGTCTGGTTTCTGTTGGTTTGGGGGTTTATTATCCCCTCTATGTATTTCTCAAATGCTTCTGCAACAATAATGTTGCTGGACTTGCAGAGGGCCCAAGACAAACTAAAGAGATGAATATTGGCTATTTGTTGCAGTGTTACACAGAGATACAGCCGAGCTGGGGCCTTACTGGAGGTGATGCTGGGAGGGAGAAAGGCTCCCAGTGAGTATGTCTGGCCAGTTAAAAAACATCAGCTGAGAAAGCAGAACACAGTAGTAAAATGTAGAAATTCAGTATGTCGTGATTTTTTGTATACTTCACAACAGAGCTATGAAATACATTTCTAGAATGATACTAGTGCCACTATTGACTGTTAGTTTCTAAACTAGTTTCTCTGCACATTGTATTTTTCAGGAAATTTCCATTTATTGTTCCATTAGCATAAATAGTGTAAGATTGGTTAATTCTGCATTTCAGTTCTGATAATCATATTTTAAATACATAGGTGCTGCTACATCTCATGCAGCTTCCCATTACATGACAAGAAGGTTCCCTCTTCAGATTCTACATCCACGTAATGAATTTTCTCAACAATGTGGAAAGTAATTGCATTTGCATGTTATAGGGGTATGGAAATTCACATTTGGGTAGATACCTCTAATTTCCATCTTGTACTGTTACAAGGTGCACTGAAGTCTTCCCAGGTTTTTTGGTTTTTTTTCCATATGCTGGATAACTCCTACGTGTTCCTGGTATGTTAATGATTGCTATAATTTGAGACTGCTTTTCTAAGTACCAAAGATGTCTGAATGCATTTGTTTCTAAACAAGAGAGAGTCTGTGACAAGCACATACTGAATAGCAAAAGGAGGCAGAGAGGCTAGGGGATTGGAAACTAAAAAAGAAAAATAAACAAAACACAGAGAACAGCCTATCTGAATGACCTTGATACATAATCTGCTATTTAACTATATACAGGGCTTCATCTATTCATTCTATTTTACTTCTTTTGGATGATGCCACCTCTGCTAAAGGAAGAAAGAAATTTGGGTGGAAATAATTAGATTTTGTCTGAAAGAAAAAAGTGACTTAACAGTGGCAGTATAAAATCTCATGTGTCTCCTCTGCTAAAGAAAGAATTTGTATACAACCATAAATTTTTTATGTTTCTATCAAACATTGATAATAAAGGTTTTAATATTTATAGTTACCCTTGGCCAAACTCTGAGAGTTCCCTCTCCAGCAGGATGCACTCACAGAGGTACACATTGCCTTTGGGTACCACTGATTGGGACAGTAAGTACATGGTGGATTTCCCTTTGGAATATAGCACTGATATCCAGCTCTTCTTAATCTTCTTAATATTCAGTTTTACGCATTCCTCTGTAATCAGCTCTATCCTGAATTCTAATGAGTTCTGGTTTTTACACTGGGAGCTGTGTCTTTTAACAATCAATGTTATTAAAATGACCCTTGATAGCGCATGATTCCACAGTGGGGATTTTCAAAGCTATGTACAAAAATACATTTCATTACCACTTTAATACAGAAGTTTAAAATCAGAACTTCTCTCTGCCTTGTTCAAAGCAATTTCTCTAGCTTTGAACAGCTGCTTGGCACACCACAGCGACTACAGCAAGATTTCAGCTCTCCTTCCTTGGTGGCCCAGGATCTCAGAGCAAAAGAGGAAATGCAGTGCTGGAGACTGGATAGCTGATAGATTTATGGTCGCTGGTCTGAACACAGCCCAGGAAAAGACTGATTAAAGGGCTCCATGATGCAAGGTGCTCTGTGTTGGTTAGATTTTTTATTGCATTGTTATAACTTCATGGGAGTTATTTAATGATCTTTTAACTAGTTTTATTGCTTACTGTATATAAGAACTACCAAACTGCTGGCATAGAAAAAATATGTTAGGAAATGAGCTTCATCTCACTTGCCTTTTTATTGAACAAGTGAATCTCTCTCAAGTTTCTACCACACAGCAAATATACCCAATACAGAAGCAAGGAGATTACATCCCCTTGTCACAAGCATCTGAACTGAGTACTGGTTTCTAGATGGAGCCTTGCTGGGACTCTGGGCAGGCACCAGTTTGCTGGGCCAGCAGTGCTGTGTCCCACTGAACAAAACTGCAACGTGCAGGTATCTGATTCAGCAGCTGTTACTAAGGAAGGGAAAATACACTGCTTTAACTTTTCATAAAGCTGAAATCGAGCTACTAAAAACTGTGCTTTGAGATAGGCATAGAGGATAAACAAAAATGAAACAGGCATAAGGGAAGTTCATCTGTCTGCCAAGGCACATAGCAGAAGAAATCTGCTATTTTTGGGGGGTTTTGTTGTTTGGTTGGTTTGCTTTAAACGTAGCAGTAGAGACGATTGGCAGCTGCTGTGCAGATAAGTATGAGTTTAGAAGCCTGCTACCAATAAAAAGACTGTTTAGAATGAGCAGAAAGGGTACTTCACAGTATAAAATGGAGTAAGGTAAATATAGACCCCTGAAAATCAAATAAGGAAACCTTGAAACTCCTTACCCGCCCTGCGGTTTCAGCTCTAATTTGTTCCGTCACAAAGCAGAGTTCAAATATTTAAAAAAGTCTAATGTAAAACAGAAATCCCAAGCATCCCCTGTTCAACAGCAGTTTCCTTTTCTCCTAAACGTCATGAAAGGAAAACCAAAGAAATCAAAAGATTGTTTCAAAAACAAAGGAAAAGAATGCTCATTCCAGAAGAACATGGTGCCTGCTCAGTGTGAAAAGCATTTCCCCTTTGACTTATTTCCATTATTAAGAGCAAATAACCAAACTAATCCCAACGGTAGATTTAAAGTAAGCAAGGCAAAAACAGAAACACTTCACTTGAAAAGATTTACTAAACAGAACTAAACAAATCCTAAGTGGAATTCGTGAGCTTGCAGTATTATTTAGGTAGAAACACATTTATCTGGATGACAACAGGATACAATCCCTTAGCATGGGATTGTATCACAAAGGCACACTGATAAAAGAATGAAGCCTACAAATAAAACTTGCAGCACAAAGTAACAAGAGAACTTTGTCTATGCAATTTTATTACGGTTGTCCTTTTGTGCTTATGTAATTTTACTCTACCCCACCTCTAAAGCAGGCTGCCACTCTATAGAGCCAACTCTTTTACCCAAAGACACAGGTTGGATTGGCATGGGCCGCCACCTTTGCCCATGCCTGTGTTTCTGAAAGCTCCAGGGCCTGGGTTGAAAAGAGCCACGATGTGCACTCCCAGGTGTGGGCTGAAAGTGCTCTGCACACGAACTGAGAGCTGGGGGGCCTAGAGCCAGCCTAGGACAGCTACAGCCCCAAGCTTCTCAACTTCCCCAGCCCCTATGGTGGGGACTCAAAAGTTGGAGGAATTTTTAGGATGCTCTCTTTCAGCAGACATTCAGCACACCACAGAACAGAACCTCTTGGTCTCGTCCTTTAATAGCCTAAAAGATAGCTTTGAGTTCATGTCCTGAATAAGGAAGAAGGCCTGTAAGCCATTTGAAACTTAAATTTACCTGGGGGCCTTAGCAATCTGTAAAACAAGTCTGGAGAACACTGACGCTTTCCCCCTAACACTCAAATCTGTGTAAATTTGTGGCCTTAAACCTTCTTTATACCAGTGTTACAGACATGAACCGAACTCTGTGTCCTTGCCTGAACTAAAGTGGCATTTCTCAATCACTCTGCCCTTCACCCAAGAATATCTGTAAAGTACCCCCTAGCAAGTTTCTCTCTCATTATAAATACACTAAACATGTATGGTGAGTTTTACTTCAGATATGTGTTCTAGAAAGAAATATGACAAGATAAAATGTCATTATTAAGGAAAACCTTATATTACTGATTGTTTGGAACTCTCTGTAGAGAAAGAACATTACACATTCTAGAAGACAGTATTCTGTAGGTTCATCTATAACAAACCCTCTCCCTTGGCAATTCCTCTCTGAAAAGGAAAAAATGACTGGCAAATATCTTAAATACTATGATGCTCATCAGTCCAGCACTCTATTACTGAAATTCAAGCTCCAATATATCCTCTTGACATTAACTTCCTAGTTGAAGTAATAGATATAATTTTTATGTTCAGGAAATTATAAAGAGGTGGTATTTACTACCACTTCAGATGACTGCAGAATGGTTGACTTACAGCCAGTATAAAAACTGAAAAATATCTGTCATTGCCTCATTGATAAGTACTGAAATCCATGGAAACAAGAAAGAGTGTGGATATCAGCACTTATTATCCTATAATATCAAGTTACTTCATCTTTCTAACTGTCTGTAAAATAATAATGGTTAGTCCTTTCGTTTATTCTTAGGGAACAAATCAGGCCACAGGAGATTTTTCTATAGTAGTGGCTACTTCAGAAATATATTCAACAATCTGTAATTACTTGTGAAGTGAAAAGTCCCTGAGTAAACTTCACATCTGTAAAGCTGTAAAAAAGAACTGGTCATGTACATTGATTGTCCTTTTAAAAAGCCTAACCTGTTTTATTCCGTTTATTCTAGGAGATAAAGGGGGAACAATTTTTTTAATGAAAAATCTATGATCTTGTAAGTCTGGATGCAAAATCACTGAATTAAGCAGTTAATAGTGTTGAAGAAATTATTTATTTGGTATAAAGACTGACAAAGATCATGAAAAAAAAAAAAAAAAAGCTAAATTTAATCTCTGATTCCTTAAAGGTTTACTTGAGGCTGTATTTTATTTCTTGTTTTCCTGATTAACAAATCATCACTGGTCAAAGCAACACAGGTGGTCAGTCCCCTTGGACTCACATCAAAGGGGCCACCACGAAGCTTTAGATGTTATTCAAAAGCAATCTGAAACTTGTCTCTCACTGTTTCTCCCATCTATTGTACTCCACAGGGTCATCTTTAAAGGACTGTGAAGTTTGCAGAAAAGAAACAACAAAAAACCCTACCTTGTAAATGATGTTTCTAAAATCTGTTTCATAACTGTTGACTGGTTCACAAATGTTCTATTTTCAGAATACTTGCATCATCAATTATGTCATTTTAAAACTCTGGTTTTACATGCAGCACTGTTTGCCAACGTTAGACACAAGAAGAAATTGGGCTTTGCTTAAGGATAATTATATGACCGTGTATATAGCAATACATATATATAACCATTTCTATAACTCATGTCAGCCATTGTGTATATAGGAGATTTAGGAAAAAAAAAAGGCAGAAGAAAAGAGAAAAATGTGTTTAAAATTTTTGGATTTCAGAATAGCTCATCCTTCTCTTAGCTCTTGCAACAAATTCCTGAATATATTATTATAAAATAGCAGAAAAAAATCAAAATCCGTTTTTGTGTTCATTGGATCCAAATATGTTAGAGGGTTTCAGATATATTCTTAGAAACACTGCACATGAAATAACATTTCAGTGTACATCCTACACTCATGGAGGGTTTTTTTTTTCCCTGCATGAGGGTTTCTTAGTTTTTGGTTTTTTTACGTTAACACTTTGAAGAGTACCGACATTGTGCCTTATATGTGAGTTACTTGAAAAGATCAAAGTCTTATTAAGTCCCCAGCTCTTCCATCAATACCAACAGGATGTTTATAAACCATGATTCATGTTGGCTATACCAAGAAGAAAACACAGACTCACAGTTCTCTGTAATAAACAATGCCAACAACACTTTTCAGCTATGGAAAACTGATTAAACAGTTATGGGCAAGCTGTCAAAGGAAAACCCAACAGGGCTTCCCACTTTTAATAGACATGCAGGAAGCTGACTGCAGAACACTTTCTGGGTTTCTAACTTTAGCTATGCACTCTAAAATGATCTGATACTCTCTCTAGAGATAATTCACTTAAGTCCATAATGATTCACACAGAGTTGAGGGATTTTCAGCAAATAAAGCATTCATCAAATGTGGTTTTTGGCAAAGACCTATTCAGTTATTGCCAAAGTTAGTTTCACCTCAAAATATCCAAGGACTAAAATTAAAAAATAAAAAATTTAAAAAGCACAAGCAGTCCCTCTGTGGCCAGCAGGACCCCAGAGGTGAGCACTTCCCCCCAGAAAACAGTGTTTGAACTCCTCTTCTGCTCAAGGGCCCTTGATCCATGTCCTCTCTCTGCTAAGAACGTGTCCAAAAAAGTAAGCTAAAGGACAGTCTCACTGGCTCCTGAGACACACAAAACACTGAACTATTTGCTGAAACAAAGGGTTCAGTGGTCCTACAGTTCACATTATCTCTTGGGAAGTAAACTCCAGCTGAGCTAAGACGTTTTAGATAAGGGGAGAATTTCACTACTGGTTTTATTTCCTGATGACATGCTAACATTATAAACTGGAGACCTTAAGACCAATGGTTAAAAGCCAGTGCAAGGCAGCCCAACAAACATCCTTTCATTTTTAGGCCACTTAAGCTTGCTGAGATTTTTCTTTTGTGGGGTTTGCTGGGTATTTTCTAGAAAAATGTTCACTGATGGAAAATGGAAAATGAAATAAATAAAATAAAACAATTTCATTAGGAAATACCAAAATGAAATTTCCCAGCTTCCAAACATTTTACTTGAGAGCAAGGGGTGGGAGGTCTGCAGCTCTGGAAGCACTGCAACACCCGTCCAAAGTCTACAATGAAGTCATCAATTTCTCATGAAAGTCTGCACCATGTAAGCATAAACAGCTTAAATATACTTTTCATGTAGTTTTAAAAATGCACGTGTCTAAGTTACATGGTGAAGGCAGCACATTCCTGCAGAAATATCTTACATAAAAATGTGAAGGGCAGCTCTGACTCTGGGGAAAATATTGCATCACTCCTACACTGCAAAATACTATAAATATATAAGTACTGTTGTGGAGACATATGCAAATTATATTAATGAGCTTTTGGTTTGTACTCAAAAATTATTTTCTAGTGCACATTGTAGGATTTCATCATTTCAATATTTAAATGTCTTATTTAATCATAAAACTTTTTGATAAATCTGTCTGCTTCCCTTGAAATAAAAAAAGATTTTTTTATTATACTGCTGTTAGGGAAGTGACCATCTCTAAACAGAAAATTACTAATTTAAGAATCATATTAGAATTAAGGATAGGTATTCATAAAAATGGGTAGTGAAACAATAGCCTGAAACAATTTTACTTAACCAAGAGTCTGTGTGTGGTCAATGCTTATAAACCAAACATCAGAAAAGTGTGTTCTAACATTTACTGTAGTGCCTGGAGCAGTTAAATTGACCTCTTAGGAGGGTAAACATTGTGTCTATCCAGCTGACTGTGCTGTCAATACCAACAGGAGCAAAGGGGGCTTTTTCCAAACTAGAAAAGCAACTCCTCAGTGAGACTAATTAATTTCTCTGGAAATATCCAGGATATTGATTTGAGATTTGAAAACATTGCTGATGTACAGCAGTCAGTTACACATGAATGAGAGTGATCTTTGATGGAACTTTAAAGAAGTGGAGCAAACAGTATTTTACAGTCTGGCTTCTGCTGTTACATAGCAGACAGCTCAACTAAACAGTAGAGAAACTGAATTTTTTTACAAACAACTTCAACTTAATTATTGCTCAGAAATCCCCATGATTTTCTGCAATCTCAATCAGCCTGATTGTTGAGACATTCACTGAAGAATTTATGACATATTAGAAAACATAAAAGCATCTGAATGATCTTGTTTCCTACCCTGACAAAGCCAGATTGTTCTCCACAGTGATCAGTGCAGAACCAGGGTTTGTCTGATATCCAGGAGGTGTGATGCCCCTACACTGACTGTGCTTAAAGCATGAAGGTGTGGTAGCTTCAACAGCCAAAGTTTACTTTGCTAACAAACTATCTGAACACTCCTGAGTTGTATTCTCTTAGACACACATACAACAAGCATCTGTTTAAATCATTAGCAATAAAACACTTCTTGCTATATCAAAATATATTGGTCTTAAGACACAAAATTCAGCTTTTTGCAGAGGATGTGATTATTCATATTCAAAGTGCTTGAGGAGGGGATTGCAAAGATGCCCCTCCACATCAGTGCAGCTGCTGAGTTTAGCGTAGGGTTTAAGATGGGGTTCAGCCCCTGCACCTCTGCAATGGGGACACTAGGCTGGGCCAGCCCAGCACCCCTTTGAGATTCTGTGCATCACCCTCAGCCCCCTGACCTGGGGCACAACGAGGTCCTCATCCACAGACAGTGCAGCTGCCCTAGAAGCCTTCATCAGAAGCTCAGTCCAGACACACAGGATCTTTGTATATAGAATCTGTCCCATGCCCTGGACAGTGCCAAAGTTCTTTGGGAGAATTTTCAAGAAAAAAATCACACAGCCCAACAAAGGTTAGTAACACAGAGAAGTCAAACATGGCACAGTAATTGGAACCAGGACAGGAGGTATGGACTTCCTTGTGCAGCAGTGGGTAGACTGTGGGGGTCAGCCAGGAAAGGGGGGATAAAGAGCTCTAGTTTGGCAGCCACTGACAGTGGTGGTACTTTGCAGAAGGTATGAGATTGTATGTACCCCTAAGAACATGACTCACTTCTTTTCAAGCTATAAAACATCTTAATAGAATTAATTTTGAGAATCTGGTTAGAGCAGCCCTTTTGTCAAATGCAGCCTGAATGTATTTTTATGTGTGTTGGAGTTTCCTGTTAAATTATAGGGGTTTTAATGGAAATGCTGACAGGACCTTAACCATTGCAGTGTGAACAAATGAATAACAATATACATATTCTTCTTGCTAATAAAGTTTTATAGCCTTGAAATTCAGCGTAGAATTAGTCCATCGATTCTAGAGAGAATTTTTGAAAGAAAGGCTTCATGGTGCTTTCCTCCTTCCATGATGCGAAAAACAAATCATTCCAGTGTTTTAATTTATTATCAGGCTTCCACAGATACCTTTAGGTTTTTCCCCTACTTTTTTCGTGGTCTGTTTTTGACAGTATTAAAGACATAAGCACCATTTCAAAAGGATGTAATGTCTTTTTCTGACTTGAGGAACAAAATATCCAATCTTTTATTCATTTAACTAGAATTATTGCTTACATCTCAAGTTCATATTTTTCTTTGATTTTAGACTACATTTCCCAAAAGGTTTCCCCATTAATATTAACATATTTATGAATCTCATTATTCTGATTTATGTATTTTCAATATATTTAAGGCTATGTCAATATTAAGCTATTTGTCCCTTGTGAGCACCTTCTACAGAGTTAGGATTAGAAATATTTTTAAACTTAACATACTGAGGAGGACCACTCTGGGCTCAGAGGTAATATTCTTATATAACCAAACTGTTTCTCAATTTGTTTAGTTTAGTTACTGAGTCTGCTTTAAAAAAGAAATAACTCCAGCGATGGGACAAATAATTTTCAATCAAAGCTAGACAATCAAAGCATTCATATTTAACTAAAACAATTATATTTAAGGACATCCAAGATGCTGTAAAGGTATGATAGCATGGGATGTACCATGTACATTACCCCCACCCAGAGTTTGAAGCTCCCTTACAGCTTTCAGAGGCCACAGTGGCCCTGCCTGGACCCTGACACTGTGCTGATGAGCTTGACTCCACCTGCCCACACAGCTACTGCCAGCTGAATTCGCAGTCCTGAAGTGACAGTAACTGCATGGGATGAAGGATGCAGCCCCACCACTGCCAGGAGCAGGTTAGCAGCAAGAGCCTGCAAGGGCACTTGCTGGAACACCTTACATGTGAAATCTAAACCTGCAGCACAATGCTACCCCCTTCTCTCTGGAGAGGCATGAGAACACCATTTCTTTATTTTTTTTTACTTGGGGCTCATTCTCAGCATGAACTTCAGATGCAGATTCCAGTAGAGAAAGCTAGAACTTGGCCTATCCCTACCAATAGCTTGCTTACACATAACAAATGTTGTTTATTGATATATTATTGATTTCATATAGTCAGATTGTAAACTCAGTATGAATTTCCAGACTTTCTTAAATGGGTCCTAAGGACCAGACTACATGAAGAAATAAGGCAGCAAAAAAGCAAAGAATCCATAATGTGTGAAGAGAACAGTCTCTTTTTCTTTGCAGAAAATCTGCATAACACTGGAATTGATTGCTTTGTTAATTACTGTGCTTGCCTCTCTTCTGTTACTGTGTCAATAACAGAGAGCTGGTGTTGAAACATTTTGCTGTAACTGTCATTTTTGTTAAAATCTGGTTTACAATATTTCTCTTGCAAACCCTCCTATGTGCATACTGAACATAATCAGAAAATATGCTGAAAGTAACTCCAATGTACAATGGCAATCAATGCTTGGGAAAGAACATGCCTCCATGGACCCACACCAGTGAAGCTACCAGAAAGTGATTAATGCAAATTGCTTATTAGAGAAACACATGGACATAATTTCATCTCTTGTTAAATGAGTTGCAGCTTTGCGCTTCTGCTTTCCACTCTGACCTCCCACTGACTAGCCTCTAATTCTCAGGGATTAGCCCTGTTGACTTTTTAAAACAAATAAACAAAAATCATAGTGAAGACAATTTCTTCCAGGAGTTCCTGTTTGTTACTGGATGATGAAACAAAGACAGTACAAAGATTTGGCCCAGTGGAGGTTTTTCCTAACATTTCTCTTCAAATTTTAGTCATATGAAATATGAATTTACCCGTTTCTCTGACTCCATCATTATACTGCTACTAGGCAGAGCTAGGAAAGACCTTACCATCCTATGAGTGACAGAATGTATTTTAAAGGGACTAAACCTACCTCTTACTACAATTAAAAAAATCCATGCCAACACTCAGGAAAAGCACCTGCTAAATTTAAAGTTCAAATAGGAACAAATTGCATCAGGTTCCTAGAGAAGATTGCAAGCAAACTTTTTAACTCCATGAAACCTGGACTTCCATGCTTTAAACAAACTGAAAATGTGTTAGTCTATGCTGGTTTTTCTGTGCCTTTGTCAGCTGCACGTTTCCAAGACAGACATCAACAGGGCACAGAGCTCTGTTTTAAAGCGTTTACCAAGTCATAATCCAATATAAGTATTCCCTATAACTCTTAATTAGCAATAATATCTTGAGGATATCTTTTTTTCTTATACATTACTTTAAACTCTGTATTGGAAAGCAATAAGCATTGAGCTCATTTAAAAGGAAGTATCATTTTCACAATAAAAACTTAATTGTGAAATAACTTGACCACAGCTACCATTTCCTATCATTCTGTGGCGACATTTGCTTTATTAAAAGGAAAGATCTACAAAAAGAACCAATTGTGCTTTGATTTATACATACCCCATGCTAGCAAAAGTAAACTTTTAGTCCAGAAATCTTTATATAGACTTTAAACAGTGATACACATTTCAAAGCACATGGATAAAATAAGCAACACCAATCACATCACACCTGCCACTGCTCTGTGTTTGGTATATGCTGAATGTGGGGCCTAAGCTTTCAAATATCCCTGTGTGCACAGATCCTGGGACATCAGAGATGTGTGGCTGTGCAGGTACTAATCAGAATGAAGGAATAAAGTACAGGTTAGCCTCACCTTTCTTTTTCTTCCTACATTTCGTGGACTATAATCCAAATTCCAGTTTGCATGCTGTCTCATTAAGAGACACCATCTGTCTAGAGGGATCCTTCCATCATTTTTCAGAGCAAAACCCATCATACCTTTTGCTGTGAAAGTTCCTACTGGGTAGAACTCCCTCACCCCTCCTGAATTTAACTCCTCTCCTTCCTCATGATATTAGAAAATGGCTCACATTACTCAAAAAGATGATCACTGACAGCCTCTCCATAGCCATCCTCCTTCATTGCTTATCTTTTGAATGCACAGCTTCCAAAACATTAAAGCTAGAGCAAAGCATGAACACCCAAGGCTGCCTTTCCACACACAGAGTCTCTTCAGATAACATCCAACAACTCCCACACCTTGCTGAACTACAGCACTCATTCTCCTCCTGCATTAATGTTAAAGGTTTTCTGAATATCCAACAGGGAAAAATATCTCTGTGTATTAATTTTATTTTATTATTAATGTCAGTTTGAAACTGGCACTTTCTAAATAAATATACTGTTTATTATCTACTGCTATTTCTGTAGCAAGTTGAAATCCATCTAGTTTGTCTCAGAATGAGATCAACTATAAACTGGTAGCTAGAATCAATTGTGTTGCTCCTGAAGGCAGAGTGGGAGCCTCTAAACCAAGACCTTGGTGCAGATAAGAGGGGGAGCAGCAAAAGTGGGAATCCTCATCTTTACAGCACATTGGGGAGGTGGAGGAAAAGGAGAAGCCCTGAGACTGGGCTCTGACAGGGATAAACCCAGGCACAGGCTGCCACCACAGAGCAAGGAAGTAGCAGTGGGGGGTTGAGCTTCCTGAAGGAAAAGCTGCCTCCAAGACATCCTCTGGCAGTGCCCAGGTTTTGTTGCACTCTGCAGGGCAAGAAAGAGAGTGAGCAGAGGACCCCAGCCCCAGTAAATGCTGTACTCCAAAGTGCTGTATCTCCACTTGGGATGCTTTGAATTCAATTGCTCTGCTTCATGCTCCTCATGCCAGCCAAGAAGGTTCCAAGGAGAGAAGCAACACAGAGGCAGCCCTCACAAGCTGCAGAAATCTGCCTGTCCCTGCCAAAGCCTATCCTGGGCTGTGGGAGGGAAAGTGAAAGCCAAGAACCACGTCCAGAGGGCTGAGAGAGGCACTGGCAGTGAGGACAGCAGGAGCCCAGCAACCCCAGAAGCACAAGCTTTGCCCAGCACCTCCAGCTCCTGGAAGAGGGTCATGCCAGGGAGTCAAAACCAGAATGACTGATGGATAGCTCTAGGAAAAATAAAATAAAAAGTCAATAACCATGCAGGAAGCATAGACTTCCAAAGTCCACTTGATCTGTAGAAAACTAATGACGTCTAATAAAAGAACTTGTCAGATCCTCCAGAAAGGTAATGGCGGTTAAAATTCTGCTTTCAGGCAAAATTCTGCTTTCTACACTGTTTAAAACAGTGCTCTGGATAAGCATCATCTAGCTCTGCCTTGAATAATCTCTCACCAAAAGCTTTATTTCAACTGCAATTTGGACAGATCCAGGCACTGAAACTCAGCTGGTCTTAACCTAGTCCTTATCTGAGTATGGGCACTGCTATCGGCAACAAGAGGGTTTTTAGGCATTTCTGCTCCAGAAATGTAAGACTGGATTTTGTATAGCACAGGCTGAGCTCAGGCTACAAAAAAAACCCCAGATATTTAGTTATATATATTACCCCTGAAGAACAATTATAAAAAGCCAAACTGGCAGAGTGGTTACTCATATTTGTAGTTTTAACACTGATCAAATTATTTGTACCAGGAAATGACGGCATGGGATATTAACAAATAGAAATTATTTTTGAGAAACAGAAACATATTCTGTAATTATACAAAAACAGACTGCTAACATCCAGATTCGCTTCAGCAATTTGCGAATCAGACATTTCAAGCTATCAGCCAAATTCTTTTGCCTGCTGCTAAAAAGAAATCCTGTGTCTCAATGATTCATCCCATCTATCTTAGTGAATGACTGAATTACTGTAATTCATTTACTGAAGGTGCCTCTTTCTCCATTGACTAGAGAGGGAGTGTAGGTGCTAAGGACACACCACATGTTCAACTTTAGATTGCTCAAGTTACAAAAAAGAAATCTGTGTCCTTTAACCTACTGAATTATCTATGGAGCAAGCAAGAAAAGGTTTTCCAGAGCTTACATTCCCTGCTGTGGAGAAAGCCAACATATCAAAATGGGAATTACGTTCATCTATAAAGTATTGTAAGTAATTGCACTTAGCCTGATGAGCAGTAAAAGGCAGCATAGATGCTTTAGAACATGCAAAACTTAGTGTTGGCAGTGAATACTAAACAAGTACTTCATAACATTGCAATTCCAACCATAGTGGAATTGCAATGTCCAGTAACAAAAAATGAACCCCATCAAAAAGTTTGCCTCATTGTCAGCCAGAGAAAACCGTGCAACTAATTCTGTCACATCTTCTCCCTTGCTGTGCCGGAGATTAATATTTTCCTTTCCACCAGTCCAGCAGAAAACATAAAAAGAAAAAGAAAAAGTTTGTTTTCAACTTTCTGGTATCAGTAGGGAAACAAAGCCACGATAAAAAGGACAAACAGGAACTCCACACCTGACAACAATGAAGAATCTTGCTTTCAAACATCACACAATTGGCTGACACTATTTTTTTTATGGGCTAGCAGCTGCGTGACTCATTTATGTATGTTTTGCCTGCCTTAGCACTAAGTGGACTGATGTAAATAGGAAGTGATGAGGAAAATCAATTCAGGGCAAACACATTTTTTTTCAAGGCTGTAACAGGAAGAGATAGGAAGCCCAGGAAGATACTTGATAGATATTCAACTCTGTAGAAAAGAGGAAGCAGCATGTTGAAGCACTAAGCTGGTTATTTTGAGTTGTTGAACGGAAACGGGATACAGTGCAGAAAGGATGCAGATAGGATGCATTTTGTTGCATAGCAACCCAGGGAACAGAAGCTCCTGCATATAACTGGAGACCATCTGCTAGTATGAGAGGGAGAGAAAAAACACGTGTTTGAAAAGGGGGAAAAAAGTGCAATACCAAAGAAGGAAGTTCAACTACACTACATGAAACCTGGCCAAATTACCCCTGGTAAAAGTTTAAGGGATAGAAGAACTTAAGGAGAAGTCATTGTTTGCAGCTTCCTACTACAGTATGTTTGTGTTGAGATTGTTCTTATAGAACCAGATTAGGGTTTGGTGTAAAACTGACAAACTGCCAATGAAGATGCTGCCAGTTAATTCACTTCCACCAAAGGCAGATTGCAGCTTCTTTTATTTTCTCAACAATATTTACAGTAAAACTGCACCAGCTTTTAACACCAGTATTTTCCACAGTGTTGTAGAATACTGCCTATCCCCGGAGCACCACTCAGTCATCAGGCAGCATGGGAATATTATTCAGGATAACAACTCCAGCTCTTGGCACACCACAAATATGGTTTTGCTCATGTTATTAAATGTGATCTATAAATAAAATATTTATATATTCAAATTAAAAATATTCTTAACTGATTTCATAAGATTCCTGGGTCAAAATTGATTCAAGATTTTGTCTGATGCATTGATGAAAAATGCAGATAAAACAATTTACTAAGAATAGGAAAGAAAAAAGATAAATGCATTCTGAAGTTGAGCTTTCCATTAATAAGTGATATTAGGAGAGGACAAGGAAAAGAACAGGAACTTGAGTCCTGCCAGATGCTGCTGAAGCTACTGGCTTTACCTAGGAGAGATGGTTCTGATCCTGGAGCATCTGCTACCCAGAACCTTTGAATGCTTAAGGAGACCCTTGAGGGTAGGGAACAGGAAACAGAACAGAAAAGTGAGACTCCATAGCAGGAGTCTCATGCCAGCTATGGAAACACCCCTGCACAGACTGCAAGAAGAAAGGCATTCTAGAATACCCAGAGAATGGAGAGTATTAGTCTCCAAATTTTGGTGCTGTATTCTGCTCCTCTTGGCACAGACCTTAGAAAGAAGTGCCAGTCTCTACCTTTGTGTGTGTGGCCATGAGAAACAAAACCCTCACTTCTCCCCATCATTGTCCCCTGTATGACTTCATAGAGCACCCTTGCATATAGCTCTCTGATACTTCAGGAGAAGGCAAAACACAAATATTCTCCTTATTTTTCTCATTCTGATTTTCCCCTTTTAAAAAATATTTTATTATAAAGACATGTCAGATGAGGCCACTATCATTTTCAGAGTCATTCAGTGTGTAATTGTTGAGGAGAAAACTGTTATAACCTTCATATGAAATTTATGGCCATGTACTGCGCTGCACTGAATAGCTTCTGGTAACATTATGGTGTTTCCTGGACTGTGTTTTTTCTTATCCAGCAATCATTCACATGGGACTCGCAGTGATCTTTCATTAAACATAGGTTCGTGTCTGCTTCTCATACACACCACTCAAATTTTAATATGTTCTCTGACCTGCTGGAAGTTTCTAATTCTGCAGCTAAGACAGATTTCTCTGTGCTACAGGAAAACCTCCCCTTTTTGCTGCCAGGTGACTGTAAAGTGCAAGAGATCTAGGTCAGCGCCCAGCCCAGCACAAGGAGGCAGCAGAAGACCTAAGTGGCACTAGACTGGTGTCAGGCAGCCTGTGCTGCTCTTTGCTGCATTAGAAATTCAAAGAATTTGACTCTATTTCCCACCTCACTCTTGCCCTTTCTGATTCTCCCAAGCAAGGGTGATTTCCCATCAAGTTTCAGCCATGCTTTGTGTGTTTCCCCATGCCTATGATGCCTCAGGTGTACTTTGATCAAGGATAGGAGATTATGTATCAGCACACGTCCTGGTCGAAGCACTTCTGCTTATGCCACCAGCTGAGTTCATCCCTGAGGTTGCACAAGCTGATTATTGTATGCAGGTGGCAGCATAAGCATCTACTTTTGAGCACATCAGCACATATAAATAAAAACCAAAATTATCAGGTAATAGCAATTATAAGAGGTTGGAATGAAAGCAAGTATTTAAATTTAACACCAAAGCTTACACTGATTTTCCTTTTAAAATTCTCTTTTCAATACATATGCCTCAGAATACACAAAATGGTGTAAAATGGGTTTAGTGGTTTATTTCAGGAAAAAAAATTGTCAGTGTCCTCTAGGTGATTGAAAGGAAAGACATACAAACTTTCACTAGTTTACTGAATTCCCCTTCAGTCTGTACCTTAAGTTGTTTTACCTCACAAAGGGCTTTACCAATACAGATAAGACAGTAGAAGTCATATGGTGCTTACAGAGGCAGGACAATTTTTCATCTCCTACCATCCTCTGAAATGCCACATGCCTCCCGAATAAACGCAACCAAGGCTGCAGTCAGGCTCCCCACAACTGTACAGCCTGCATGTGTGCAAGCTGATCCCCAAACATGTAGCTGCCAGCAGAGAAAAGTACAAAAGCTGTGACATGTTTCTATACTAACCTCACATTTGAGTTCATATTTCCACGAAAAAAGCTCTCGCAAGCTCATTTTTTCACTCATCTTTTATTATTACTTTTGCATTATTGGTGAGTTTATAAAATTCCTGCACACTGCACAGCTTGGCTGCCAAGTACAGCCACATGGATGTGAAGCTGAGCTAGCAAAGAAAAAGTTATAGCAAAATTCTTGCACTGAATAAACCAGAGTAATAGATAAATTTATGAACCTTTCCAAAGACAAGCAGAAAAGAGCTGGCAATACTTTAGGTTTAAAATAACTGGGACTTGTCCATCACAAGTGGATTTGTCCAGCAGTGTTACACAAGAGCACTTACAGAAACCTGCTGGCAGGTCCTCAAGAAACATCTACAGCCAGCAAGCCTGAGCTGTTTCACCATGTGCCTTTCCCCTCTCCTCTCCCCCACCAAAAAGTATTGTATAACTTCAGAAAATCATTATAATCCTGATGATGCTCCCAGGATTCTTATTCAGTTGAAAAAATATTGCTACAGCTCAGTAATGACTCTGCAATGCTCAGCTGCCCTGGGGCAGTAAAATAATTCCTAGCTTCTTCTTCTGTACATTAATTCTGTAATATCAGTATATATTTTTCATCTCTAGCACACTAGAGTGCAGAATATTCTGATGTGACTGATGGTAGCAGTCACTCTCTTAGCCAGGAGCATATGCAAATCTCCAGTAGCCCTCAGGAAAATCTTTACCTTAAGGAGTAGAAACCAGGAACTAGCCAAGGTAGAGTTTGCTGCACTCCTTTGGGGAGCAGCAGGTATCGACCACAGCCTGAGAGAGAAGCACTGGCCCAGGCTTGAAGGCTGATCCAACAGCTCCTATATCAGCTACTCATTCTCATGGAGAGGGAAAACCACAAGCCACCAGGAACACTGAAGGAAAGCATGCTGGTGTGCTTGGCTTTTCAAAAATGTGGGAGGTAGAGCAGAGACATGACCAAGCCATGACAGACACATCAGCCTGTGATGTGCAGTCTCCCCTGACACCTGATGAGAGGTGGTAAGGAAGCTGATCTGAAACAGCAGTAAAGAAAGCCATCAGTCCTTTGGCAACTTACTAGCCCTACAGGAAAAATAGTCTGTCTTGTAAGGAAAATGGTTTTTTTCTCCTTCAGAGCTCAAATGGGATACACAGAATAGGCAGATAAGAGTTTTCAGCATGCACCACTGTCAGGTAGTCCCCATACTACCAACACCTGTGTATTTTTACTCACCAGTGGAGGCATTCAGCTCTTTCATGGAGGACTGGAAACCCAAATAAAGATGATAGGGCAGCAAAACATGCTGAAGCTGAAGTCATGCTAACAACAGTGCCAAAGCATTACACTGGCACAATGTTTTGATTGATTTTAATTGTTTTGAATTTAAAACATGGGTTCCCTCTACTTAGGACTTCTTGTGACTTTTAAGGTTCAGCCCAAATTTAGGTATTTTGCTGTATCAGTCACTACAGAGACATGGATAAAGGTAACTTTTCCTGTTAGAAACCATGTCACATGACTAAAGTAGCCACAGGAAAAAGTGTAACCTAAAGCTAGACTTCCTTGCTAGGTAAGTATTACCCCAAACTGGTGCCAGGACCGTCCAAATAGGACACATTTCTAAACAGAAGAGATGGTGTTTCAGGGATGAACTGAAAAAAAAATTCCCCAAGAACTGCATTAAAATGAGACATAGCATACTCATGTAGACAGTATGTAAGCACATTTTGAAGGGCTGTCAGAGTTTAAGGCTGAATTCTCATCTTCAGTAATCTCAAGGCACATCAGGGAAACCATGTGTAATTGCTTTTGTAGTATAAACACACTAAATATGTATGTTTCCACAAGGGGAATGACTTGGAAATTTTGTGATCATTAACAAACTCTTCTACAGTACCAGCAAAACAGAACCTTAGCAGAAGCCAAGTACTAAGTTCTGCCACCAGCTCTTGTCTCTCTTGTGTCAGGTCTGGTTAAATACTAATAATTTCTGAAACTGATAGAGACAGTTCAATTTTGTAAGAGTGTCCATAGTTCATTTTGCCCCTAATGGGCAATGATTTGACATTTAACCTGATTAGGGCAAGTGTCCTAATCCTCCAAAACATTTATCTACCTAAAGAACATGCCTTTGTATGCCACAGGTGTGCATTACACTTTTCAAAACATGGCAGAATATTCCATATGTTGAGGGAATACAGCTGCAAAATTATTGCTACTTCTGGCTTAATGAGTAAATGCATTAAACACTATTATCTGCCTAAAGTGCAGTTGCATGGAAAAATCTAAGAGAAGTAGCATTCACAGAAGAAAAAGGGTCTATTGAATGACTGATGTTCCACAGATATTACTTTTCTGTGTGTGCAGAATACATAGGAAAAAATGTAACCAGCAATATGATAGTTTGAAATATTTTCTTTCAAGTATAAATCAATCTTAACTGCACTCAAAGTGTTTGAATTTCCAGTCAGTTTTTGTTAACAGTTCTCTTGTAAGGAATTGTATGAAGAGTTGGATCAGTTACTCCATGAAGGAGCACCGAGTCACATCACAGAGAATAAAGTACATAGTACAAGTTTAGGTTGTTTTTAACTGAAAACTGAAGCTCTGCTAATAAAAAAGAACTTATTGCATCACAGGATAGGAACTTTGGCATCCTGTTCTGTGCTTCTCTAAGGCAAAGTCTGAGCTAATTGTCATGTACATCCATTTGATATTTGAGAACCACACTAGTGGATGCCAGTGGGAACATTCCAGGATTATTTTTTTCTTTAGTTTCATATATTTCCATAATATTACACTTCATCTGAGAAGGAAAAATCTACATTGCACATTTCTCCAACATAATTAAAAATGTAACAGGGGAGAACACTTAAAAAGTCTGAATATTAATCAAAACGCAAAAAAAGCCCCAAAAATATTCTCTTACATTTTCTTATGTATCTTACTGGATTAAAACAAATTGGTTCTGTGTTCCATGTCAAACTGCAGTTTTCTGGTACTGCTTTCTGTTGTCAGGTATGTGTTCTCCTACTTCTTGCAAAAATCTCCACCTAACTAAATGAAGTAATTCAATTTTGTTGCATGGATCCTTTAATTGTTTCCAAACCTCTTTTGTCTCAAAAATAACTACCAAGAGCAAGTAGCTATAGCATTTTTACGTTTTTGTACACATATTTTCATATCCATACACATATGTTTACATATATCAGTACTGAACTTTATATACATTAAATTAATTTCCATATCTATACAAACACCTACAGAGCAATTACTGTTACGCATTTGGATCTAGTGTATATATTTAGCACAAAATTTGGTTAATAAAATTCTCTTCCCAAAGTTCCGTGGCTATAAGACAATTAGCAAAAGTGAAACAAGTAAACAGCTTAATAAAGTAAAAACAAATTCCTGAGTTAAGGCTTGACCTAAAGTGCATTTCCAATACTTACTGAATGAGTTATAGAGGGATTAGGAACAGGTCCTAAGCTTCTTTATAAACTGCTTTGTATAGCTACAGTTATTGTATATTTATACACCACAGAAAACCTTATTAAAATATATGGGAAGAAATATGTTTCTCTCAGTTTGGGGAAATAAATCACATACCTTCATTTTATTAGAACTTATCAAATGACTAAGAACAAGCTCAGCTGCTTCATTAAACTGCCAACACTGCCGATATCCCTTTAAGACAACAGGTGGCAGAGAGTTTGCTGCAATCATTTTTCTTATGTAAGTTTACTTGCGTGGCTGGGTTTTGGATTTGCTCTTGAAAATAAGTTTGTGTGAATGGTTCTCTTTGGGATTGTCCAGCTTCCTTCCACTTCCTTCTCAATGGCCCCTCCTGCAGCAGGACATCCTGCATTTTAGGAATTTCTGTTTCTTATCTCAACAGCTTTAAAAGCATTGTCTGAGTCAGGAGTTTTCTTTATGTCTTAAGTGTCTGGTATGCAGCTGGCATCTAACCTCATCCATGTGTACTCTCAGATCTGTCTTTCTCAAGTTGGTGTTCAACACGGAAAGAGGATGCATGGAAAAGCCAAACAGGACAGTGCTCCATGACAACCAGAATGTCTAGGATACTTTGACTTATTCTTTGTCCTTCTCAAAATTCCCTAATTCTCACACTGCCAAAAAAACCTCACAAACAACCATCACCAACACCCACAAAAGTGTTCCAAATATTCTGTGCATTAATACAGACAAATATATATGAAAAAATACATTTACACAGATTAATTAAATTTCACACTTTTCTTCTTCCTTGATAGTTTGTTACCCACAGTTACCTCTGTAAGCCAACACCACAGGCTTCATTGCCTCGAGATGGTCAGCTATCATAAGTGCTGGAGACCTGGCTGAAATGTTGTCTTAAAGGGCAGTTCCAGATCTGTGGCAGAGCTCAGGCACCACACCAGGGTCAGTCAATCCCATACTATTTGATGCAGTTTAGTCCAGAAGTTTGTACCACAGGCTGTGTGCTGGGGGATCACCTGTCTTTTGTGTCAGTCAGCATTCCCTCTAAGTTGCTCTGGATACAGAACACTGTACTTCTCTGAAAACTCTTCCACAAATATCAAAAGTGTTATCAGTATAGGCTAACAGACTTGTGCCAAAATGAACTTGGAATAGAGGCTAAAAATGCATATAAGAGAGACACTGCCTGGCAATGATACTTTTTTGTCCTTATATATGTTGTCAAAAGTCTGTACATCTTCCATGTTTAATAAAGGCATTTTATTTCCTTATTGAGACTACAGCAGAAATGTTTCTGGGAATAGGTCACAGGACCAGGAACCAGTACTTGAGGGGGTTTTTGGCTGTGTCATAGGGTCACTTCATCATCTTAAACAAGTCATTGGAGCATTTCACACCCTGTTGCACTAGAGTTGTGACATGACAGTAACATGTGGGCTCTCTATGATAACTATTCCTGTTCTACTTGGCTTAGCACAACCAACAATGAAGCAAAGTTATTTTTCTAACTTATTTCAACCATTACAAATATTTCCTCCCCATTTTGAATGAATGTTAATTCTTAACAGTGTAAGGTTTACAAGTTACAATCTTCAGCTACTCATTAATGAGTATTAAACCTACATTAAATCTTGCCTTATATATGATTTGACATGAAAATTTTAATTTCCTAAGGTTGCAAATGGCAGGGGGACAGGTTTTTATTGATAAAGTTTATTTTAGCTTTTGTAGTCCCACCTACAGTAGCCAGCAAGCATTCAAGTGCAATGTGATCTTCACAGATGCTAGAAGAGTTGAATATATTTTCTCAAAAAAGCATTATAGCAAAAGCTTTAAATTAACACCTTTTTCATATTACTTATTATTGTCCATCACTGTTTTTCTCTACAACAATCAGAGAGAGTTCTTACAGAAAGAAGAAATGCCTAGTTCACTATTAAATGCCTGCTTAGAGTTAATTAATAATTTTTTATTTATACAAATCCAGGCTTCTCTTTTGTGCATTTACTTTGGTTATAACTCACCACATAAAAGCTTAGTAAACAGTTCTATGAATCAAGGATTTTGTGCTACAAACTATGGCTCCTAAAGATGCTCAACATCACATCACTCCAATAATGAGATATTTAGCACTAAAGTGCCACCAAAAAAAAAAAAAAACCCAGAACATAGAACATTCAGCAGCATTTGTACCCCACTTCAATGGTTTGAAATAAACTCAATGTCATCACATTAATGCCAGCGTCATGGCACCAGCAACAAAGACATTGGGAGTAAGGTAGTAAGGTTCAATATCCTTTCCCCTTAGGAATACTTGTTCCTTATATGGAATGGCGTTAAGATGAAAATTATTTTAGGTAGGTTATTTAGTTAATAGTTCATTATAATGAGTTAGCCATGAAAAAGTTGATTCCGATCTACTGAAAAGTGTTTTCTGCAAAGCAGAATAGCAGTACAGCAAACTATCTGTGGTGGAAACTTGTCTTCTTTTTGTTCATAAAGCTCTAGGATAGCTTAAGAACACAAATAAAGCTTCAATTTCTGTATTCAAACATACATTATATTGCAGATCTGTCAACCAACCACCCGTGAATAGCTACTGCTGTCTAAGTTGATATCTGACTGCTCATAAACCTTTCTGTTAAAACAAAACCCTAAAAAAATGTTATAGGGATGCTATTTACACACACACCTCAATAAACAGGGAGATTATTTAAACGCAAAAATCATACTTGATAGTGGATCACATAAAGCGGATTTGACTAATAATTTGCCAGGTCCTTTGTCATTATATGGCTCTAGTACTATTGTACTAACCAATCCATAAAGACAGGGTGAAAAAAAACCTGACTCAGAGTTCATAGTAATAACTACACAAAGTGTATTTTCAAAAGCATATTGTCACAAGAAATTCCTGTTAATACTGTTTTTGAAAGCTGTCAGCCCCCCTTGGCCTTAGTGGGTGCTTATGTGTAGAGATATATTTTCTGTTCATTTGGTTTGCCCCATGCCATCACTGTCACCTGCACATGCTCTGCAACGTGGTCCAAAATTGATGTGCAGCTAAAAACCAGCAGACTATCATCAAGCCACTTCTGTTTATGTCCTCTCAAACCAGAGATGCTACAAAGTGTGACAGCAAAAGTAATCCATAAACTACAGACTTCCATCGAAGGAAACTAAACCCCATTAAGTAGCAGCTTAAGATATACAGGAAGGAACAGTGATTTGATTGGTGAAAGCCAAGCCTTCAGCAAGAATGCCATGTGCCAGGAAACAAGGTTGGAAACATATCTGTTCTTGAAAAACTGATCCCTAAGCTAGATACTTGAGGTTTGCCATACTATTCTGGTTAAAATTTTGCTGCCATCTGAATAGGCACATCTCATCATACCAATGACCCATACAGCAAATCTATCCACACCCTTCTGGTGATCGCTGTAGCTGTGTCACATCCAAGTGCAGAGCTCCTGAACTCCAGATAACAGAGGTAGTATTGCCAGCATTGTTCCTTGCTGTCCTTTATTTTGGAGTAATTATTGCATTTATTTACATAGCCCCAAAATAAGACTCCTCTAGTTACTTTCTGCCTGACCTTCCATTCATATAGCATAACAAACAAATGAGGGGAAGATGGAAAATTAGAACACACAATTTTACAACACAGAGCAACATTATATAAAAAGCTGTATCCCAATATAGCTCTTGTACTGTGGAGTCCTAAGCCCAGGGATACAGAGTCTGAGACAGCAGGAGGAAATACTAGCTCATGTGTTAAAATGCAAATGTTTTGAAGAGGAAGCATGTGGCATTTCTGATAGAGTCAGCTTTGGGGAATGAGGATGCTGTTCCTCTCCCCTACCCTGACTGGCCATACTCTGCTGCAAATGTATTTGACCAGAGCCAAGTACTGTAAAACTGCAATCTGTTTTGCTGAATATTATCAGTCCTTCTTAACAAAATATCAGAAATATGTTGTCTTCTAATAAGAATGTCTTGGTTAGAAAGGATGCTTTGGAGCTGAATCAAGCTGAGCACATGGGGATCAGAGTGACCATAACGAACAACAGAAGGGCATCAGAATAGTTTTGTCCGCTGGTAGATTAAAGACAAAACACTAGTTTACAAACAGGGAGATAAGATTTGTTCATTGTGATGCCTCCTCTGCATAGCATTGAGGAACATGTAGTTCTCTTCATTTTACTTTGTAATTTCCCTCAAGGATACAGTTAAACCAGCATTTAATTTTGACTGTAAGCTACAACCTAAGTCTCCACTGCTTCACTTGTAATGTCTTAGTTTTATCTTATCAGTGTAGCCAAGCCTCAGACAGTGATTTAAAGAGAACTTGATCACATCTCCCTAATGCCCAAATACATTTTTCCTTAATCACCTACCCAGCAGATTTTGACAGCTTTCACCTCAATTGCCTCACTGGTGACTTAGCATTCTACACTGTCATCACACGGCAGAGTTCTTGCTCTGCACAGACTTCAGTGAGTTCACATGGATCACTAAAACCTTTCAGACAAATGAAGGTGGAGATAAGAACAGATTCCCAAGGGTGCAGCCTCTCTACCCATTCACCTCTGGAAAGACAGCCCACTTAGGCTCCCAACCCTTTTGCATGCATCTGACAAGTCCTCTGGAGGATCCAGATCCCCATGGCCACTCCAAAAGTTCCCATACTTAATCCTCTGAGAAAAAAAGAAAACCACTAAATCATTCCAGATGTAAGGAATCTCAGAGCATCTCTGTCCAGCCTCCCACTCAGACCAGCTTCAGCACTGAATCCAGAGCAGGTTTCTCAGGGCTTTTCCAATTCCAGAAAATCTTCAGGACTGATTGCCCTTGTTCCATTGCTTCAATAAGCTCCTAGTGACTTCTTTTTCCCACACCAAACATCCAGATTCAATTTCTGACCAGTCTTTTGATTGCTTGCCACGTAGTTCAGTGAGAGCCTGGGTCCATATTCTGCTATTGGGTTTCTCCCTGCTTCCCTCCTGGGTATTCAGCTTTTCTTCATAGGGCCACTGCTCCAGCACCCAGGAAGCTTGATGGCCTACAACGAACTCACCCCAGTTCAATCCCTTTCTTCCTGTGCTGGGCAGGACCCAAAACTAGATGAAATAATGAGGTGCTCATGAACATAGTCATAGCTGCTATTTCTTTGCATTGAGTTATAGTAAAGATTTTAAACCCTTCTGAACCAATGAAACAGGTCAAAGTGTTTTAGCTGAATATTTTGTGATGCTTAATGGACAATGATTCAAGACTCCATTGTGCTTATGTTTCTGCAGAGCTTTAGATCAACAAAAGGGGACTACAGGCTGCCTGTTAAGGGCTGGCATTTTGACTTAGTTGTATTTTCATCCTGCTGTTGTAAATGACTCTACAAGGTGATGGTCAATAGCAATTCAGGCCGAGCATCACTATTGCTTTAGAAGCATCTTCTGTTCATCGCACTTGATGGCATCCAGTCTGAATGCTCTCAAAATATGTACAAATTTAATCAAACCCTTGATCGACAGCTTTAAAAGAAATATTGGCTTTGTGTTTGTGGCTTGGTTGTGAAAACATTACTCAGTGACAAATATTCTAAAAGTCCCATAAAAAACAATCCTCCAGTATAAATCAAAGAGGGTAAACCTTGCAAAGCAATATCAGTGATGTCTATTACCCAGATATGATTGATTAGCTGCTTGCCCCAGCCTCCTCTAAGTGCCAATCTATGGTACCCAACACAACCACATTTGTTCCTAAAAATAGCAAAAAAATTTGCCCAGATAAAACCTGCCACCTTCATCCTAGTAACACTTCACATCTGAATCAGGAAGTTCTTAAAAAATAGTAGGATAAAAAGAATACTAACAACAGCTATGACTCCTGTCAGGAACAATAAAAAAGATGCAAGGAAAATGCATTGCAATTTAGAATTTGCTTAGTAAATAGGAGCAAAACAACAATGGGGATATTCCAGACACCATTCGATGGTTTCTGTACTAACAGGACATTAAGAAATCAGAACAGTTAATACATCCTCATTTTATCTGCTGAAGTAAAAGCAGACTTCTGACTGGAAGTTTCACAGATAATTAATAGTATCAACATCTATATATTGGAAAGGAAGGATTATCCACACATTTGATAATAATCTAGAGTCCCAATAGTTCTGAACCTGGATTGTACACCAAAGTTATGCATACTCCCATTCACTCTTGTCCTATCACTACATGACCTTGTAAATATAGGCTTAATGGAAGCAAAAACCCCAAACCAGAATATATAATATAGTAAATAAAAATAATAGGCAAAGGTTTTTCTGGAAGTCTGACCTTAGTAAATAATATACATATATATATGCACACGTATACATAAATAACAAAAAACATGTCTGAGCACAGATTCACAAGATTTTGTAAGACATTTTCAAGCTAAATTTGAATAAACTACATCTGAGCTATACTGGTGACAGAACTTTCTCATTCTTTTAAAAGTAGAAGTACAGGGGAGGAAAAAAAATCATATTATCAGTATAAAAATCACTTTCAACATTCTCAGGAAAGAGTGAGATGAAAATATTGCTATCTCATGACAAGTTTAAGGAACCTTTTTTCCAGAGTTGCTCTGTTGACTCCTCAAAAGAGTCAACAGAACTCTTGAAAAAGAGCCTAATCTTTTTAGAGCATGAAAACCTCAGATATCAAGTGGTGAGACTTCAGTTAAGTGCCTCTAGTCCAGCCTCATCCTCCACAGTGGTAAAATCTGACAGGGCACTTTGGTACAGAATTACACCAGAGTTTGGCACTGCCATGTAGTCAACAGTGCATCAACCAATAGAATTTATATTTAAAAAACAATTATGCTAAAGTAATTTCCTTAATAAAAGTGGTATTATCAAAGTGCATTAAAAAAGATCATATTTTAAATTCCTATTTTACCTTCTACGTGATTTTTTATCTTAATGCCTTCATAATGCCTGTAAAGTGTACAGTACTTTACCAGCTTTGATACACTAAAATGCCCTCATAAATTGTATTAAAATGGGTTTGTTAAGCATTCCTAGTACAGTATAATGCTGGTAATGCCAAATGATAAGTGATAGCCAGAATCATAAATGCTTTTCTAAACATGTTAGAATTGGTTTTTAGCATTGGATGTTCTGGTCTGATAAGACACTCCTACACTAAGGCAATCAGTGGAAATTAGCAATTGGCATGAAAATTACTGTACAAGAAATTGCGTTGGGTTTTTCTCCCTGCACTCTCATTATGCCTTTGTGAATTCTATAAAAACAGATTAAAGTGAAAATTCACAGCTAGGACTGATGGAACACTAGGAAAATATTTTCCAGAATTAACCAGAAGTATTTTAAATTTTGAGATAGGTTTGATACCTAAGAATAATGATATAAAAAGAATTCTTGTCAATCTTGTATTTCAAAACATTTTCAGCTGTTATTCCATGCAAGTCACATGAACTCATTGAATATACCCTTTGCAATGGATTCAATCTCTACCAACCTCACTCATGGCCCTCAACTTGCCTTTTTTTATTAATAAGACACATGCAAATCTATTTCCATATAGGATAAGGCAGAATAAGTGAGGGTGAGCTAAGAATGAAAGTTTGGGGATTGTTTCTTTTTTTAACCAAAACCACTTTGGTCCTGTTACTTTCAAACAATGACACCACATACCCCAAGTGAGTTCTGAGACACTTAGTGCTGTTACCCCCACCCTGAATTTATATTATTTATTGTTTCAAACTCCTTGGGAGTTAAGTTTCACACATTTTCTGTATCACTACAAGACATACATGCTGCTGAAGGCATCTGTACTAAGATACAGTTGTGAATTGAACTATTGATGCCAAATCTAAAACACATTTAATTTTTAATGGCCAAAATAAACTCTTTCTCCCTTGTTTTCTTTCTTAGAACAGATGCACAGTGAACTTACTCTGTATGCTGACAGGTTTTTGGCTGCTTGTAAATCCTGAAAATATTGATCAGTTAAAAATATTCGGACGCTTGCATCCCTCAATTCTGCTTACCACAGCCTTTCTTCCTGGTCAGCTAGGAGAGCACCAGCAATTTTGTTATAATGATAAATGACCCTCATAGACAGGTCACTCTTTTTTACCTAAAGCCACAATTTTCTCCTTCCTTTAGGTCACAACCTGATTTTTCAGGGTGACAGATTTATTACTTTCTTTGTGTGCTAAAAAACAAATCACCAACAATTGCTCAAAATACAGTCCTGTCACAATAACTTTGAGCACTTCCCAGCCAGAATGATGCAACACGAGGTTTTTTCCTGTTTTCAAAGCAGCAAAATCACTTGTACATTGACCACAGCTATTGTGAAGAGCCATTTGGCTCATTTCATAATATGCAACATGTCCAGGCTGCTTGCCAAAAAATAAAGTATTAAAAGCATTATTAAAAGCACCAGTAAGTCTTTCATAATAAGAGATGGCACTTTTTTTTTTTTTTTTTTTCTTAAGTGAGGATCATGAAAGAGTAGCTGACCTGACTGTGAAGACTTTTGGGTGGAAGTAGTGAAACAATATTTGCCACAAAACAAGTGAGCTTAAAGGATATTTCTATCACACCCCAAATATCTGGACCACAGGGGCAACTCAGGATTATTATCCAGTAAAACTTATCTTTCTAGTTCTCCTGTGTTTCCAGGAAGATTTTTTTCCAATGGGTTTGGATAACACAAGGGTCTTGGGATGCCAGTTCCATGCAATGTCAAAGATACTAAGACCTCTTTTGGATATGAGAAAAACCCAAATCCTCAGTCCCCCAAACCTTGGCCCAGCTGCAGTTACCCAAACAGCAAACTCAATTTGACTGGAATAAGGAAAGAAAAGAGTACTGCAGCAGAACTGCACGAGGTTTGGTGCCCACTTCCCACACTACATGCTGAGGAACACTACACTGGAAGATACCACAGCTGGCAACTCATGGACAGTCACAAGCAGCCCTGGACCACAGAATCTGACCAGAGCCTATCAACAAATTTATATTTGCCAATATATGAGAGACATTGAGGATGCACACTCCTCTAACACAGAATCCACCAATGTCCTCTGTGTACAGTGTAGCCATCACACTGACAGCATTTAATTTCTTATCTTTACTCACAAAGTATTAATTCTTGCAATGTGAATATTATGGGGATATATTTTATAGGAACACGGGAATGGCCAAGAAGCAAGCCAGTATTTGGCCAAAACTAGGAGGTTTGGGTCATATATACCTGGTACCAGGTAGACCAGCTGTGACAAAAACCAATGTTTGTGACAAAATTTATGCTGTCTAGCAAGAATCTTATTTAAAAGGCAAAAAAATACCTCAGCTACAAAGCAGTGTGCCCTTTGTTATGAAGATGAAAACATAGGACCATAACCAAAAGAACTGTCAGCTTCCCATCTCATATGGTCTTGGTAAATTACTTCATCACTTTCTACTTAGACCTATCCAAAACCTACAGCAATATAGCTCTTGCTTTTACCTTTGTGTCCTAGGATCACAAAAACCTCAGAGAAAATACTAATATTCCCCTTACATACTAATAGCTATCAGAACAGGGAGAGATTAGCTTGCATGCCTGGATGCCAGTTCTGAGTGACCAAAATCAACAGAGGACACCAGAGGCAGACATACAACTCTATTTCCTGATGCAGCTTGCAAATAAATGCATTATTTTCTTATGAACATCCTCTAATGTATCTGATATCAAGAACAGTTTAGTTGTATTTCTCAGAGGTTTGTAATATTCAGACTTGTAAGAGTCATCATCTGTTTCAGCACCCCTTTATTGTGATGCTGGTAGAGGGGCTTGCTCCAAAAAGCACCAAAATATTCTTCAACATCAACAGTTATAAAAATGTTTAAATCATTCCAAAATACATAACTGGGCACAGGTAAAATTCCATAGTGCTGCCCCTGAGCTCCAGCCCTACAATCCTCACACTGGTAAAGCTCCTGCAGAGCTCAAGGTGCTTCCCCTCATAGAGACAGGGGAAACAATCCGCACTGAGTACTTTTATAGTCTGTAGACTCCCAGAGCTGGTCTATCCAAACTTCTCATTTCACAAAGAGTTTCAAACCCTGATTAGTTCTGGTTTTCACCTCATAACAATATTCTTTTTACTAAGCTGCTGTCCTTATATTGTGCAGTATTTGTAGTAATATGCCATTAAACATGCACAGTGTAAACATATAGTGCTGGTTAATGCATAATTTAATAGAACAACTTTTGATAACCCATGTGTAGTACTGTAGAGTTCATAAGGTAACAGACATGAGCACAAGGAAAGAAATGAAGCAGAATTATTTCATTTAGAAACCAGTACATCCTTTGGAATATCTCCAAATAAGGTCACTGGAATAAATAGCATAGCTGAAACTTACATAAAAAGATACTCTGACAGAGCAAGTGATAAAATGAGGAAAGCAAGCTCTGAGAAGTCCAGAGTGAAAGCAATTAAGTGAGACTAAGAAAGAAAAGATTCTTGGGCTAAAGGACCTGCTTCTGTGTGTCAATTCAAATATCATTAGAAGTCCAAATAGCTAGAGAAAACCCAATTTTTGCTGGATAATTAACATTATACCTCAGTCTTTGGGGCACAATTGAGACATTGTGGTCCTGTATGGCTTTTTTCTATCTAACTGTGCTTAACATGCACATGGGGATCCCAAGGTGTCTCATGAGATCTCAATATAATGCTCACTTTGTCCTGCTACTTACTTTTAATGAAGATCTTTGCAAACTTGATTCTTTTCCGCCATTCCACGATGTACTTCCCTGCTCCTGAGCTTTACCTTACACTATTTGCAATAAATGCAAGCACCATCTAGTTGCTTTTTAAGGAATTTTGATTGCACTCCCAGCTGCAATCTTGTACATACATATGGCTGCCTCCAGCTGGCAACCCTCCATTTCAGAAGAGCCACATAATCAAACAAGTTATTTCCATTTCCCCCTGATAGTTCTAATGAGTTAATCTCTGAGATGTTGTCAATTAAAAACCAAAAATATATATATAACAATAAATAAAATCACACAGTCCTTAGACATGCACAACTTCCACTGATTTCCAGCCCAAGTTCTGTGTAAGAGTATGGCTTGAGATACAGATTCCCAGGAACAGAAAGCATCAAGCGAGTTGCACACACACCATACCTGTACTCCTTACAGGAAAATACAGCCTGAAAAAGGCTGCTTATCTTTACCGATATGTAATGAAGACTATTTTCTCTATGAAGCTTTCTGCATTGTCAAAAGAAATTACTACCTTTTCAAGCCTATCCCCTGAAAGAGTTGGTGATCATTAGCCAGCTTTATTCTATTTACTGAGATAAGGTTTATAGCTCTGATACAAGACAAAATTCTCTCAAGCAGCTTACACTAAACTTTTAGCTCAGAAATATCTAGACATTAAAAGATCCAGTCTTATTATGACAGCTGCTGTAGGATAGAAGGGCTTACTTACTACAAGGTAGAGAGACTGACTAAATAAGCACAAAGTAACTGAGCTGTGACACTGTTGTGTCAGTTTATTGTCACTGGGTCACAGAATACTCTTCTTTGCAGACAATTGTTTTGCAAGCTATAACACGGCACAAAGTTAAAACTGCTGCTTTCATTTAACTTGTCTTGCCTATATTTGCACAGGTCACATTCTGTGACTAAATTGCTCTTTTTTCCCCTCATACTTGAGAACTGGCCAAAAACAACCAGTTTATTAAATTAGATTTCTCTCTTCCTTCCCATCAGGGTAACACATGAACCTAAACAAGGTGCTTTAAACTGGTAAGTAAACAAACCTTCCCACCTGGAGTCATCAGGAGAAAAATCTTAAGACCTGCAAACTAGTTTAAACACACAAAACTGGGGGGGAGCTTCTCACCAGAGTTGTTCACAAGCATCTCAAAAGCTCATCTGCCAGGCCCTCTCATGATTATGAGCCGGAACGTGCCCATTAGAGCAAAATAAAAATCATACTGTTGTACCAATACAGTGGGAAATGCTAAATTTCCTTGCATGGGTGCCAGCCAGCACAGCTGCTAGAACAAAAGTTAATGTTCAGAACAAAATCACCGTGCTGTGACCTCATTCTGAACATGGCCCTTTCCAAACTGAAGGAATAGACAGACACAAAAAAAAAAGTCAAGAGTACCCATAGGGGCCTGCCCTGCTCCCACTTTTGCTCTGGGTGAAGCAAAACTGTGCCTGCTAATCCAGATTAAAGAAATCAATGCCACTAAACATATGGACAAACCTGAAAACATATTTTCCTCAGCTAAAGTTATTCCTATAGAATTTTAAGAATAACTATTGCAAGAAGAAATAATCCTCAAACTGCATATACACTGGCTTTTACCAGTTTAACTTACTTATACAGAAACCGTGGGAAATACTGGCATGAGAGAAAAGTGCAACTACCGAAACTTAGGGGCAAGAAAACTTCTGTTGGCACAGTTGTATTTTTGTTTGCTCACAGTAAGTTTTCCCCAATATTTCTGGGTTTTCCCTTTGACTCTAATTGAGATCACTTCCTTGTAAGGGTGACTTGGTGCCTCTTTGTCTTTAGGAATCAAAAAAAGACAAGGAAGTCCCTGGATAGAGAAGTCTGGCAGTTAAAATCATGGGCTTCCTTCCCCAGCTTGTCTTATACATCACTTAATGTTTGACAGTCTTTTTCACTGCTTCCCTTCCTATTATGAAGTTTCCAGTGATTTAATTAAGTGTTCACCAAGCTGTTTACAATGTTCAAATCAAGGCCCAAAGATGTCAGTTAACAACTCTTAATGGTCAGTGTTGACAAGGATTTGTTTCATCTTGCCTCTTTCAATAAAAAACTACATCAGTGACAAGACAGGTACATTTCCACTCACCTTGCTTCCACTACATTGAAATAAGGATCATATACATAAATACCATTTATGTATATGATCCTTATTTATGATCCTATATGTATATGAAACATTTCCAGAGCATGTTTCTAACTGCAGATTTTGGTGAAACTTAGGTAAAACAAGCAATTCTGCATTTCTGCAAGAGCCTCAAATCAGTGTGAGGGATTTTCACTCAGATTCTGTTCTGACTGCATGCACAGGGCTGTCTAATGCTTGTTCCATGCTCTAACAACAGCTCAGGTGCAAGGAGCCACAGGCATTTGCACCTATGAATATCAGCTGCTACTTTTAGCTAGAGCACACATTTCTGCCACTGCCAATCACCAGGACCCAGCAGGACACACACTTGGATTGCACAAGACACCTGCACATGCCCTGTGGAGCCAGAATGGTGAAATCCCAGCAGACAGAGATAACTGCAGAATGGAAACAGTAGCACATTTAAAGCCCTGCCTGCATACGATGAGGTAGTTTTATCATGGAAAACTGAGCTTTTGCCAGGACATCCCAGAACACAGCACTTCCCACCCCCTCATTCCCCTGTTTAACTTCTGCATGCCTACCCTTTAAGGACTTCAGTCAAAGATCACTGATGCCAATAAATTAGAAACACAGAATTACTTTTCCATGAAGGATCGAATCACATCACATATTGAACGACCACAGGTTTGCTGTTGGCTTTGTGCACACATGAGTCACTTACCATAGATCAGCTGTTACAGTTTGCTTGTTCCTGGGGTTATGGAGTCATATATGTCAGAAATCAGAGTTTTGGCTTTCATTTAATGGTCTAAAACACAAATTCTGCACAGTGAACTTAAGTTCCTGAGATGCAGTCCACATAAATCAAGCAAAATTGCTCAGCTCTTTCCATACCTAAAGTATTATTCTGACACTGGTTCCTTCCACTTGGACTCTTTCTAGCTTTCACTGTCTCCTCACACGTTACTCAAGAGCCAATTTTCCTATTCCCAGACAGCACAAGCAGGCAATATTTACCCCTCATCAGTGCAACCCTCTCAGCCACTTCTTGCTCCAGTGTGTAGAGACTAGCAAATACAGCAAGCAAACCTCATTGGAATAACCACACAGGTAATTCACAAGTTATTTAACAAAGAAAACATCTAAGGAAAGCTTGTTCATACCTCTAATGGCACTAGTCATTCAGACCATAACATGATGTTAGCCTTTATTCCTGGGCCTTTGAACTCCTTCCCACCCTGTATATCGGATCAGTAAGCACTAAAAAACATCATATTGGGTAGCCCTTTTTTTAATTTTTACCTCCTTAAATCTTCAGTTCTCATCTCTTGGTAAAATCCATTTAAACAGGGCCCACAAGTTAATGGTTAAACTTGTTGTTTGTAGTACCATTAATATAGGTCAAGCAGCACAATAGTTACAACTGCTGAGGGGGAAGGTACATAAAGACACAGTAAGCAGTTCAGGACCTTATTACAACATGTCTATCAAATGCACGGTTACAAACAATGTGCCTGATTCATCAAAAAGATAACTTCTGCTGACAGTACACACTGTTCCCTGGAGTCTCTTACACATGGCTCAAAAATTAAAATTGGAAATGTAAACTACACAGACACATTCTTGCAAATGTGAGTATGTTTCAGCACAGTGAGCTCTTCTATGCAAAATAACAGATACAGAATGAATTCAGCCCTCATTTGCATCACCGAGTACTGGAGAAATCAGCAGCAGCTATGACTTTACTCTGCATTTTCTCTCAGGTAACCAAGGAAAGAATTTGTCCCACCAGATCCAAGGACACACATTTTTCACCGTAGGATGCACATGCATAATGCCTACAAGAAGGATTACCTTATGCTTTATTCAAGAATATTCAAAAGGACAGACCTCTATGTCCCAAAAAGTTAGTATTTCAGCAGTACTGACAATAAGTACTGTTTCAAAACTAATGGCACCTTAAAGTTTCACAACATAGATTACTTAAGCTCAACATCAGCCATTCAATCTCTGCCAGTTTAAATAGACATCATTCCTGATTTGGGTCCCAAGACCCCTGGCCAAAGTTCCCAAATTAAACTCCCAGGTACTTCGCTGGCGCAAAAGCAAACAGAATATCCAAGTTTCAAGACTAGCAGAACTCACCATGGGTGGCACTGAGACACCTCCCTCTTCTCAATGATTAGTATCATGAGAGCATGTAAAGGGATCAATCCAATTTACAACATGAGGTTATTTTACCCCAGGACAACCAAGCATGAAAAAAACCCAGCTTTTCTGACCAGGCGTTTGGAAAGTACAAATAGCATTTCAAACAGTTTCTCACTTTTCAACTGGAATACTTCTAATGATTAGACTGAGGCAAAAAGGATTTTTAAAACCTCTATTTATGCCCCAAATCTAACTGTAACTGTAATTCCAAGAAGACAATTTTTTCTATTGTTAATCTGGAGTGGAGGAACCAGATTAAATTTAAGCGGGATAATTTACTGTGTATAACAAATTACAGAACAGATACCAGACAAACAGAAGTCATGGCAAATTGATGATGTACATAGTATTTTCTTTCAGACTTCTGTGTTTCCCATTGTAAAAAATTGAAGACAATTTTCTTCCATTTATCTCACTGATAGAATACTTTGCATTTTTGTGATACCTGCTATCCCTTATTTCAATATACTTTATGAACCTTGGACTAGATCTTCAGCAAGTGTGAATCACCATAGCTCAATACTGAATTTCATAAAAGTGTTTTAAATCATGCTACCTGTAGAGTGATTAAGTGATGTTGCACCATTCTGTAGACAGAGAAGGGACATATCACAATAGCGTGACATTAAAGCAGCAGATCTCAGGCATGAGGATATGAATATTTTATAAAAACATCCTGTTGAATTGCAATTTTAAACTTTAAAAGTTTTAACATTTTAAACTTAAAACTTTTAGAACTTTAAAACTGATTAAAGTTCACCAGACGCATTTAACAACTTTGTGGATTTTAGGGACTATAACGTATGTCTCATCTGGGGTGTTTTCCATTAAATCAAATCATGTCACAGTTAAAAATGCACTTTTGGCACTTTTCAGACTAAATCCACTGCATTTTATAGATACATTACATAATAAAGACAGACCAACAAACTACTCTGCCTTCTCATTGTGTTTATGCTGGTAGGGCAGCCCAGGTTATAAAATTGTTTGCTTCAATACAAATTCCAGCACAATAAAGGGATTTTTATGCACTCATCTGGCCATCTTTTCTATTCCATATTATAGGGTTCTCCCTAATAGCTTCATATGTTGCACTTTCCTCAGTGGGAAGAGATGTGCTCCACTTTAGCACAGATGTACAGGAAGCCTGCTACAGAATAGTTCCTATTAACAGAGCTGAATCCTTTTTGTATAGAAATTGTTTATATTAATGAAAACACCACTGCCTCACACTATTGTCTTTCCTGAACATCAATAAAGACTTGATTGAATTCATTTGCTAATAAAAAAAAAATTAAAAAAGGAGAAATAAAGTAATGTAAGGTAAAAAGAAAGTTCCCAGAAAGTTAAGAATAAGAAATGTAAGAGTCCAGAGAATGCAAAGTAATTGCCTGTAAAAACACACAACACTGTAGGAATATGACTGCTTCCTTAGGTACTCAAGGGATCTCTGCCCAGTCAGCCAGGAAGCACAAGGCAGTTGTGCCCTGCTGCTGTTCAGAATTCTAAGGGAAGAAGGAAGGAGCTTTATCTTCTCCCACACACCACCACAACTTCACCCTAAGCAGATATCTGCTGAATTTCAGCTAACATTTTATTCCATTTCAAATGGGGAAATAAGGCACTCATAAATCCAGCAGAAACTAAGTTAGCTAGACCCATTCTATTAGCCTCTAAAACATTGTTCTGATTATGAAGATCTGTGTTATATTTCAGTGAATTTCCCCTTCTGTTATAGTAACTGTCCTGTTTAAATGCAATTTTAGGATGGATACAACTTAAGCCGATGATGTTGCTAAATCATTTGGTAAATGTTGACAAACCAGTACAATTCCACAATAATACTTCCAATTAGGTTAGCTGGGAGGACAGCAATTCACTACAGTCCTAATTTCACCACTCTTTTGTTAAATTGTGTTAAATTCTGAAGACCATTAAACCCTAATAACACCATTTAGCAAAACCTAGTTCCTTATTAATGAATATATGTACCCACTTCTGAAGAAGGCAAGACAGCCCTGGAAATGAGACGCTTGGCTGTGAGGAAATGCAGTGTATAGTGGTGCTGCCTTACCCAAATGCACATGCACACTGTGTGGGGAGGATCCTGAGGAGGTTGCACCTCGAAGTCATAGAGTTTAGTAAGGATTGTCTTCTTGGCTAGCATGCTTGAAATGTGAGAAACCATTCCAAAACTATGAGTAGCAAGCTCTCCTTTACAACACTTCAGTAATATGGTAGGACAATAGGGCCTTTGCAGTTCAGAGTGACTCTAGGGCTGAATCATATCATCACAGTGGTTCAAAATTCTCTAAATGGTTTCTCAGAACAATAAAATGGCTTCTAAGAACAATGGCATAACACCATTTGAGGCTTAAGGAGAAGCACAAAGTACCACACACTGCAGATGGCTTTCAACATTGTGAGCAATGAAATCAAATAAGATAAAGTGAGGATCGCCTTTTTCACTAGCCAGTCATCTGGGTCTGTCTGCTTTAAGGATGGCTCTTTTCACCTTCCACAAGGAGAAAGCTGCAGGCTTTCAGGTCCAACCTGTGAAACTCTGCCAGGTCTCAGAGCTGTCCTGTATATTCAGAGGTCTTGCATGGAAGACTCTGTTTTCTTGAAGGTTTCATTGTAACATGCGTAACTTGTATTTTCTAATTAGCTCATCTCAAAGATGATTTGGCAGACTCAAAAAACAGCTGTGGTATTTCTGGGGTGCTTAGATTTTGCACAGGTTGCTCAATACAGGCCATTAGATGTATTGACATGGTTGTCTGTGTTGAAGACTTTCTCAACAACCTTTTGCTAAAGGATCAGGATTAGTTTCAAATCCCATAACAATCTATTGTAAAGCCCCAGAGCTAAAGCTTTCTAGCATTGCTGTAGAGTTTGAGGTTTTTACCAACCAAAAAATTTATTGGTTCTCTGCTTAAATAGCCCAGACCAGGAATGGGGTCCCAATACCCCCAGCATTCAGAGTAGTCAGAGGGACGTGAAAATCAAAACATTGTGGATTTCATCTTTCCAGCAGAACCTGCAGAACCAAATGCCATACTGCAATTAAGGCAATCACAGGAGGTAAAGGAATATACCATAAATGTAAAGGTTAATAGCAATCCTTACTTTTCCAGACTACAGTGCAAGAGCTCAGACTGCTAGTACTGCCTATTGTAGTATTGCATATATAGACTATTTACTGTACCCTTTTTAATATAATCATTTCCAGTAACAGCAGCAGTGCTATTACTGCAAGCAGCAAAAATTCTAACATAGAAAATCCTCAACATCTATAGAGCAGAAGGTTCTCTGTGCAGGTACCAAGATTTCAAACATAAGGGAAGCAGCAGCCAGAGCAAAGCTGCCCATAAGCAGAGATAGTGACAGGCCAGGCAAAGAGAGAAAAATAACATCTACAGCCAAAAGGGAGGGGGAACAAAATCAAACAGCAACAGAATAAAAAAGCAAAGGATTAAAATGTTTGTGTTTGAAGTAACAACCTGTGCTTTTTATTCATGCTGTGGAAACATTGTTAGCTAAAACTATTTCACTTGAATTCTGCTAGTTTCTTAAGTTTGCTGATACTACAGGAGAAGTGATATAAGCATTCCACTTAACTTGCTGCCAAAATCCTAGGATCTGTTGCAAAACTACAAAAATTTCGCAGACTTTTGAAATTTCAAAACAATATCTCATCTCTTCTCAACATTTTATACAATTATAGTGCCAGTGACTTGACTAAAACAGATCTTACCAGGATAAGTTAGGAAAGGATTCTAGGTCAATATTTCTTCTTATAAAGAAAACCACAGAGCTTGTTGAACTCTCCACCAAATGAAGCCAGTGTCTCTCTGTACTTGCCTAAACACTGATCTCCAATCAGAAAGAGCTTCCACTCTATTCCATCTCTCTTCTGTTATTCATTGTTTGCCATTTCCCTCAGTGTGCTTTGGTTAAATAATTGATAAGCATTTATTATTTTAAGCTTAACGGATGCTTGCTCCAAGACAAAAAAGAGCAGAAACATTCATATAGTCTGATGAATTAATGAGAGAATCCTACACAAGGTAAGGGTCCAGGGAAGGCAAGGAGACTCCTCTCACAGTCAAACAGGAATGTCTACACTAGCATCCTACCCTCACTATCAGCCTCAGAGCTTGCCATGCCGTTAATATGAAATGAAAAATCAATAGCTATTGTTCAGCCACTATCTCCCATCAACTGATGCCCAAGTGTCAGACATGGCAGTGGGTTAATGGTAAAACAAGGCACAGAGGTTGCTTTTCAGAAGCATGATTGAGCTGCACATTACAAATGTCCTGACCCTAGCTTCTCACCTATCAAGTGCTCTGTCCCCTCTTGGGACACTAGTGAGCAGCTAGGACGGGCTATGCATCCACACAGCAACCACCTGGCTTGGAGCTACTGCAAGCTTTTCATAGGCAAGATCTTGTGAGGGTCAGTAAGAGTCCTGCCCAGGCTTCACCAGAGGGAAGGAGCATGGTCTTCTTAACTACCTCTCATTGTGAGCTATTGGAGCAAAAACTTCCCCCCTTAGAAAAAGGAAACAATGAATTAAAGAGAAAAAACCCCACATAACTATATATCTATAGGAAGAAGCCTAAGACAATCCAGCTGCCCTGAGAAGACTCCACATTCTAACTGAAAAGCACTTCAAGCCCCCAACAAACCCCTGTGCTTCCTTATAGGAGTAGTTAGTGCCATTTTGTAGGAAGAGATGAGGAGAGCACCTACAAAAAGTTTCAGGGGAAAGCAGGAGGCAGTTGCACCCAAAGAGGAGGCAAACTTGGAGGTAAAGGCAGCAAGAACATAGACTGGGTAGAGAACTCACCAGCAGAGTGTTAGTTAAAACTATTATTTTATTTATTTTATTTTATATTTCCACATATTATATGTGTTTATAGTTCTACAGCAGGAGAGCCAGACAAGCAGAGCAGCACCGAGTCCTGTTGGTGCTCCCGTGGTCATCATGCAGAAGTAATAAAAGCAGCCAAGGTCTGAAGTCTGCGCCAGAAAATCCACAGAATAATTTTGAGACCGTGTCCCTAGCTAGCATAGCTTAGGGAAGGGGCAATGCTCCCAGCTAGAACTTAAATGAGCAGGTGGCCCAGTGGGCAGGAGCTGTGAGGGGGACCCAGGTGAAAGTGATCAGGGCCATTAAGGCCCATTAGTGACCTGGGGCCCTGACAAAATCTCTCTTTTTTTTTTTTTTTTTTTTTTTTTTTTGTTTTTGTTACCCTACTATTACTTTAGTAAAGATCTCTCGATTGCATTCACATCTTGTAAAACAGTATTTTCCAGAGGTCCTGAGCTGTTCTCCCTCTTAGCCGTACATGCTGTTGTCTGGGCCACTGAAAAGCATTTCAGTGCCATTGGACTGTTGGCAGGGGTGACCAGAGGAAAGAGTAACCATTTTAGGATGAGAATAATACAAGTACTTGCAAAGTTTGTGGTTAGTAAGGGTAGCTGAACATCTCTTCACTTTTCTTTCTGAGGTAGAAATACCCAGAAGCCCCGTCCGAGACACAGAACTTGGTGTGGGCACTGTACAAACAAGACTTGCATGCCATTGCAAGTGCATTAATAGTCTAATTTAAAGCCGGTTTCTGAAAGTCAGGACTTCTCAGAAGTCCCAGGTGCTACTGCTTTCCCCAGGACTATAGCTACTCCAATTCCAGGGCCATCTGCATTTTTTTTACTGTGATCTAAGCACATGAAATAAGTATACTGTCTTACAAACTGTAGGCACATTGTAAAAAAGATACAAAAATATTAATTAATGTTATACTAATCTATTATTCATATAACTGCACTAGGGAGACAATATTCTTGAAGGAATTAGTATTTATCAAATCTTGAGTCCACTTGGTCTGTTTTTTAAGAAGAGCAATATTTAGCAAGAGTGGTGCCTTGATGACTTGGAAGACAATGAAAAAAATGTGTTATTTCAGTGCTATATGTGCTCCTGAAATATATCCAATGGACAGAATATATACAGCCTTCTATTATGAAGTTTACATGTAAAGTAGTTTTTGTTCAGATTTCAACACATGCCTCCAGAAACCAACCACCTTAAGTTTCAAATTGCCAAGAGACAGACTAGTGTTCTGTTTAATTATTAGTGCCATAAACCAGAACAATATTTACCTGCCTATAACAGAGCTTAGGAAAATCCACTTATCTCTCCTGCCAGTTGCTACATTTCTCACAGTTATTAATAAAATGATCAGAAATCCTTATTTCTGAATGGCCTTTACCCTACTTTTCTCTCCTGCCCAGTGTCCTTCCTGATGAAAATCAGCTTGAAAATTGGAACAAATTCTGCACGTGCTCACTGCCAAGACAGAAAGAAGTGGGAGCGCTCCTGTACACCAGATCTGAGCAGCCACTCAAGCCTTGATTTCTCCTCCCTCAGGCTGGAATGTGGCCTGTCAAGTGTGTTACATGTGGTTCTGCAGTTCATCAGCCTCCTGACATCCTTCTGTTCCTGATGCAATAAATGAGTTCAGTAAGGAGAACCCCTCTGGTTAGACATGAAATGCCACTGAACTGCTCTCTTCTGCCAGTCTTTCAACTTTCGGTAGCATTCAGCTTGCACTTACTTCATGGTCTCAAGCAAAGCCAGTCTGTGTGGTGTAGCACACATGCAGCTTCCTTCAGGAGCAGAAATTAATCAGAAACTCATCAGAGCACTCAGGGTCTTTCACAAATTAGTTTCCTGATATAACACTCAGTATTTCCAGCCTGCCTCCAAGTAAGATTTGGGAAGGTTTTTGTGGTGGTAGGACAGGGGTGGAAACAAAGTTATCCCTACATCCTATGTATGTAACTTAAAAAATAAATAAAATCTAGATACCAAGTTCAGAAGGTTTTAAGTTCCATTTCAGATTCACTTTAAGACTCCCTATCACCTCCTTCTCCTCTCCTCCTTTCAAAGTAATAAATTCCTGATATTTTAGTAATAGTGTTCTACGAAGAAACTGTTGTCTGTTCCTGAGTGCTGTGATGGATGAGTTCACAACACCTGTTACTGCTACATACGTGCAAGTCATTTCCCCCTGCCTGTTTCACTGAAATCTGTTCTTTTCTCACAAACACTCTGCTCCCATTACCAGCAAATATCTCCTAGATAAGCTTTGTAAAGGTCCATAACTATTTAATAACTTTCTCTTTGTACACCAATAAGATAGATTAGTGGAAAAAAAAAAAAAAGCTACTTTTTTGAAGCTTTTTTGAATTGAAGCTACTTACACAGACAGACAGACCAGCAGATGAAACTCCTCATGCCATGAAAAAGTTTTATCTTTCAGTGCAGAGAGTTAGCACTAAATGTGGGTCCCAACAAAGCTCATGCTATTCCTATAATTAAGGCTAAAAGAGAAATTTTGTGATCTACAACTGTATGCTTCCATCTGCACAGAATTGAGTTTTCCTTTTAAGCAGTCCTGGAGCTTACCTGATTGCTCAATTAACCTAAAAAAAAAAAAGTGTTTACAAATGTCTGTACTTACCTCCTCCTCTAGACATTAATTTGTCATCAGAAATATTCACTGAAATAATTTGTGTAATTACTAAGGAAAAATCACAGGAAGCAATTTTATAATTCCTACATTTCATTATTCATCTCCAAGTATGGTTTATATTAAATTGTATTCATCTAAACAGAGAAAGATGAGAGACTAATATATTCTGATAAATGTAATCAAGGAAAGAAGTTCATATTTGGACACCCATAAAGAAGGTACCATGCAGAAGCTTCTGCTCTCCACAGTTCCTTTCCAATAAGCTGCAAATCCTGAGCAAAAAAGTAGCAGACACTGAAATGTATTTCAATGCAATTGCATTCTACTGAGCTGATACACATAATGTGTAAAATACGTACAAGTAAAAAAACTAACAAGAAATTTTAATAGTGCAGTTGTACCGTAAGACCAAACAGGAATTAAGGATCAGGTGATGGAAATTCCTTAAAAAATTAAACCTTCTATTTCAGTACTGTCATCACTGAAAAATCCAAAGGGTAAAGATCATCAGATATATCAGATTCTCCCAATCTATTTTACAGAACTAGTAAGGAAAAGGCATAAAACTGTATTTTAATGACTTGGTTTTGCATATATGAAATACAATTCATGAAGGTGGAGAAAATACACTGAAGCATCCAAAAGAATTTTAAATGTCTGTGATAGATCAGGAGGAACGCTGGAATGACTGAAATAGAGAAAAGTTTTTAAGAGTGATTTCTAGATCAAAGAAAAGAGCTTGCAAATCTCTTCCCACCTATGTAAAGCTCCAGCTGAAACCAACTGGACTACTCTAAGGACCAGAGTGCTCATGCCTGGAGGGCACCATGCCAAGATAAGTGCCACTTTTGCCCTGAACTTTCAGTAGAATGAGAATCATGTCCCTCGTTTGATGTCTGCTGTGCTGAGCAGATATCTTTTCTGAGTTGTATGGATAATAAAAACAACATTACATCAAGATAGCATAGGAAAATGACAAGGAACATGCTGAATTCAGATAAGCAATATTCAAAATGTTACAGGAAAATTACAAAACCATGACTGAGCTCACTAAATTTACACCAAGATATACAACTCAGGGATTAAAGCTCTTTGAAAAGGTAATTTTTAATGTCAGTCAGTCCATTTTTGAGGCTTATTTCTTAATATTCTTATGTGCCCAAATGAAATGCCACCTATGGAAATGCCCAAGAGAGGAGAAACTCCTTTTGACTCCATTTTTGTGGCAAATGGTTGCAAAATAATTTGATGTGCAAGAGCCAAAGAAGGGATTGTTGCCAAGCTTTTGAAATCAGGAACAGTTTCTTTGAGGGACATTTGTCAGAGGGACAAACAAGGGACAATTTCATCACACAAGAATTGGCTAAACAAAAAAAGAAACTAAAAGTTTATCAATTAATTATCTTCCTGAAATATCTGAGAGAGAAAAGCATGTTTGAAAAAACAAAATTAACTCATCTCACCTTCTCAGGATGAAGACAGGGGAAGGAAAGAAAGGCAGAGGGGAGTACTGAAAAACAGAGAAATACAAGGTGAGTCTATGATGCTCCAACCACAGCTAGGAAAAGCTGTTCTGGGTGAGGTTGGTGGCTGCCTCAGCAGGGACTTACTCGTGAAAAGTTACAGTTCCAAATTCCTGATCAAGCAAAGTAATGAGCCGTGAACTCAGGTACATCAGTGGCACAACTCGTAAACCTCATTATGGATTCGTTTCACTTGGACTCCAAATGGATCACTGCTAAACACATCGAGCTGCTGGATCACAGGCTGATATAGGCTGTCCTGGAGTTTCCCTAGGAGTTTATTTTCCCCTACTGGACTAGGTATAAAGAAAGGCAAAGAAAGTCTGTCTGGTTATGCACCTGGCATACATTCCTCTGTCCATGGAGACAAAGTATCAGAAAGGGAAAAATAGAACATTTTTCAGTGACCCTGACATTTGATACTGATGCAAAAAAGGAAAGGAATTACAGTGTTTGAAGCCAAAAGCATGAAGTTTCTCTATATTTCCTATGATTTAATATCTCTCTCCCCCACATACGGCAGATTCCTTTATAGAAGCTCTTGAAGATGGGCCAGCGGGGCTCCAGCAATGTCTCTGATGATACAATGGAAAGTTTCTAACCACAGTATCATGTGCAGCAATTCTCATTTATTTTATCCCCAGACCCCAAAGACATGCCTTTTCTGATGGAATAGATGTTTCTTTCCACTTTTTATGAATAGAACTGAAAATCTATTTGACAACCAAATTAATTAAAAGAGACAGAGTCCAATTATTTAGGTTTATATGAAATCTGTTTTATAAGCTGGCTTCCAGCTTTCACTCAGTCTAAACAGATAAAAAATATCAGCAACCCTTAAAAAATACAGCACCTGTTTAAGCAGATTTGTAATTTTTTTTTTCCAGTGGCAAATATGAAGATAAGAATTTGGGAAATCAGACCTTCCCTCTACACCCTGTCCTCCTTACTAACACGGTCTCTACAGGAGGGCAGTACTGCACAGACCAAGTGATAATTCAGGGTTCCTGGCTGTAAGGTCCAGTCACTGCTTGGTTTGCCACACCAGCCCTGTTTTCAGACCAGCTCTCAAGCTCTCATCCTAGCCAAGAGAAGCAGTTCAGTTTGTGCATGAGCTAACCTGTTTGCCACTGTGTCACCAAAATCTAACCACCATGACAAAGTATATAAAAAGGCACATGCTGCTTTACAGCCCTCTGCAAGTTTAAAGAGAAAAAAACTCTCACTGACTTCAAGAGACTTCAGATCTAGCCCATAGTGGAACAGCTTCACTCTATTTTTCAAGAGAAATGAAATATAAAATATCATCTGATTATTCAGGCTTGAGTCTGATCTCACAAAGTGTATGCAGACATAATCTATTGGGCTGGAGCTGCAGAGGCTGTCGGTGGCACTGCAGAGCAAGGCACACTGTGCTCAGGCTGGGAGTTGGCATGCCCCTGCCCTTCCTCTGGACAGGGTGAAAGCAGAACCTGACCCGCTCCCAGCTGAGCTGAAAAATCACCCAGTCATCTGCACAGCTGCCCACTTTCATAAAAATTGTTTAAAGCCAAACACTTGACAGCCATTTGACATGCTGTGGGTAGGGTTTGTGCCTCACAGACTTAGAGGTGAGTGCAATACTCTACATATCATAATCCTGGGATATCAATGTTTAACCATGTTGTAAAGCTCTTTAGTGAGAAAGTAGTATATGCTTTCAACTAAATGGCTACAACCTGGAGCTACTCTCCAGCCTGAGGACTGGGGCAATAAAATGGTTTTGTGTGACAAACTATCAGGAGAGATTTGCTGGTGCTGTTAGTCAGAGTGTAGAATCCCCAGTGCATTCAGAAGTCTCCCTTAAGGAATTAATGCTCAATAGTTTTGCCATCCAAAGAGTGTTTACAGAAGCCAAAACAACCATGCTTGCTGTCCACTGTGCAAAGAGGTGATGACATCAAGAAGACAGGTCACAAGTCTGAGTTTATAGACATTACACTCATGTTGGTATGGCTTTTCATCCACTCAGTATGATCTTATGACCCCACAACTTTACAACCTTCCCCTCTCTGGGCTTCATAGCACCTCTCCACTCTAGGTTAATCATTTCTCTGCCATTATCTGCCAACAGTTCTTATCTCTTTTGCTGTCACTTTATAACAGGGTCTCTTATCAAGCTGTACTAAATCACGTGATGGTGCCAAACCTATCACAAGTTGCAATTCTTCTGATTAGAGACTATCATGAAATGGGATACATGGTTTACAGCAGGTCACTAATGCTGGAAAAAGTACAGAGTCCACTCAAAGCCATGCTTGTTACTTTCTGAATTCTTGGATATTTTTTTTTGTTGTTGTTGTTCATCACGCCGACTTTCACTGAAGGCTATCATAGCCTGGGTCTCAAGGCCAGAAAAGTTTACAGGCTGCACCTCTCCTGTACTCAATGCTGTACCCCTTGTACCCAAAGGTACGGTATATTTACACCTAATAATGTCTTCTGGTTCTCACGCAGCCATCATACAAGAATCTATAAAACATGGACTTACATCAGCTGGTAAGTAACAGTTTTCTAACTGTTTTGAAGATTCTGTGTAAATATATTAGATTTCTGGGTATCCAAACTGAAAAAAATCACTACAATTGAGTGAGTCTATGATTAATTTGCACATATACTTAAGCAAGAGAGAATTTTACAATACCATGTAAAAATATAAGAAAACAGATGAAGATCCATAGAGTAACAATTTTCTCTAGAGATAATACAATTATCAAATATATATCATTGGATAATTAACAGTATTTTAATCTATTATGATTGATAATAACAGTGAAATTGTGTGTGTGCGTGTAGAAACGTTTGCAAAAATTAGATTTAAATTGCTTCTGGCCTGATAATTCATATTGAACAAAACCACAGGAATGGTTTTGTCTTTTCAGTAACACTGTGGTTTCTGTCAAATGCAGATTCTTTCTTACAACTGAAAATTAAGATATGTCATTCAGTGGGAGTGGGCTGGATAATAGAAGTCAGTTAGGACTTCAGAGCAGCAAAGTGAATACTTTCAGTAGCATATGGAAACAGCACCCGCTCCCTGTCATCAGGCACAGAAAGCCATCAGGCACAGGTTGCTCTGGCTGGCAGGCACAAGGGGCATTGCACAGACAGATGTCCCAGGCTGTCCCAGGCTGTGGTGGCTGTGGCCAAGCCCCAGTGGGTGCATGTCCCCACCACCTCCCTGCCCTTCTCCACACACTTCCTGTCCCAGGCCATTCTGTCTCTCATCACACACCTGGAGTGAGGCGTTTTTCCTTTACCAGGACAAACATCCCCTGTCCCACCAGGCTGTGCCCACGCTGAAAGTGGGGCCAAGCAGGGCTGCAGAAGGTTTACCAGGGGAAAACTCTCCTTCATGGAGCAGAAGGCACTTCAAAAGCCAGCCTAGCAGCGCTGCATGTTCCACAGCCCAGGGTTTTGCAAGGTTGTGCCTCAGCATAGCATTTCCTGGCATGGATGAAGGAAGGGATCTTTGGCCCACAAGCGGAATCAGGGCACACTTTCCTCCTCTTGCCCCAAAGTGCGTCATGACATGGCAGGTGAGGAGTTCACCCTGATGCTGGGTGTGATGTGGGCACCTTGCCATCAAGGGAAGCTTTGGGAACGTGGGGATGGAGGGCACAGCAACAGCTGCAGGAAATAGCCGCAAACATAACTGATCTTTATCTTCTGGGTGGAGCTGCTGCTTCTCCCAGAGGAGGGCTCCCACCTTGGACCCAATTGTGTTTCAACCAGATGTCCCCTCAGAGTCCCTGTGCTTCCCTACAGGTGTGGGGTACTCTTCTGCACAGCTCTGCCCCCAGAAACACATGGAAAAGGTGGCAAGTCCCACTTCCCCTCCAGGCCTTTCTCTAACTGTTCCTCTCTCTGGATGCCATGAAGGGACCCTCTGGTTCTCTTTCCTGAGGAATAGTAAAACAATTATACATCTCATTTATCTGAAGAGTGCTCATTCAGATAAGGCTTCTTAAGGTGAAAGGATAAAACTCTAGGAGAAGGGAAAATAACACTCACCTGTGATACTTAGACCAATTAAATGCCATTTTCATCGTTTCCAGAAGACTGGAAGGTCTCAGTTCCCAAAATCATGTGGATATGAGAAAACAGATTGCTATAGCAATCTGTATAGCCTCTTGTCACCATACCACTTATACACGTGCTGTGTCACAAATATACCAGGACAGATTCACAAAGCATGGCCCAGAAATAAGCAGGCCTAAATCTTGTGAAACTTTCCAAAATCCTGTGTACTCTGAGTCAGGGGAAGGATTTTGTCCTTCAATGACACTGCTGAGCCAGAAACCATGGTAGCATCCCTGAAAAGCTCACCTAACTCAGCCTTGTGAACTGATCACCATGTACCTGTAAGGGTTAAATGGAACCCACACCAACCTGAGGGCCTCTGCTTGGAGCTGGGGGAACCAAATAGGAAGTAGCCAGATTCTGTTCTTATTTGCACTGGAGAGTAATTCTTTAGGAGAAAAAGCTGTCCTCCCAGGGTAGAAGTACAACCAGCAGCAGGGTCATACGCTTGTAAGACTAAATCAAATCCCTGGACTTTTACTTTTGTCCCATCCCTCCTGGCATTCTCCTTCACTTTTCCCTTTCTCACCAAGGGAGATTGGGTGGGTTTGTGAGAGGCTGTCACAGCCATATTTTTTTTTGTTGTTNCGCCCCGTCCCACCCGCCCCTCAGGGCAGGGACACTTGCTGCTTCCCATCACAGAGGCTGAGTTGCCCTTGTCAGGGAGCATTTTGTGCATTCCCCCATCTGGTGATAAGTTAGTTTTTGTTATAAACCACTGACATGTCACAGCTTCCTCCCAGCAAGGAGGGCGTCTTCCAGCTCCCATGAATGCAAATCAGACTCCACTGATATAAATAGCAGTGGACCTCTCCTTGGAGAGCAAACACAACTCCTGGAGCTGGAGTGTGAGTGGGCACTACCAGTTGTTGACACCTGCTTTTAGGTTTATAGTCATACGATCAAAGAAGCAACCAGAATTCACAAAATCTTAATAGTACATCCTATCTTCCAGATGACAAACACCATATGGACTTATAAATGTTTTTATGGAAGTGCCATGATTTTTTTCTTCTACCAGATTCTGAAGCAATACAAAGATACTTGACTAGTTTTATTTTTCCTCTAATCAGCCTCTTGTCTTAGTGTCATCAGGGACACTATGCAATTTTTATAAGCCTTAGCTATGATTATTTAACAGAAATAACTGTTTCATTTACTTTTAAAAATTGTTATATAAGAGGAAAACTAATCTACTTGTGGTTTCCAACTGTGATATTTTTCAGCTTGTAGAATACTTATTGCCATCTTCATTTTAATGTATGTCCTCAGGCAATTAATAGTATTAAAATTAGGGCTCATGAGTTTGGCAAAGTTAGTTTTTATGTTTAGCAGTAATAGCAATAGTAGCATTGCCATATGATTAACAAAGACAACATATACTATCTTTAAAAATTTGGAATAGGATTTCTGCCAGCATTTATGCAGGCAAAATTTTCACAGAAGTGAACAGTTTGAAATGTGTGAGGACTGTAAGATATGCTGTAGGTTATTTTCTTATACCATTGGATTTTGCTGTCTCTTTTATCAATTTTCTTCCCATTTTTCCTGTCCTCATTTTCTTATACTGCAAATGAGCTATCTACAAAAGGGGCAGTATTTACATCTGATTTTTTTCTGTTAGTCTGATTTTAAATACCACAATACATGAGGCAAAGATGATGCCTGTGGTCTTCTGAGGGATCTCTCCAGTACTGACAAAATGCCTCAAGCTACTTGTCTGTGAGGGTAATTTAAAGGTCAGCTCTCAAACTTGTCTTATATATATGGTGAAAAGGAAGAAGGGTCTGCAGGAGGATTTGTGTACATCTGTCTTGTGGGAAAACCCGTTAAAACTTCTCATGACAGATCATTATTAATGCCTAGAGTTTACTCACATATTACATGAATACATGTATATATTACATGGATATGTAACCTTATCTATTAATATATATTAATGCATTCTTATGTGCAATGAACAGACATGGAAATGTACACAATCCTTATCAAGATTTCTCAGTGTAAACTATGCCTAGTTTATCTTCATAGTTATTATTTTACATTATGTGTGGATAAATCTTGGGACAGATAGCTATGAATGAGCTTAAACCTTTTTCAGTATAAAGATCAGCTGTAAAAATTATTTTTAAATAAAGTTTTCCAAGCTTTGAAACATGGAGGATGGGGGACGGAAGAAGCAGACCTAAACCATCTCTTTTTTCCACCAGCAGATCAAGGTCAATTGCCTCAGCAAAAGAAATTTCATTTTTAAGCCTGTCTGTGCAGGATAGAAATCAATTATCTCTTATGATACAGAGACCGGCGCTCAGTCCTGACGGGAGCCTTGTGGTATATACAAATATATTTGGAGAGCTATTCCCAGACTAAGCTCTAGCTTTTTAACTAGAGGTCCACACTCGGCTCCAAAAGAGCAGCACAGACAGAAACAAAATCGCCTTATCAGAACAGTAATGATCAGTGCTGGGAAGGGGCGATGGGATGGCGGCGGAGGGGAGCGTCGGGATGGTCCGGGCAGTCCCTCGGAGCGCTCCTGGGCGCGGAAAAGAGCCCAGCTGATGGATTCGCCTCCCCGTCTCCGGTTGCGGGGGAAGCCGCGGCCCCCGCGGCAGACAGCAGCGATCAGCGAGCGCGTTTCCCCGTCGCACCATTAGCGGCAACAGGTCCAGGCAGTGCGGAACTAGAAGGCGTTTTCCATACAGAATTAATGTAATTTCGGGGCGGGAAGAGAAGGGAGGAATTTCTAATAGGGTCTCTGCTTGCAAAACTTTAAGAGTTGAGTGAAAGAGACCTGATGATGGGATCGATTCAGGGAAGCCGTGCCGCCAGCCCTGGGCACGGCTCACCCCGTCCCCAAGGGCGCCCGAGCATGCCTTAGCCCTTCCACGCCTTCCAGCTAGCGCAGCAGAATGTCGGTCGGGAAGCTGCCCTGCAGCAACAAGTGCCCGGCCGTCCCTGTCCCCAGGCGTGCGGGCCGCCCCGCGGGAGGAGCGCGCCGGACGATGCTCAAGGGGCACGGCGGGCCCCGCGCCCCGAGCCGGGCGGGACGGAGCAGACGTCGGCGGGACGCGGTGAGGTGTTACGACACCTCACTGATGACTCACTTACCAATAAAAGAAAGGCAATCAGAGCGATGCTTTACCACCCACTTGGCCCTGCTCACTCCTCTCCGAAGTCTCCTGTCATTCTGCATCACGCTGCTGCCAGGTGCTCATAAGAGCAGTGCATTCCGGCGGGCAGCAGGAGCTTGGCCGAGCTTGAAAAATAGCTTTTCGGTCAATAATTGACCGTTTGGAAATGGCTGTCTATGCCGGACCAGAGAGGAACGACGTCTCCGTAAAGCAAAAATGAATGATTAGTTGTATAAAAAAACAAAGGCAAGAGGACACAGACGTGATCCTTTGTGGCGTGCGGTTTACAACAAAAGTGTTTCAGTCTGAGGCATCCACTCTATTTTGCTGAGAGTGGATCAAAACCAAACCAAAACAAACAAACAAAAAATTTTTTAAAAAGAAGAAAAAGGAAGAATAGGGGAAGTGGGAAGTGTGTTTTTGTGTTTGGAGTGGGTTGATTTGGTAAGTTAGGGATTTTTGTTCTGGGTTGTTTGTTGGGTTTTTTTCTAGAAGGGACAGTTTCTTTCCCAAAGCCTGAGTTGGAGGCAATAGCAATCTCCATTTAATGAATCCCTAGGAACTGAATGCAATACCGCCGCGGCAAAATGATGAAAGGAGACCGTTGGCTATGGGGTTTGGAAGGTTTCGAGGTAGTCTGCTCTTTGTATTGTAGGGATGATCTGCTTATGACAAGGACAGGGAGAGGAGAGGAGAGGAGAGGAGAGGAGAGGAGAGGAGAGGAGAGGAGACTATATTGACCATGCCTTTCCTGGTGTAAATAGTCTCGTAAAGTTGGGCGTGACAGGTGTGTGAGGTCAAGCAGCAAAATCGCGTTCTGAACTTTCCCAGCTGCACAGGGATCCCGTGCCGGCCGCACTGCCGCACGCTGCCTTCGCCGGGGCACTTCTCGAGGCAGCGCCACTGCGTGCCCGTGGCAGTGACAGCCTGTGCCCGAGGCTGCGTCCCTGTGCCGAGGACAGGATGCGTGATACTGACTCCCTCCCCGAGCCTGGCTGAAGTCACTGTTTTCACTGAGTGATGGCTCAGAGCGGCTCTGCGCTGGCGGCAAACGGGAATGTTCAGCGGGAGAGAAAGGGAGACAGAATGAGGAATTCCCTCCTTAAATACTTCCCTTTAAGTCTTTTTGATCGGTTTTGGATTTAGACTTCCCAGCGGAAGAGTTTCAGTCCTCCGCTTATTTATTTATTTCATTTGTTTCTGGGAAGTTTTTGTTGAACATCTACATCCCCCCTCCCCCGCTCATCCCACCCACAAATGCTCTCTTTCGCTACTTTGCTGGGAAGGTAAATTATACCTTCTCTGGGACATCTCCCGACACAAAGCTCGAAGAGAGCATGCTACTTGTTTCTCACCGAGAAGACCACTCCAAGTTGGAAATGTCTCTGTTTAGGGAAAAAGACTTTGAAATTTGCTCAGGTTTTGTGCCCCCTTGGAAGCTATAAGCAATCAGACTACCTCGAAACCTTCCAAACCCCATAGCCAACGGTCTCCTTTCATCAAAAACAAGGAGTTTGCCTTGAAATATCATCATACAGAAGCCTCTACCTTGGAAACAAAGAGGTGGAAAAGCTTCAGATTATTTAACATTAGAGAGTGGGCTTTTTTTAATGTAAATGTACATACATTTAAATAGGGAAGTATAAAGTATTCCAGGTCTTGCTCCTTGTACTAATCAAGGCTGCTGGAAGCTCCCCGAGCCATCATCTTTTATAATTATAATTACACGCGTCAATCAAGACCTTCAGGCAAAGTCAGAACAAGGCAGGCAAACTCAGGAGAGAAATCGCATTAAAAAAAAAAAAAAAAGAAAGTTTGGAGAACTTGGTGAGGAATGGAGAAGAGATTAGAAGAAAGGGTAATTAAGGTTGCTCAAGGCAATCGTGAGAGCTAGCACTCCATGTTAAATTAAATGTAGCCACAAGGGACCAGGTATCATTTATAATATGTACTGCCCTAAACTGTTACTTCGGAGGAATGTGGATGTGTAATAACCACTCCAAAGTATTTTCATCCATAGTGATATCTCGCAGAGTCACTTCGCCATGTACAGTCGGAACTCCCTCCAAACAATTCCCTGGCAGAATGACATTAAGCCCCTGAGTAGGAGGGAAGAGCCCGGGGACCGGTGCTAGGGCCGAGCCCGCGGGGGAGTGCTGTCCGGGGAGAGCCGGCCCTGCTGGGGCACTTAGCCGCGGTGTCCGCGGGGGCCGCTGCCCGCCTGACCCCGGCAGCACTCGGGCTGGTTTCGCCTGCCCTGTCCGGATGCGGCGTTTCCTTTCCCGGCTTTTCCCCAAAACGCAGCTGCCTTCCCGGAGCAGCAGTAACGAGAGCGGCAGCACGGAGCGCCCCGTCGGGAAATCGTCAAGCGGCGTGACCCACCCGGTGGCGGGCGAGGGCGAGGGGACTGGTTGTCCCCGATAGAGCCCAGCGGGCTGCAGGACCCAGGTCCGCAGGTGTCCTGATGGTCTGCTGTAAATGCGCTTGGAGCTGTGCCCTGAGGAATGTTCTCCAGCGGGGAAGGGCTGCGAGGAGGTGCCGCTCCTCTGCGAGCCGCCCCCGGAGCGCTCTGGCCGCCCGTCGGGCCCAGGCGGCCCGGCCGCAGGCTCGGAAGGCCGGAGGGCCGCGGCCCCGCCGCGAAGCCGAGGCCCCCGACCCGCATCCCTCTCGGCGGGCGCCCGAGGGAGGGAGCGGAATCGGCGCTGTGCTGCTGTCGCCGCCAGTGCTGAGCCGCCCGGGATCAGCGCAAGGCGATGCTACACGGGGGCGCCTGACAGAGGGAATGTTTGTAACTAATGCACCTGGGAGTAACTACCCAAGGGCCGAGACAGGGTCTCAACCCGAGCTACTTCTGCCTAGAAACGGGGCCATCTCTTTAGATGGTTTTCAGCCAACCCGTCTTAGCCATCGCACTGCTCGGTCCCGCATCTCGCCATATTACTGTCCTAAAACTTATTCGCAGACGACCTGTTTAATTGTGAAATTATAACTTGAGAAATAACGTGTTGGTATCATTCGCCCGCTTGCGCTCCCGCCCGAAGGAGAATGGCAAAAGGTGAGAGTGGAAGGAGACAGAGAGGTCCGGGCCTCTCTGAGCGTTGGATCCATCCCCCAAATATCAAACGCTGCACAGAGAATGGAAAAAAGACTTCTACTCCGGTGGTGCTGGTGCTGGGTTGCCTAGGAATCTGAGTTGAGCTAGCAAAGGTGTCCCAGCTACTGGTTGCAAAAAGTTAAGAGCCCAGCCGAGTCCGCTCTCTGCACGTGGAGCGCTTGTCCCAGCGCGGGTTCACCCAGCGATCATCAGCACTACTGAATAAGTTACAACCGCCAGTTTTCACTATCGCTCTCCCAGCCGATGGGAAATGCCATACTCCGCGATGGGGACACTTCCGCGCCTCACTTTCCATCGGAAGCAGTTTTCACCTCCAAACATTTTCAGCTCCTCCAACACTTTATACAGATTAAAGAGTCAGAGGAGAATGGGCAACCGAGCGCTCAGATGAGGGGCTCGGATGCTTTCCAAGGTGCAAATATCGCTCATCCTACACCATCAAACCTATGCGGCGCAGTAGGAACGGCGAGGAACCCCCCGGGCCCTCCCGGAGAGAGGGGCGGAAAGGCCAACGAGGGCAGGCAGACCTCCGGCCCGGCGAGCCGGGCGGTCGGCACCCAGTTGCCCCAGGAGCCCCCGCAACGCCGCGCCGCGGGACCGCTCGGCTCTCGCCGCTGAGGCACACACTTGCGAGAAACGAGTTCTTTAGGACAACTTGGAAAATAGTGCTGCTTGCTGCACTGTGAGCCGGGGAAGGGGGACTCAAGCGATGGCTCTGCCAGGGTTTTGGCTTCTGTGCAAAGGACGAGACTGGCACTGGCCGATTTCGCAAGACGCTTAGGGAAGGGAGGCACAAAAAGCCTGAATAGGTACAGCGAGCTCCAACGCGGTTCCCGCTTGCTTGTTTCAGACTCCAGGGCTGCGCGGCGGCAACGTGTTCGCAAGGGCAGCGGCTTCCGCTGTCCACCCCCGCCCGCCCAGAGGGAAGGTGAGCGCCGGGGTCTTCGCAGCCGGCGCTGGCCGAGCGGAGGCATTGCCCCACCGAACCCAACAGAGATTGAGCGTGGCTGCCCACTGGCAAAGAGGCACGGCCGCTGAAAGCAGTGCAGGCGCAGCCCAGGCTGGCGAGGTTGGCGGCCCATCGGGCTCCGCTGGGACTGGGAGGGGCGGCATCAGCCCAGACCCTCACACCGCAGCCCCGTTTAAGAACCGGGTAGGGGTGACCGCACTGGGCCACTGTGTGTGCTCTGTGCGTGTGTGTGCGCTGGGGGTGTTGCTCATCCCGCCTCTGCCTTATTGGCTGCAGCGGCGGTGTCGGGGCCCCCCTCCGCCGGAGTCCTCGCTCCCCGCAGCCCCCGGGCTCCCGGAGCGCCTCCCCGCGGGCCCGGGGCTAGAGGTCCCGACTCGGCACCTCCGCACTTGTACCGGGGGGAAAAGGGGGAGGAGGAGGGGGAGGGGAAGGAGGAGGAGGAGGGAGGGAGGAAGGGAGGGGGACGGGGGTGGGAACCCTGTCCAGCAGCACCAGCGGCGGCAGAGTGCTCCTGTGCACTGTGCCGCTCCGCATGGATCGGGGCGCCGGGCTGCCGCCGTGCTGAGCCCCGGGCGGAGCTGCTGCGGGCTCCCGGGGTTCCTCCTTCCTCCCCAGCACCCCCGGTCTTCCTCCTCCTTCTCTCTCCTCCCCCTCCTGCCGCCTGCAGCTCGACTACCACTCCGCGGCTCCTCTAGCCGCGGGCACCCGGCGGCTCCTCCCGGTGGCCGGGGCCGCTCGGTACTCCCGCTGCAACTGGGCAAGGGCTGGCGTGGAGCAGAGGGAGGGAAAAACAGGAAGAGGGGGAAGAGGCAGCAGCCGCCGAGCGCCCCTTGCTCCAGCTAAATCTGTGCTGCCGTGTCCAGGTGCTGGCGTCGCGGACGGACACGGAGCCCCCAGCCCGGCCCGCAGCCGCCTTGTCATGCTACCCAAAGTGGAAACGGAGGCCCTGGGACTCGCCCGGTCGAATGGGGAACAGGGGCAGATGCCGGAAAACATGCAAGGTAAGGGGGGAGACGCAGGGCGCTCCCCCTCCGCGCACGCTCGGGTTTCCCTCGGCAAAGCGCCCCTTCGTTCTGCCAAAAAAGTTAGCGGCAGTTGCTTGCGAGCTGCCCCGTCACCGCCCGCTCCGCGCCCCGCCGAGCCCCTGCCTTCTCGGGCCAGCTTTCAGGGTGGCTCGAGCGGGTACCGGGGGCCGGGGTGCCAGGCCCGACGCGACGACAAATCCTTGCTCAGAAGGTGCAAACGGGGCCGGGAAATTGCCGAGCATCTAGTCTGCGCGAGCCTACCCTAGGGTGCAGACGTCCCGTCGGACGCTGCCCGGCCCTTCTGCAGATCCAGAGGATCTCGGTACAATCCCCGTTCCGCGCAAAACTGTCTCGAAGTTTATGGCAGGTGGAGGTACGCGTGGAAGTTCTGGCGAGCACCCCATGTGTCACACACTGTCCCGAAACGGGACCCGGGGGCTCTGTCTCGCGGGTGCGGCGCCCACAGGTACCGTGCAGGTGGCAGCGGCGGTGTCGCGAAACTTTGCAGGAGAGGGCTCCGTGGAGGATTTGCGGGGTACTCAGGAAGACAGAGGGTACCCCGAGCTGGGATGGCGCTGTGAATGTCTAAGTCGGGTGGCGGGACCAGGCTGTTCCCGGTGCTGTACTCGGGGCTGGAGCGGTGCGCGGAGGGAGGCGGCGCAGACGCCGCCGAGGGTCGGCTCCCTGCCTTGGAGCCGGCAGCCCGGTGTGGCCGCCCTGCCCCGCGCGACTCTCCCGGGGCAGAAACTCCCGTCCCAGCTGCTCTTTAGAAACTGTCCCCTCTCTTCTTGGGAGCCTGCTGGGAAGTAAAGGCCGAGGGTTTCGGAGGTGCTGGGAGCGACCCGACCGCCCATTTTCTCTCCTGTGGAGGATGCTCCGTGCAAGGGCGCGGCGCTCGGAAAACCCCTGCTTTTCCACTTTTTCCTACGGGGAGGGCAACTTCGTCCCAGCGCCGGACCCTGGAGCCGCGACCGGGGGAGCAGAGGGGAGGGCCGGGCCCTCCTCCTCCTCCGCCTGCGGCCGCCCCGTGTCCGCCCCACGCCGCTGACAGGCGCCGATCACCGGCCGTGCTGAGGTGGCTCAGGAAACGTTTTGCCGGCAGTGTGACGGCGGGATAATGCTCCCGCTCTCCCCGGGAGCTCCCTCGCAAGCCGGGCGGCCGGGCCGGGGGCTTCGGGCGGAGTCTGACCGCCCCGCTGCCCCCGAACTGTGGCAGCCGTAAAGACAAAGAGGCGACATCCTAAGCAGTCCAGCGGCGATGCCCAGCGCCTCTCGCCGTGTTGAGGAGTCCTCCGCTGCCACAGTGCTTGCCGAACAGGTCGGAGGTTTAGAAGCAGGGAAGGGGAAGGAAACCGGCCCTGCACTGAGCAGCAGGGTTTCTTCTTAGAAGTAACCGGAGCGGCTGACTGGGCTCCTTGTGAGGGTAGCCCGGCTCGAGTGGGCACGCTCCGGGCTTTCATTCCGCATATTTTAGCCCCCCGTTCCCTCCTGACCGCCGGCTTCTCCCCTCCTTCTCCCGGAGCGGCAGAAACTTCAGGCGGCGCCGGCGTGCAGGTTTCACGCAGGCCCCCGGTAGCGGGAGACGCCCGGTCCGCCGGCCGGGCAGACCCTGAGCGCATCCCCCGAGCACGGCGGTCCCGGCTCGTGTCTCTCTGCCGACACGTGAACAGCTAAAAAGCGTCTCCCCCGTGGCCGCGGACCTGCTGGCTGCGACAGCCGGGGGTGCCGGCACGCCGCGCTTGCCCTGGCCCGCAGGGGTGGCGGTCACCCCGAGACCACGGGCTTGGGAGGCGCGGAGGACGTCGTTTTAACCTGGTTTTGCGAGTAACTAACTTGGATTTCACACAGTGCAAAAGTGCTGGGTCTGTGAGATACAGCTTTAGTCTAGCTAAAAATTTGCGGGCTGATGTTGAAAGAAAACTTTAACGGAAAATAATTACTTTCAATATACAAGTGACAATCTTTTCGTTCTGCTTTTTTTAAAGCTTGCCCCTGATCATTTTCGGATTTGAATGAATTCTTTCAGTTTGTGATTCCATAAAATAAGGACTAGGCTAAAGGCACTCTAAGTATAAGTATTTAGAACATAAAACTTAGAAGGTGAAGCATTTTATTACACTTGCTAAGTACCATGCAGATTTGCATGTCACCATGCAATTTGTTTTCCAAAATAAAACTTTTTTCTCCCTATTTTCAGAGGTGTGCTTGTTTAAGTAAGCTTTAGATAAGAAAGTTGCAGAATATTTGAGTTAGTAATGTAAATTCTAATTGAATATGCTATTTCTCCTTTCCCCCAGTGTCTCAGTTTAAAATGGTGAATTACTCTTATGATGAAGACCTTGAAGAGCTGTGTCCAGTCTGTGGAGACAAAGTGTCTGGGTACCATTATGGACTTCTCACCTGTGAAAGCTGCAAGGTTCTGTACTAATCAGTCCATAAAAACACAAGTACAGTAAAAATGTTTCAAATACAAGCAGAAAAAAAGGATAATAAATAAAACAGATGTATAATATTTTGGGTTATTTTTATATGTTTCTTAATATATTCACATAAAATAATTAACCACCAAAAAGCTTTAGGATGTAAAAGTCTCTTTGAGAGAGACATCTGCACAAATGCAAACAACTTGGACTGTTTCACATTGTAGTTTTGTCACTGTTTTTTAGTGTTTTGCTGTCCTGATGTAGTTCTAGAACAATTTTCATTGCTAAGTGTGCTAAATACTGGTTTTAGTTGATTTATATTTCTTTTTCTGGAGGATAAAGTAGGAAGATTATCTTTCAAGCAGATCAGCTTTGCAAAATTTAATGCAGCTTTCTTAAGATTTTTATTTTCATTCCTCAATATTGCAGTGTAGATCTCTGCGATTATAATGACCATGTACTTTTTCATGCAAACTCTAACTGTCACTTGGACACACAAAGTCAAGTAACTAATTAACATATAGAAAGATGAATATACCTGTGTTGGTCTATTGTGCTATAAGGTTTAAATAATTGTGAATTTATGTCAGATTTTTCATGTAAAATTTTTTCAAGGGTTTTTACAGTTATTTAAGCAGTGCACTGTAAGTGAAGCTCCTTTGCCAGAACAATGCAATTTAAAACACTCAGTTGCATAGAAAAATTAACTAAGCCCACTATATTTTCACCAAAAAAATCAATGAAAAGTGAATGACAAGCACTTACTATGCCTCCTCCAGCATGTCCCACTAGGATGTAAAATAGCCAGAGGTACTCTGTACTACTCTTATCTTTGCAACTACTTATTTAATGTAAAACTACTTGAAAAGGAAGACTTTAATAATTCTGCAATGATTTAAGAATACAAAAGGAAACAGTCAGTGTCACTATTTCTGCCACCCGTGTTAGAAGCACAGAAGGCTACAGCCTCCTTAAAGTCTTGCCAAGCTTTGACATGAAGTCTATAAAACATAGCACTAACACAAGAAAACCTCCTCTGGAATCCAGTGGCTATCTTCTGGGTTCAGCTGCTAATTTAAAATAAACTATGTAACTTTGTAAGTGCTTGATTGGCATCTGAAAATTATCTTACAATGATTTCCATAAAATGCTGAATGAAAACACACGTTCAAGCAAAACAGGCTAATTTTTGTGTCTATCATACAGGGATTCTTTAAGCGAACAGTCCAGAATAACAAAAGGTACACATGTATAGAAAATCAGAATTGCCAGATTGACAAAACACAGCGAAAACGATGTCCTTACTGTCGATTTCAAAAATGTCTAAGTGTTGGAATGAAATTGGAAGGTAAGAGCTATAGTCTTGATATCTTCAACTATACTATAAAATTATAGGATAAGATGTTAATGCATTGTATTGTATATTAAAAAGTTATATAGTTATGGCTTTGAAATGTTAATAAAAGGTTACTTTGTATGGTCAGTGAAATTGTTGCTTTATTTAAAAAAAATCTAATAAGTAAATGGTAGATCACTACCATTTAGGAAGCAGTGAAAACCATAATCCATTTTGTCATATAAGTATATAGTTTGATATTTCAGGCTTTTGAAGTTTGTGAATTCATGGATGTAGATTGAATAGTTTTGCAGCTTTTAAAAAAGACTTAATTTAGATTAAATATAAAACAACTGTCCAGATTAGAAAAAAAATTATTCATTTGCTACGGAGAATGATCTGATTTTATTTGTATTTTATCTACGGTTGGTTGTTTTGGTTTTTTTACATATGTTCTTCTGACAACAAGGCAGAACACAAAGAAACAGATAATATAAGGGTTTTTCTCACACTGACATGCCTTTGAGATTAAGGAACAAAATAATCTCTAAAGTTGTGTCCTATATTTTTGTGATGCTACACCTGCAAGGCTATTGTGATTAAAAGAGGATAAGGCATTTTGAAGTACACTTTTTGACTTCATTTTGCTTTCTCATCTACAGAGAACAATGAAAAGTGTACAATACCCTTTGAGATAACCAAATGCAAAAATATCAACTTCAATTTGTGAATCATGCATGGTTCATTCTAACTTTGATATATAAAATGTTAAAATTCAGATTTCACAGCAGATGACATTTTTCCTTGACCAAGGACAATCTCTTAAATTCCTTACTGCTACAATTGTATGCAATGACATTCACCCTAGACGCTTAACCAGAAAAAAATCAGGCCAAGGAGGAAAACTGTAAGACATGAAGGGAACCAGAAAGGACAAGAGGCAGTCACCAGGCTCTGGCAAAGGGAAGCTGTTGATATAACTGAAGATAAACAGAAAAATCAGCCTCCTGCAGTTTGACTGATTCAATAGTGTTGTATTTGCCCACAAGACTGAGCTAGCACTGACACACTGCACTAAACATCCTGAATCATTGCATGTGCTTCCAAATTCAAATAGTACAATTACAGCACATGTAGAATCCTTTTGTCATTGTTGACATTAAGAAGAAGGATAAAACACATTTGTCTACTCCTACTTTTAACTCCTCTCACTTGCTGATGATGATACAAGACTAAACTTTGTCTTCTGTCATTGCACAAAGTTCACCTTAAATTTAAGTGGGATGTATACAAAAGCACTTGCTAATCCAATTTGGCTCACAGTTTTTAATTGCAGAGTACCAGTGAGGATACTCTGTATACAGATTTTAAATTAATTACATTTACTAGTGATAAAATTAATTTAAGGTATTTTGTTAAAAGTCAACATTCAGCAGTAATATTGGCAGCTCATTTTTCCTACAAATTCAAGCAAAACATCTGTAGTTTTAAAGGTACTACAGAAAATGTACTTTAGCTTTCTTATCTACACATCCATACGACTTCTTTTCCCCGTTTAGAAAATTGGAATAACATGTGTTCTCTTAATTGTAAATACTTGTGACATTTATATGTGTATTTCCTTGATAGTGATATATATAGCCTTAAAAGTCAAGTTCATAAACTACCATGGAACAAAAAAATCATTAAACGTTAAAGTCCTTACGTGATAAGGTACAGTATTATGCGTATCTAGCATTCATAATAAATTTTTAATGTCCTACTAATCCCTAAGATAAAAAGCTCAAGAACTTAACCTCCAGCAATCTCAGCAGTCTCAACATGTCACCAGGCTGTCAAAGGTTCCTCTTTCAATCTAATTGCCGTTGGGCAAGGTGGGCTTGGTGAAAGCTCCTCACTAGTCCATCACATATATCCCATGGTGACAGACACTGCCGTGACAGAGACCACCAGTATGACTCCCAAGGCAGCTGTTGAGTAGGATTTGTTTTAATTATTTCTAATTCCAGAGATACTATAAGCCAGAACAATGTCAATAGTTTCTGTTTCACTTCTGTCTTCCATGCAGAAGGCAGCAAGCTGACAGCTTTCTCTCTGCACATTCCAACTGCAGCTAAACATTTCCATAGAGCTCAGCTAACTAGAAATCTCAAAGTTTTACACCAACCTGGACAGAACCATCAAAAGGAAATGTTTCCTTTTTGCCAAGAGAAATGTATTCCTCTTTGTGACTACTGAACATTTCACAATTTACATTTCAGATGTTTTGCTGCGGTGGAATGATTATAATGAGACAGTGTGGTCTGCTGGATACGTCTCAGACAAATTCTGGACTTCAGCCCTTGTTTCTTAATGACATAGTAGCTTGATATAAACCCAAATGTACATTGAGATTTCCACATGATCCCATAGCAGGTGTGAAATTCCTGTAGCCATCCATTGTGTTTGTCCCTGTGTCCTAATCAATGTACAGAGGAGTCCTTCTTTGTTAGTAATAAATGCATGTGACATTTAAATTACTAGAAAAAAGTGACATTTGTTAAGTCAAAATAAATCCTTTTCCTTAGGAATAAAAGTGCAACTCTGAATTTGGAAAAATAATTTTAAAAAAGAGTCAAATTTTTACATTTCTGCTCCTTCCTAATATATGTTTGATTACAAATGTCGATTCCAAGCGTTAGTAATGATTTACTTTCTCCTTTCCCCTGGCAGCTGTGCGAGCTGACCGAATGCGTGGTGGTCGAAACAAGTTTGGACCAATGTACAAGAGAGACAGGGCACTGAAGCAGCAGAAGAAAGCTCTTATCCGAGCAAATGGACTGAAACTGGAAGCCATGACTCAGGTGATCCAAGCAATGCCAACCGACCTGACAATATCCTCTGCAATCCAGAACATCCATTCAGCTTCTAAAGGCCTACCTCTGAACCATACTGCCTTGCCTCCTACAGACTATGACAGGAGTCCCTTTGTGACCTCTCCGATCAGCATGACAATGCCACCCCATGGCAGTTTGCAAGGCTACCAAACCTATGGCCATTTTCCAAGCCGTGCTATCAAGTCCGAGTACCCTGACCCTTACACTAGCTCACCAGAGTCAATAATGGGCTACTCATACATGGATAGTTATCAAACAAGCTCACCAGCAAGTATCCCACATCTGATATTGGAACTCCTGAAATGTGAGCCTGATGAGCCACAAGTCCAAGCTAAAATCATGGCATATCTGCAGCAAGAGCAAGCCAACAGAAGCAAACACGAGAAGCTCAACACTTTCGGGCTTATGTGTAAAATGGCTGACCAAACCCTCTTCTCCATTGTTGAATGGGCGAGGAGTAGCATCTTCTTTAGAGAACTTAAGGTAGGTAATAATTTTACATTATATTATCATTCAGTCAACGAAAAAATACTATTTCTTACAATCTTGTACTTCAAGCAGGAAAACATGGGTTTTGTTTTCTCCCCCCCAAGCATCTCATTCTTTATTTATTTGGCTTGAAGTAGGCAGACTGTTAGAATGGAAACTTGCCACTGATTTCCACCTGAGCCTGTAATTAGCTGTAGCAAAGAGATTCAATATTCAGTTCAGCTTTTCTGTACTTCAGTATTTATCACAACTATTGTTAAAATTCATAGGGCCTCACATAATCCTACTCCTTCCCTGTCAGCACCACTCACTGTCTGGCTTGTACTCAGGGTTGTAAGCACACCTGTTCCATCATTCCACATTCATTTATGTAATTATTTCATTACCTTATTTAACATATGGGGGAATGCCATTTCTGTCCACCTCTATTCACACTTTATATAAGTTAATATTTGGAATATTCAGTTTCTCGATGGGATATTATTTTATGCATTCCCATGTGTCTAATAAACCATGCAGGCTGAAACCTAAGCAGAATATAGATGGAACAGAAAGCGATGAGGAAGTAGATACCTCAAGAACTCCTTTTGGTTCTCATCACCACTGATACATGGGGGATTCCTTTAGTCTAGGCTGCTAAAATGCTCTTATTTTTGCTGGAGCACCCAGGAAATCCTCATGCACAGCTTTCTGGTGAACAGAAATTCACCCATTTACATTTTTCAGACTTATTGTTAAAGCAGCTTTGTGATCTGTTATGAGCAAGTCTGAAATTTCAAGTCTGAAATTTTAAGCCAGAAATTTGAGATCAGACAATAGGTATGAACTACAGTTTTTAACCACTGTCTTGATACAAAAATCAGCTCTGGAAAGAATAATCTTCAGTCTCAAAAAAACCCTCAAGATGGTGAACTCAACTCACATCTGAGTTTCCCTGTTACATTGCTAATTACTCTGTCTGTCTGCTACAGAGAGATGTTTTTGCCGAGTATTTGCTACTGAAATCTGTAAAGTTTTGTGACTGCCTGTAATTTCTGACTACTTTCAAACTGAGAGAAAATAACTCAGCTTCCAAATATAACAATTACTGCCGGATTTCACTGAGAATTGAATCTACATGAGTCAAGAGCACAAAAGGGAGATCCAATGAAAAGCTGCACTCAGGGCGCTTGCCCCAACACTACATCTGTCATGACCATAAGGACATGGGCACATGACATAAAGCCAGATTACAAGAAAAGCAAGCTGTATATGCTGCATATGCAACTCCAGCTTCTTTCCTTTTTTTTTTTTTTGGTGAGCATGATTGCAGGAATCATTGAAAGCTCAGTCTATTCAAGCAGAAAGAAAAGAGGAAGTTTACTTAGAAAAGAAAACCAAACTGCACTAAAGAGAGTAAAAAACTGTCACGTTTGCTATCTCAGTTGAATACAATTTTGTAGTCAGCTATAAGCCATGCTACTAATTTTAAATAATTTAAAAATTGAAACTGAGAACATGTTATATTTCCAATAGACTGTGTGGCAAATATTTGAGACAAGATCTTTCTATCCATACACTGGGGAGTATTTCAGTCTAGAGTAAGGTTCTCTAGAGTTAAAAGTGATTGTCTTGCATATATCTTTCAGCGTACAAACTTTTAAGTTTGAACTTAATCTGCCCAAAAATTCCATTTATGATTAAAGTGACAAATTTTATAAGCATTCAACATGCTATACTGGGGATAGTTTTAAATATGGCTTTCACCTCCAACTTCAGCCTGGATTATGCTCTTCAACCAACCCATGTTTACTAGTATGAAGACAAAAGATGCAGAAATTTGTTTATGAAAATGCTGACCAGCTTCTCCTGGTTCTGGATGTATTATACATTATCATGTACACACAGGTTTCTGCAAATACACAAAATCTAAAAATTTGCTACATAGAGCCTTTGGTTTATGAACTGATTTTCACACATTTGTAGAAGGCATTGCTTTCACCTTAGTGTTTGTACCCTTTGTATCTTGGAAGCTTCGAGATTAGATAATTTCATACCTTCTGCCATATCCAGATTATTTTTTTTTAGCTGGACAAGATCAACAAAATTGCACAGCATTCCAGAACAATAACAACTCATTAAGAAATCCACCCACATCCAAAATTTAGGGACCAGACTATAAACAATGCTAAGAACTTTTAACCTTTTCAGTTTCAAAAGCATGTTTAGATCAGACCCTACTTTTTTAACAGCACTGGGTAACAATATCTCTCTGTTCAGTCGAGAGGAAAAGAATAATATTAAACAAGATATTTCCAAACCTTTCTTGAATGCAGTTCTCTTCTATCCATCCACGATTTCAGGTTCTTCTGATCAAGGTAGCAAAAGCAGCTATTTCAGATTACTCCACAGGATATGAATACCTGTGGGAGAGGATAAAAAAAAAAAAAAGCCACCTAAGACTATGACATATTTTAAATGCAGAAGGAAGGGGAGGCAATTTTGATAAAGATGCAATTAGATTTTCAGAACAGCTAACTTTGTTCCCTATCTATTCACAGCTGCGAAGCACATATTTGCTCAAAAAGATATTTTACTCTTATTCCTAGCTGTCTAAACAACTGAATATTGAGATGTCTTTCAGAAAACATCAGGTGCATTAGCAGATTTCTGCGACTAAAAATTTAAATTACTCAAATAATTAAACTGTACAGAATTGTAAATGTGGTTTGTATGCAATTCATCTTGGCTTTGTCATGATGAGCAATGCCTCACACAACTGGCTGTTAGTTACTAGGAGCATGTCTACAATTATTTACAATTATTTACTGCATCTTTTCATTATAAATTTTGTCTTACACCCTCATCAATTAATATAAAGGAGCAATCATTTTCCTTTCTGCTAAATGTAGTAATTTGTAGTTAGAAGAATTCAGAGGGAGGATATGATAAAAAATGCTGTCCCAAGTCCATCAGTGGCTTAGGCCACATTTACCCTGGAGATAATGAAGACCCACCACTGAGCTACAGCTTTTAAGTTTCCCTTATTTCTTTCCTTTTGACTGCAGATTTGTTTTTTTTCAAAGAAACCTCAAATGAAAAAAATCTGTTTTAAAACTTTATTTTCTGAAGCTTTCACGAGTTTAAGCTTATCACAATCTTCTCAGTTGTTGATTTACAAATCAATTTTCGTTGCCTCTTTTGGAATATGTTGCAATTTCAGGATGTAAAAGGGAAAAATATGGACTGCATAGAACTACCCACAGCATGCACTGCATTTGAATATCACCTGTGTATGGATTTGAGTATATAATTTAAGAGTAATTTTCACACTTGCTGAGGAGCAGATCTTCTCATCTTCACATAGGATATCAGAAACTAAGGGAAAAATTAAAGAAGCCAACTAGTCAGGATTAATAATAATGTCAGAGTAAGATCCAAAGCAGCCAACTGCAATCCAGTAAATTTGAATTTAACACCTGCTAAAATCTCAAACATTCCTACATGTCTTGTGAAGTCAGAATACTTTGTAAGGAATAATTAAGCCATAAATTCTGGGGGTTGATGTTACATTTTTTATTCATAATGAGACATATTTCTCTTTGATTCTTTATACACAGACGAAATAATACAGAGGTTACATCCCAAGAAACTTGGGGTAATAGTAATAGTAATAGTAATAGTAATGAAGGCTTTTGTTTGCTATTCTGGAGTTGTTGAAAGCTCAGTAAATATAAAAGTAAGATATATCCATCTTATCCTCAGCTAAGAAAACTCAGGAATGCCCTGGGGATGCTAGATTTGTCGCCAGCTGTCTTAGTCAGGTGAAAGGTCTTTGTACAAAGCTAAAAAGAAAATATTGCAAGAGTTTCTAGAGTCCAAAGGCTGCCTGGCCCCAAGGAATGATGCAGACAGCTTCTCTGGACTGGTCTTTCCTCATCAACCCACATCAGGGAAAATTCAAAGACTGCTTCCAGAGCTAACTATTACTGAACCCATAAAAGAAAGCAGTCTCTGCCTGGAGCAGGAGAAACACAGGACCTGCATTGAACAACAGTCCTCAGGATACTTTCTTCTGGCTGAAGATCAGAAAAAATCAACTGAATGTTAATAGTTACAAAAGGCACTAAAAGAATGGTGACTCACAAAAAAACCTACCTTTCCTTATTTGGCTATTTTAGTGAGGATGTCATAGGTCAAAGTACCATGTGAGCACAAACCTTGTAGTGAATGATTGCAGGAAGAACCAGTGCACTTCATGGTAAAGAAGCTCATCCTACAATTATTCACTGAGTTTGCAAATTTAGACCATTCACTGATGTCAGACTGTATCAGTCCCAAGCCAGATTTCTTGCTGTAAGTGTAAATTTGCTCATGCTTACATTAGCTGTAGCCTTCAAACAGTGGTTTATCCACATATCTCCAAAGAACCCTGTCTATAGAACTTGCACTGTACATGGCATCACAGATATTTTGGCAGCTCATAAACTAACAAAAGCCTAGCTTTGTGTTACATATTCCCCAGAAGTGAAACTATATTATCAGAGTTTCAACTTATTTCTGTAAGTGCAAACTTAATGTGAATAGGATTAACAGAACTCCTGGAGGCTCTTAATTTCTTCTGTGAAATCAATTTAGATAGATGTAATAATGTAATAGCTATATACCAGCTTTAATTTCAAATTTCAGTCCATATATAGTTGAGTATCAAGGAATGCATAGAAAGTAAGGAATTATACAACAGAAATGCAATAATTAAATGGAATTAGCATAGACTAGCAAACAAAAGTTTTGGGTTCTGCTCGGGTTTTGTTTTTTGAGAAAAAGATCAGCACTGAAATACCGTAAACATGTTCAGGATGATGAAAGGTTGGTATATTATTAAGACTTGAGTAATCAAGTGCAATTTGATAACTTGAAGTGCTTTTGGACTTTGTAGTGTGTGTTTATCAGGACAGGAAATGCAACTCACATAGCTGATGAAATAAAATTTCTGCAGTGTTCTTTCAGTCACGGAAGCTGCCAGAAACTGAGGCGCAGGAATACACTTGATACCAGTAATGAGATCAGTTAATATGTTCTCATGTGTAACTGCTGGTTTTTAGTCTGGCTTCAGTGTATCTGTATCTAAGAAAAACATTCCTCAAACACTTAAAAATGCAGAGGAACACACTGTTAGAATAAACTTCATGATGATGTGTCTCTTCTCTGGAAAAAGGCAAATTAAACACTGCATTTCAGCATAAGGCCACGTGATTTTGCAACCTTTCTAAACAGTTTGTTCAGTGCTGGCACGTTTTTTAGGCATAAAGAGAAAGATTACATTCTCTTATGTCAGAGCTGGTACTTTAGTTTCACTCTGGTGTAGGATGTTATCACCCCTGATAGCAGGAGACTGAGTTTAGTCTCTCTGGACTCAGTCATTTTCTGTCTAATACCCAGTTAAGCATCGTGCTGTGACTAAGAACCATGCTCCCATGTAGGTGTTTTTGGAAGCACTGCCACTTCTGCACCTGAGTACACCTGCCCCCAGCAAAGTTACTGTGAACAGTTGTGATGCAGTAACAAAGTTTTGTTACTTACAGAGAAAATTTGAGCAAGTAACCAATCAAAAAAGCTGCCATCCCCTAAGCAGAGATGTAATAGCCTGACATATGGACACAACGAAATTACATAGCTACAGCTACTCCTGCTACAAATCCTGAAGCAGACACTGAGTTCATGTGAGTTTGAGGTATTGGTTACACAAAACAGAAGTTTAATATTACAGTTTAATTGTTTTCCTTCAAAATGTAAGCTTCCACTTTAAGTTTGACAATTGCCAGCAGTGACACAGAAAGATTACTTGGGTGTGTTAGCAAATGTATATCACATTGCTGTAGGGCAAGATGAAAAACCAGTGCTCTTTAGATCCTGCATGCTGAGTAGTCCAAAGGGATGCTAAAGTTAACTCCAACAATAACTCCTGTGCTAAGAAACTGAACAGGGAATGCTCAGCCATGTTGACAGTCAGTTGTATTTTCAGACAATTTTTAGCTGTTACTTTCTGCTGTGAAGGCCTGATCATTTTGCCAAATGATGGAGAGCTTTACACATTGAAAATTAAACAATTCCAATCTCTTGGAAAATCAGATATATTGCCTGATTTCACTTAGTAAGGTCACATTTTTATTGTCAGAATGACAGAGCTTCACTTGCAAATATTTTGCAAGTTTTTGCCCAGAAAACAAATCCCAAAAGAGCTGTTTTTTCATCTGCAAATTACGATATTTTACATAACCAGGCTGTAGATCTTAGAGCAGGAAGAGAACTTGTTCTATTCCAATCCAGTTTTTGTATGGTATCTGTATCATTCAGAATCAGCACTTGTATACAATACCTGTATCATATTTCTGATCTATGAGATGGCTCCAAGTTACAGCGGAAGTTTGCCTCTGTAAATTTATCAAAGCTGGTCAGATTTAAGGATGTTCTTCTGTCAACCTGTAGCCTTTAGGATCACCTGCAGTAAGGATGAAATCCCAGCCACACTGAAGTCACTTACAGACTTCCTATCAGCCCTGCTGAAGCTGCATCATATAAATGGATGCTCTTCTACATAGCCATATGAAAGCCTTGTGGAAGTACATCTGAACAAAACATACCTAGGAGAGCAAGAAATTGTGCAGTTGCTCACCATGAATGTTATTGGTGCTGCCTCTAGTAGCACCACAAATATGTTTTCCACAGCACTCAGTCATCAGACTCATTACTGGAGAGAAGGTGTAAAGCTGAGAGCTTTCAAACTGTGCTGCAAATCATAGGATCACTCAGAACAGGCGGGACACCTTATTCAGCTGTATAAGCACAGGAACATACTACAGGACTTAAGTATTTTCCATTCCAGCACAGTTTTATCCAGAACTAGTGTCTGCTAAATCACAACACACCATCTTAGCCCATTACAAAATGGGTTTGAAACGTTTGCTCTCCACACGCCACAGAAACCGCCGGGCACGGCAGCGCCATCGCCCCAGCCTCACTGAGGGGCAGAGGCCGCCATCCCCCCACAGGACTATCCCACCCCACCTCCCTCACAGAGAGCCTTGGGAGCGCCAAGGACATGGCAGGATTGGAAGGGACGAGACAAGGACACGTACCGGCAGCGAGGGTGCCCAGGGCCTTGGATGGAGCTTGAACGGCGCCGTGGGTGGGGCCCAGGTGGGGCCATGAGGGGCGCTGGGGCTGGCAGGTGAAGGAAGGGCTGTGCCCAGCGCAGGCATCAGCAAATACCATGGGAGAAAAGCGGAAAAGAGCGGCTAACTCGAGCCACGGCTCCGCTCCTCTGAGCCTGCCCCTGGACCGAGTGAAGGGGTCGGGGTTGGCAGCCCGAGGTGCCGCCCGCAGCTCTGCGCTCCAGCGCCGCTGCAGCGCGGGCAGGGCAGGGCAGGGCCGGGGTCCAGCCTCGAGGGGCTGAGGGGCTCCAGCGGCCTTCCCAGGGAAGGGACCGCTCACTTCCCTGCGTCTCCCCTCGAGCGGCTGCGGCGGGCACCGTGCCCTCGGGCAGCCCAGCCAGGGGCTCCTGTGCGCCGCGGGGACAGGACCCGGGCGGGAGCCGCGGGTGCCAGGTGCTCTCCCTCAGCCCAGCTGTCCGCGCCTGACCGCGCGGCCGCACCCAGGGACGGGAAAGCCTTTCTGCTGAAAGGTGAACCACCAGATAGTCTTGCTGCAACATCTCCCCAAATCCAACTGCTGTCAAGAAAGTTGAAAGGCACGCATCAAATTTTCCCCTCAAATGTTCCTTATTTGCTATTTTGAAATAGGGATTGAAAGTTGTTGCTACTGGCATCACTGTAGGCACATTTTCAGTGCAACCGCAGAAGAAACAAAAGGGCAGATTTAAGAAGAAATAAAGAAAAACTAAGAAAGTGATGAAATACGGTGCAGGTGCAGGGAAAGTGAAGATGTAATTTTCTGTAGATGTTCTCAGTGTCTTTTTCCCACTTCTGTAACCTGTGGAATTTCAGTTATAGGTAGTTAGGAAAACATCAGGGTAGTCTGGAAAAAAAAAAAAATTAACACTGCGTCTTAGAAACACCCCACTCATTAAAGCAACCATTACTGAGAAAAAAGGATAAATTAGTAAAATAAAATACCAAGTAGCCATACTGCAGTGAAAAAAGAAATTCCATTTTGTATGATTCTGGAGTTTTCTGTCATATTCATCACTTGGAGAGGGAAAGAAACTAAAATCTGTGTTCGGAAATTCAGAAATAGAAAAATGCTTTTTACATCTAAATACAGCTCTTGCATTTGTTGAAAGAAAAGTTACTTTGATTTTTGTTGCTAAATAAAATCTTGGATCAAGTAAAATTAATTTAAAAAAATTAGTTAAGGCAACAATAAACACAGGAAATATACATGAATAAAGTGTTCTAAAAGTCAGGCAACTCTTTTAAGACTATAAATATCACCTAAGCAAGGCCACTATAATTAGCAAAGGGTGAACAAAAGAAGACATCCAGAAATAGATGGGGAGGAGGGAGGCTGGGAGGGTGAAATGTCTTGGTTAACCTTATTTGAGTGTTCTTTCCATAGCATAGGAAATGGTTCCAGCTAGCTCATGAGTTCTATTGGTATTAACTGATTTTAAAAGGACATTTCCATGTTGTCTCTATGCCAAGGAAATTCTTTTACTGGCGTGTTTGCTGAGTACAGGAAACATCACCCTGACTAAGTGACACTGAATGTGAGGAAGAATTGTATCTTTATTCTGGTGTTACAGTCAACACCGTCTCTTTGTTTCATCTGGATACCTTTTGGTATTTATTGGGGAATGCTTACTGCAATCTCCCAGTCTGTCCTGAGTAATGAGCACACTGGTGGTGCTGAGTCATAATCCCTCACCACTCAAGAAGCAGCTTTCTGCATCTCTTAGGCAACTGATTAGTCTGAGGGATGATCCAGCACTTCAGGGGAGGCAGATAGGGCTGTCTGGTCACAAGCTCAGCTGCTTCATCCCTCTTCAAGGTATGGGCAGAAAAGACTAACAGTGATGGGAACCTTCCTCATCCTATGGCCAGAATTCGCTGTGCAAGGAAATAAATATGTACCTATAACTGCTTGCTCTCCTAAATAGAGAGCTGAACAAATCAGCCTTGTAGATAGAATTTTTCAGTGTAAGTCAGGTTGTGCTTATGGACCCAGCCTTGTACTGCATATCAGAAAAAGCTTTACTGTAACCAATGAGAATTTTGTCCAAGTAAGAAGTGCAAGTTAAGATCTTGAATACTGTATTTCCATTTTCACTCATAGCATTTGCCAGTTTTCTGTTTTCTCCTGTAAAGCTGCCTGTGTCAAGCATTTAAGTTTCATTTGCCACATTACTTCTAAATTCCTTATCTGTTATCTACTTCATCTTCTTTTCCTTTCTCTTTCTTGGGAATTGTGCTAGTGCCATGGCCACTACATAGGCAGCAGTAACTGCAATTATTTGTGGCTTTGGGCTCCACTGACCTTTTGCTTCAATCACTCAGTAGTTTCAGTGACAAACCCTCAAAATCTTTTTGCACCGTTTCTGGAAAAGATAAATATTTGAGAAAAAGTTTCATGGTATGTAGATCATAAAGGCCAGCAGTCATCATACTGATATTTCTAGAGGTCAGTAAAAATCACAATAAACCTACAAAGTTATTTAATTCTAAGTATTAACTTTCCTTCATGTAACAGAAAAAACAGAATAACAGGTGCCAATTGCGCAGAGTTTCTGTTTCTGCTCCTGTTTGTGCAGTGGTTTTAAGGCAAAAACAACCCTGTCCTTAGAACTGTGGGAGATGGCAGGGATGTATTAGACTGGCTGCTAGGAGACATGAGACTAAATTAAATGGTGCAAATAATCTGATGTGCAAGTGGAAGCTCATACCCAGGTCACTACAGCATAAAATAGTTTCCGTTTCTTTTTTGACAAACTCACAGTCATTGATGCACCTTTTATCTACACATGGAGAGAAGAGCAAGACATAGAAAGCCAGCTTCTCACAAACAAATTCTACTGAGTATTGTTTGGGTTAGTACATATCATACTCATGAAAAACAAGAACAGGCAATTTTCTGCATCTGAGGCCCAAGATGTGGGTCATCCTAACACTATTTGGAATATTTGCCATATTGCTAAGATTTTACCTAGAATTTCAAGTCTTTGAGAAATCCAAAATTGCTGTAAGAAGTAGCACTGCCTTTCTGATGGCAGGCCTTGGAAAATAATGGTTCTTGCTTATAGAACAGTGAGTAAACAACAAGAATATTAACAACAGCAACAACTTCAGGTAGAAAGAAACACATGAAAATTTCTTTACGTTGTCTATGGCGTGGACCCATAATTTACAAGATAGGTTCTCATTTGGCAAGTGTGGTCAAGGACAATGCTGTCTCCTGACTAGGAATGAACTTACAGGGAGAGTGTTCCCAGTAGGAAGGGTTAGATCTCAAAGTGTGTATTTACATGAGTAGCTCATTTGGTAAAGTTGAACCACATTTATTTTTAATTTGCATGCCTCTCCTTTAAGTCATACCCTTCTCCTCTTGACTTCAGTGGGAGCTCCACATGTTTTGCCTTTGATTCTGCTGCATGCTGGCAACTCTAATTAGTGTTAACAGGAGTTCAGTGGAATTTCTTGCTCTCCTTTCTCTGTAAAAGAGTTTACAGATCAGGAGTTGGAGCTTTATCAAACTGGTATATGGTGCTTATCAAGAATGTATCTTCTTTTCTTCTTTTTCCCAGTCAAAGTGGAACTTAACCTTTTTCTAACAATGGTGGTGTAACTATGAGAAAAATGACATTGATCATTCTAACAAGCTCCCTTTAGTTTTGAAAAAATTGCTTAGTATTGGCTTTGATTTTTTTAACAGGTGTAATTTCAGCTAGTTAACAGAGACTTACTGTTTCAATTGCTATTGTAGTAAATTGGTGCAGTAAATACGAGTTAGAACAGCTCAATTCTCTGGGGCTAGAACCTGCAATTCAAAATAAACCTCAGTCTGCTCTGCCCTATAGAAACTGCTTTGAACTCCAGAGGTATTTTGTATAGGGACACTATTGAGCAAGAGTGGGAGAATCCAGTCCTTTTTTGCAATGCTGCTGGTTTTATTAAGAATAAACAACCCCCACCAAACCCTCGCCATCAAACATCGCATCTTGGAAACAGAAATACTGTTCCATTTTAATCTCAGACAATCATACCCATGTGTATGGACAGACACAATGAACAGGAGCCACTTTTCACCTTCTTCCTAAGAACTGTCGCATGTGGCTTTCTGTGCTCACATAATCCTCCTTCCAATATTTCAAAAGACACAGACCTTCCCAGCATGATGATAAAGTTTTCCTGTGTTCCAATAATAAAAGTTGAATGTACCAGTAATTTCCAGTTCCTCTGTGGTTGGGCAGCCTGTGAAGACTAAATCAGAAGTAGCCAACCTGCAATATCAGTGTGGGAGTCGGAAACAGATGTTCAGAGGACAATACAATTTGTTGTCACTGTCGATACTATATGGCACTTTTCCCAACAGAAATTGTCTGTAGTTGGAAAGGAATGTAAGGAATGATTCATGCCCCAAATTATTATTGTTTGTTATATTACTGTTAATGTTAAATACTCCTTGCTTCATTTTGTTTCAAATGCCTGAATCAGAGAGGCATATCCACTCAAAAATACAATTACCTGGGCTTGCAGCATGCATGTACTATGTAAACCAATTATTTTAAGGCTTTTTTCCTCAAGATATTCTGTTATACTATAACCAAGAGTCAAATTCTCTCCTTTAGAATCAGCATAATTTAACCTTCAGTTTTATAAAATAGCTCAGCAGCTATTTACACGAAAAGCACATGGAGGTAAATGAGACAAATCGTTTCATGTGAATCTGTGTATCTATAAAAATTAAAATTTATTATATCCATATAATAGTATTTTTATACATATAATAACATTTACAGTAGTTTATGTCTTGGAAATTCTAATAGACCATTTGGGCATTCAAAACAGATCAAACACTCAAATGAGCAAAACCCTCTATTAGCATATGATGGTAGCATATGATGCCTAGCCTTGATTTCCAGATTTCATGAATATTACAAAAGCAGATGCACTAGATCATACTTACTGTAAAAGGAAATGGATTGGGTTAGGTGCTTTTGAAATTAAATATTAATTTTTTCAGGGATACATCAAATATATTAAAAAATGCAGAAAGCCTAAATGAAACCAAAACTAAATAAAAATTAATATATTCAGTAGAAGTGTAAAAAAGCTAAAGATCCTGAAGACTGCCAGAAAATTTGGTTGCAACACCTATATTTTACACAAAAAGTAACACTAGGTATTTTCAAAAATGAAGACATCTGGAATTTGACTTGGAGTTCAGTGAAACTGGTGACAAAAGTGACCTGTAATTGCTGACTGTTGTGTTTCTGACAGACTTTCTTTAGAGATATTAAAAAGAAGAAAATGTGTGTTTAATCATATGGCCTGAACAAGAGCAAAAGATTGTAGCACTATAAAATCAAACAGCTGTCTTATTTTTACAAATGCATGTGGCAACACTTCACAGTAATCTTTTTGTAATACTAATTTTGCATTTGTGTTTACTGTTGCAGCATTCTGCAACAGAGTGGTTTACTGCTGCACATCAGGTTTTAGTCAACGGGAAACATGAAATGATTTTCAGCTGTGTGTTTCTTTGTAACTGCTGCACGATTTAGCCTCAGAACCTATCCATTGTCCAACTTTTCTTATACTTTTAGTTGTAGTGAATTTAGATATATTTCCATAGTAGAACACCAGGTGATTCTGAGAAAGAGCTTGAACATTGCAAAATTTTCCAAGTCGGCATGAGATGAAGGAGGATGAAATAGCTGATAAGGTAACACCTAGCACACTTGTAATCAATGTGCTGAAATTCTGTGTATGTCTGTATATTTTTATATGCATTCACGGGTTAAACGGAGTTTTTCATCAAGTAGATGTTGGCAAGTGCCAAAGTGATTTAGGATTAGAATGAGATTTAGGCTGATTTAGCTACAGTTGTATTTCTCATTTCATTATCATGCCAGGGATACTGTGACAGTTGTGGGTTTTCTTTAATTTATGAAATAGACAAAATTAAATGTCCATACCAGACATACCATTAGGTTATGGGAGTGAAAGAGAAGCACTGCATTGGGCCTTACTCTTTTGTCTGCATCCAGCAGAGAGTCCTGAATGTACAAAACAGCTGGGAAACTTCCTATGTAGCACACAGCTTGAAAAACGAATTCAATTTTTTTTTTTAAATTAATCTGATTTGGTTTATTTCAAATGACTGTTATTCTGATTCTGTAGTATATCTCTTTGTAAAATATTAATAGGTACAGAAGGGTGCTATCTGGGTCTATCACATAATTTTTAATATTAACTCTACTTTCATTTTTACCGCCATGAGAGTCGAATCCCAATAAATGTTTGAACTTTGAACACTTTTTATTGCAATACTAGACACATCATGGCTCATACAAAGTTTTAGTACTACTTAAAATTTCAAAAATTACTTGATTAAAATAGACCTGTTTACAGAAGTGACTAATCCACCCTTTTAAATCATGATGCGTTTTTTTTGTTAATTTTTATCTGCTGAATGACACTTCGCTGTCTCTCCTTGTCAATTTATCTTTTTTGAAAAAGAGGGGCTTCAGAAGGAGACAAATGCTGATGTTCAGGTTACAGGGAAGATTTCCAAAGAGATGAGAGAAAAAGAGATTAGTGAAATTAGCAGCAGTGTGTCTCGCCTGCTAGTGAGTGGAACGAGCAGCACTGGGAGGAGAGAAAACCCTTGGCCACCGCATAGCGTGGCTGTGTACACCAGAGTTACTTAGAGTGCTCTGAATCTCATCTTTTGATCTCGGGCGATATTTTTCTCTGTTATGTCACAGAGGTCACCTGGCTCATGTGTGACAAACTGCCTGCATAAGTCACAGTGCCACTGGCAGAGATTTGTAACCATGTCCCTGGTCCATTGCCTTTGAATTATTTCGCAGGCCCTCTGCTTTACATTTACACTCTGTCGGAAGATGAACAGGGGAAGGGAGTAAAATCAAGGGCAGGGTCTCATCCTGAAGGACAAGGGGAAACAGGTGGAAGGTTAATGGCCCTGGAGCGTATCCACAAGCCTCTCAGGCTTGATATATGGGCCTCAGGCCTAAAACGGGCATTGGCTTTCAAAGATATATTATTTCATTTGAGGAGAGACATTCTGGAGTTCCTGCATTTGTCTGCTGATAGATGATCCTCTGTCCACAATTGGTTATGGCGTGTGAGTTTTCCTTGGGCCTGCTCCCGTACATAAAAATTCTGCTGAGCTCTCCAACCTTTTGCATGCCTGTGAGAATGGGACGTGTGCGGGCCTTTTGGCAGGCAGCTGGATTTTTGTGGCTGCTATTTTTGTAATTCCTTTTGAAGCGCCAGGCAAGTGGGGGATGAAAGGCACTTCTGTTCATTCATACACGGCCGGGAAGGGGCAGCCTCGCGGGGACAGACATGGGGCAGAAGAAGACATCAGGGACCCATTATGCACTCGTGTGTCTGCAGCCCATGCAGAAGTCACTGCTACTGACCCCGTATTTTATACTGGCCCATGCCTGCACAAAAATGAAAATGGGGAAATAATTTGCATTATTTTTGTGACCTCCCTTGGTTTATTGTATTAAAGTTTTGCTAGGGTTTTTGCACGTGCTTCAGCTTATGGGAAAAAAACTAAGATAGAAACTTTGTATCTTGAAATTTTTGTGTCCTTCTCTGGAATGTTTACCTCAGGCACCTCACGAAAATGAGATGCTACTGTGCACGTCTCAGCAAAGCACCAGAAGCCCCAGAGGTGATTCTGCCTAGTGTGACAGGACTGTGCTGTGGGCAGGGCATGGTGCTGGTGGGACCTGGTGCCCCATCTCTTGTGGCCAGCTCAGAGGGGCACCTTGGCATGCACAGAGGAGCCTGGTGGCAAAGGCCGGGTCCAGAGAGGGAGCAAGTCCCAGATTCACTGCCACCATGGCATTCCCATGGCATCTTCTGTTCTTGCATGACTGTCATAAATTGTGGAAAATCTGTTTAAAAAACGAAGTGCTTAATAAAAACCCCCAAAATCTTAACATATATTTTTGTTTAACATAGCCTACATAACAGCTTCTTAAAGTCTCCTAATTATTACCTGATTGTAGTTACTGTTACAGGATTGTGTATCTAAGGCCTATCACTCCATGACAGCATGATTTTAATGAAACTGGGATATATATTTTTACTATATAAAAGATATTAATTTATATTTGTTTTAATAACAAATAACTGTTCTGTTTCAGTAGATAGAATTTGCTTGCAAGAATTTGCATTAATTATACTTAAATATCTCCTAGTTCTACCTTTTTTTTTATTTTTCCTATACTACTAAAAAAGCAAAGTAAATGCAGGATATATGATGTAAGTGTCAATGCAGTTTGTTTGATTTGTTTTTGCAACAGTAAAGCTTGTACTTACATAAATTGTAAAAGCATTATATTGGTACCATGTTGTTTGAGTAACCAGGTTCTTCTTTTGCTGTCACTGAACTCAGTTGCTAAATTCTCAGCACTCCAGTGTGAGCAAGATAAGGCTCATTCTGCATTTCAGTCAGTTCCTGTAGAAAACGTGCTGGTGCAGTGCAATTATTCTTTCTTCCTTCAGTGTTCTGCAGAGTTTAAGTTAGACAAGTGAGCGAGAAACTTGAGAGATATTTAGTGTCTCCTGCAGCCGTAGGAAGGAAATCTGAGGACTTGTTAAAAGGAAAGATTTAGAAGAAGAAATTCTATAGAGAGAACAGAACAGAGTGTTAGCAGGCAGGAGGATCTGCTTTTCCACTTGTTGCTTTGATAACGGATAAAAGGCTGTCATGAACGGCAGGCTACCAGCTGGGAGCAGATAGAGTAATCCCAGCAGAGGGTTGGCCCCAAACTACACAGGCATTCTTTTAAATCTTCAAGACCATAGGAAAGTTGTTTTTCCCCTACCATTGTCATCATTATTCATGATGATGTTTTTTCACCCTAGTTTAAAATGTTGGTCTAGTAAATCTACCTTACAATACTTTTATGTTGGAAATATAAGCAAATATAAGCAAAACCCATGTAGTCAGAGATATTTCAGCTATTTCATTCAACTGCCTGAAGATTCCCAGAATAAATTCCAGAGAACTGGATCTGGATGTGCTGTAAGAAATCTCTGTCATTTGGTTGTAAAGGTATATTGTGCCCACCATGCAGATAATCATAGGAACAGTATGTCTTCTTCGTAATCAACACTTGTGATAAATTAAATCCAGAGGCTGTGTTACTGTGTTACTTGTAAAAGAATAGCAGCAGAATGTCATTTGTTAGAAAAGGAGCCCAAGTGACCCCTGCCCGGTACAAACACAGGTGAACACAGTGACAGAGCCTGGCAGACCCATGCACGCGTAGCCGTGGTGATGTGCATTGTGCCACCGAGGTCATGTTACCAACATGCTTAGACACATGCTTGGCTGGGCCAGGGGCATTTGTTAGCATGTTACATATGCTTGACAAGATGGAGAGTTTCAACCTGCATTATTGCGGAGAAAAAACAAAAATATTTAAGCCCCGGTTGTCCTTCTATATTGTTCATTTTAATGATATACGTAGGGGTCTAGCTTACTTTGTATTCTTATGTGTAATTACCCATATAAAAAAACACCACTCATTAGTGTTCTGTTCCACTGACTTAATTATACTCCTTAATTAAATCTTGACTAACTGGGGGTCACTGCAGTGTCAGTGGGATTTGTCACTGTTTGTCAGCAGGTGTCTGGTCACATCTATTTCTGGTTTCCCTGTTGCTGTATGCTGTTTAAGAGCATGGTCTTTTTTAAATGCAAAGGACAATTATGCATTACTTTGTTGTGGTTTGTGCCTTAAAGAAACATAAGTGAATCCGTTCTGTAATACGAGCGCTCTCCCAGTCTTTATGTACAGGAGGTGGGGAACGCAGCAAGTATAAACCTTTTCAAAACACAATTCATTACCTCACTGGTGCTCATTTTCAAAGGCTTGTTCTTCCTGCAATCAAAAGACACAGTGTTACTAATTTATCAGATAATCTTGTGTTCAACAGGCATAAAAATATATTGCAAATATCAATCCACAGATACTACTCCTTCTCCCTATCTCCCAAACATGAAATGAATTTGAAACATGACCAGCAAGAACGAGCTAAATCAATATTACATGCATAACAAATACTACATGGCATGTGCTGCTATTGCTGTGCTGCTCAGAGTCAGAAGATCGAGGCTCCCGATTCACTGTTCCCTGAATAATTCAGTGGGCGTTCTGCATGTGCAATAAGGGCATAATACTGCCATTTCTGTCTGTTTCAAATTTACATGTTTTGGGTTTGTTATTTTAGAAAGTTACTTAGGGGAAATATAATTCCCATGTTTACGCATATAATAGGCACCTAATGTTCATCTGAATAATTGATTAGTCAAGTCAGGCTTTCATAATTAGCTATTGGCTTTCCAGTATAAGCCCACAAAGCACTTGTCAATCTACAGACATTTTTAATTTATTAATATATATGTTATCAAAAGAGCTGCAGTACTTACCTAGAAAGCATTATTTATTCTATCGAGGCTGAGGAAGCATTTAGATTCTAGACATGTATTTTGAATCTATTGTAACTTTCCCAGAAGATTATTTTTCTAGTCTATTGAAAGTTCAGAAATGTTCTCTGCCTATAAGCTCTTGCTAACAGTAGAAATTGGAGAACTTAGTGACATGTCTTACTGACTATAAAATAATGTGTATTACTTATTTGCACTCAGATACGTAACAAGCATCTGAATAGATGCCACTAGCAAATATCCCTAATGCAGCCACAGATTCTGTGACCAGACAGATGCATCTGTTGATAGCACGTGTGTGACAGTGATATTGCAATTACGAGTTGTGAGGCTGTATGGTAAATTGCAGAATCGTAAGATAACTGTATTTCTCATAAACTTCATGACCTTGTTTGAACTCTACCACTATTCCAGTTTTGCTTCCTTGTATTTCTGACCAGTTTTCAAGTGGTTGTTTTTAAAGGGAAAAGACATGTGCCTTACTCAAGAAGTATATTGTAAGCCCACTGGTATGAAGGTCAAAAACCAAAACATTTGACTGTGAAATCCAGAATGAAAATTGTTCTTTTCTTACTAGAGGTAGGTTAAAACAATTGGACTAGAAATCCTATGGTTTTTTATTAGGAAACAAACTTTATGTTTCCATTGGGAGGCAGCATTTACTTCTAGCACTTGTTGAGTGTGAGGCACTGAATCTTAAAAAGATAGTGTTGTTATTATTATTTCTGGAAAAGGTGTTTTGGTTCTGTATATGCTATAAGCTTACTTACCCTTGGCCCTGGTTCAGGAGAATGACCCTTATTTTAGTGAAAATATTTAATCACCAGCTTCCCATCAGTGAGGTAAGGACAAGGGCTGTCCCAAATCAAAGTCCTTCTGAGACCTGTACTGTTGGATGTGTATTAGGTTCCTTGCTTTATAAGTGGAAAGATACAAATATAATATCAGGATTTTAAACCCCTTCTAGATCTAAAACACTTCTATTACAGAACAGCTTTTTAGTTTGTTTGGAAAGGACATGATGTAAAAACCACAATTTAGTGGTAGGAAAAAGTATGCCCATTTTGGTGGTGATTTATGTAACTGTGGCTCACCACTATGAATTATGTGGTTTCACAGAATTCAGACAAGTTCTTGAGCAATACTGCAGTATCTTGTGCACCACACATGTTCTGCATACTCTCAGTTTCTATTGGAAGGTAGGAAAAGTACCAGAATCATTCTCTAGAAGTTTGGTAACATACCTCCCATTGAAAAAATGCAAATATATTTCTAAGGGTGTCATTATAAAGTCCCTCCTCTCCAGTATATCCTTTACTAATATAACCTTCTGTTATCTATTTTTATATCCATTCCAAAATAATCAAAAATTAAATGCTAGGTTGCAAAGATCACATATTTAGTTTCTCTGTAGGATTCAGAACCAAGTTTGCAACTGCTGTACAGTTTTCTACATGATATTTGTACAGCGTTCACATTTCAATCAGTGTTATACCAATATAAGGATTTTCTACTGGGATATCTTTAAGCATAGTAGTTTCTACCTGAAAAGTGTTTATAATTTAGGCTGGTGTGCTAATTAAGGTTTTAAGCTATGTGAGCACTGAAATGTTCACATTCTCACTATTAATGTGCAGAGTTCTCACTGGTTTCCCTATCTGTAACCCTGAGTTCAGAAACATTTCCCAGTGGTATTGCATTGCTTGGTTCTTCCATTTAGACTTTGAAAGAGCATTGTTTTCAGTAAGTGTTTTACAAGTGGAAATAGATGTGTCTGCTAAAGAGATTCATATTTGCATCATTAGACAGGTGTTCTGATCACAAGGCGGAAGAGAGATCATATACATAAACAATGAATTAAAATCCTGAATAGGATTGCTAGGGCTGTTTCTCTAGGCCACACTAAATGAGGGCCATTATGTGGGCTTTCAGATAAACTCACAAAGCTCTTATCTGTATAAACCTGATAGATCTGCCATTATTCTCAGTGACTAACAGAAGTTATATCATTTAGTTTCATTAAAAATGCATTAATCCTTTTTTAGTAACCTTTTCCTAATTCATTGATTCAATTATACAATGAACAATAAAAATGTTTGGTATAATAAAAATACAGTATTAAAAGTGTGTTATATACATAAATGTTTCATTGCAATGAAATTATTTAGAGTTTAAAAATATTAACAATACTAATATCATGCTCTGAGACAAAAAAGTGTACTTTTTTTTCAGCATCTCTGCAATTATACATGAAAAGAATGAGTCTTTAAAATGAGATGCCCGAAATGGTTGCTTATAGTATTATATGTGGTCACTTCATGTACAGACTTCCTGTAGAGTTGGTGATGTTTACCAGTACAGGTTGATTGAGGGACAGCAGAGCATTACAGAATGTATGCACATATTGCTCATAAATTCTGTGAACCAGGCTCTTCTGATCAGATCAATTCTACCCAAAGTCACTGGCCTCTGGCCTAACTGAAAGCGGACAGACTCCCAGGGCTGGACCTTGAGTTAATGCAAGTATGGGGAACATTTTGCTTGGTGGAGGAACTCATGCACTCAGTGCATGGCAGCACTCTGAGCAACTTCCACAGCAGTGGCAGCTCCTGCCATCCCACTTACACCAGCTAAATAATTCAGAGCACCAGGACTCCAGTCCAGCTCTGTCTGGCAGTTCAGCCAAGACTTTAAGTGATTTTGACAGAGCTAGTCCTTGTTATCATTTTGTATTTGGTTTCTGGAGAGCACGCTCTCTCTCAGTGGCTGTACTAAACTGCTCTCCCAAACGCCGATAGCCCGGCGCGGCTGAGCAGGTGCCTGTGGGACGCAGGCGATGCTGACGGCTGCTGTGAAAAGCTGGCGTGATTTCTGCAAGCATACCAAGACTAGAGGAGCAGAAAGCACTTCATATTTTCATTAGTCATCCCTTTACAGATTTACTTTTAATTCTTTCAGCAAAGCAGATTATTAAAAGCAATGACCTGAGGTCTTCATTCAGATCTCAGACTTGCAATCCTGTATAATGTGCGCTGCAGGGCAGAGGTCACACTGACGAGTCTGTTAATGTAGTCACTCTGGGATAAGATCAATCTCCATACTTCACCATATTGATCTAATAGCTCATTGGCACTTCCCTCTTTGAATTGATTAGCTCATGTGTGAAAAGAGATTGATGGGTTTGTGACCCTGAGGAGTCTGTCAGGGGCACACCCATGGCAAGGGAAGTGCATGTTTTCACTGCTTCATTTGGGTGGCTCATTATCTGGGTGCCTCATGGGGAATAAGGTCATAACGTTGTTTTATGAATTATTTACAACAAAATATCACGTTTTTCCTTTGGTGCTCTGCCTGTACTGAATCCATTCTAAGCAGAACTGGAAAAAATACACATAAATGGCCACAGGTACCAAATATTTGTGTAAGGGGAACCATGACATAAAAGTGACCTTAACAGGTAATTTTACTAATATAAAATAATCATAATAGATATGAGGGTAGGAATAGACTTCATGGGTCACCTAGTCCATTCCCCTTATGCAATGACAGGATATTGATGATATCTAGAAATTAATTATATTTTAATTGCATATTCTGGATAAGTACTTACAGTGACTCTAGTTCAGACATCTCAGAGAACTTCATATGCACATTGCACTGTAGAAAGAGGCAATTTGAATGCAACATGTGAGTTACACTATGCACATTCTTCATTTGCTAAAAGTATCCAAAAAAACCCCCTCACATTCAACTCCATTTATCAAATAGTCATATATTTGCAAAATGCATAAATTTGATACAGTATATTGGATTTTGGTGCAGTGTGTGCTCATGCAAGAGGAAATACAAAAGGAGCTGTCTTATGAAGCTGAATGTAGAAGTTGGCTTATGTTAGGGCGTACTTTAAAAAAGTGTTTATTATCAAAGGCTTTACAGATACAAAGCAATAGAAGTAAGGACTGGCTCCTTGAAGCCTTTTGTTGAAACCCAGGCATTTTTGTATTTCTGTCTGCATATGAATTGTAGAATCAGTCTTGAAGACATTCATAATGTAAGAATGTCTTGTGCACCATCCAAGTTCAGGATTCTGTATAATGCCACAACTATTGGTATTTCATGGTTACATAGGATGTCAGGTTATATGATTATGCTGCAGTGCAAAAATTACTGAGCAAAATATTCTCGTGGTGTTGTTAAGATGATGGTCATATTTATATAAGGAGACAGGGAGTTTCAATAATAATACCTTGTTGTATTATTTAACTGGACATTCTATGTTTGTTTTGCAGGCTGGCAGTTTAGATTGAAAGGCTGATAATTTTAATTACAGAGAAGTGTCCATGTATGTTCCATGCAGTCAGGCAACCCTTTTCTGCTATTTGATTTATGGTAACATAGACAGATACTGCCCAAAGACAGTAATAGTCAGTCCGTCCCTAAAGACCTTATACTCTAAAAGAAACAGACCCTCAGGCAGATTAGCCAAAGATAGAATTCAGTCCATTACCTGTCAGTGACACAATGCTGAATATTTGTATAATCTTGCATTCATTTACACTTGTAAATCATTCAAGCTATTCTATGTACTAGGAAAATTGCCTTGATACAGATTTAAGTAGCCATATTTTAAAAAGTTCTAATACAGCTCAGAAAAACTTATTAGAGACAGAGTCATCATGCACACTACTTTGGTAAAACCAGGATAAACCTGGGATTAAACAACAAAACTTCTTACATTTGGGTGTTACGGTAATCTTTTAGTCATGTCAAACCTTCAGTAATAAAAGTCATATTAAACCTAATTATAAATCAAAGTATTTCTTTGTTTTTTGAGAATCTAGGTTCTAAGACCTAGGTTAATAGTAGATTACCAGATACTTGCATATAAGAAATACAAAAAAAATGATTTTTTGAAGAAAATGCTTCCATTTTATTGCAAGCTGTTCCATTGGCCAAGCCTCTCCCAGTCTGAAACTTAGCTGCCGCAATTGAGGTGTGTGGTGCACTCATGGGTGAATAGGAAGTAATTAGAGCAGCCTGATTTTGTTGTTCATCATCCCTGCTATCATTCAGAAACAAGCTAAGAAAAACCCAGTAAGTTAGACGTACACGTTCTCTCCATTTTTCCTAAAACCACAGCCAATCTATTGCATGCAGACATGTAGGAACCCAATTTAGAGACTCACAGTTTGGATACCTGTGCCCAGCTGTGACAGCAGAGAAAGTCAGAGGCTCACTGATTTGTGTCACAATCTATTGCCATTTTTGCCTATAAGGTTCCTACTCATTATGTGTTCTGTACTGAAAAAGTTTCTCTCATCAACATACCAAACAACCCAAATAAGCCTGTATCTTCAAAAATATTTTTTAAAATTAATATTAATCCTAATTGCAGAGCTAACGACAATATGGGACCCAAGCAGAGCTGTGACAATCATATTTTAATGATACATCAGAGATTTCCAAATTAGACTACAGGAAACAGGAAGTAGGAATAAATGAAACAAAGCCAAATGAAAGGATGAATGGAAAAAAAAACATTTTAATACACACTTGCCTGTTCCTTAAACATTCATTCAGTCAGGACTTCCTGTGATTTTTAATAACATGGCTCTGTCTGCTCTTTCACACTTGGCTCTGTTGGGAAAGGAGGTAATATTTTGAAGACGATGTTCCTAGTTGAAAGGATTTAGCTAGATGGTAGTAGCTGCATGCTGAGAGCCTCCTGCAATGCTTTTCAGATAAAAAGAGAAGTAGCAAGTGTTTCAGTGTATTCCTGAAATACTGTGTACCTTGTTGGATCATGCATCACTACACCTCCACAACCTTCTCGTATGACTTCAACTTCTTTTGGTGATGTTTTTTTAGCATTTTTTCTATCAAGTCAGATGGATACTGGTTTAATACATGACAACACCCATTCATAAGGCTGATTTTTCTTTCATTTTCTCTGTTAGCATTGGGTTTTCTTTCTCATTTAATCTCTGCCCCAGTGACTTACTGTTACTGCTGCAGCCCTCAGGATGTAAGACAACAATTCTGTATTTTTTCTTCATCAGTATACCATCTCCTTTCACATCCTGACTGAAGATACGGTTTCTCATGATTTCTTACTGCTTTTGCTGTGGCTTTTTCTGGCTGTTCTACTACAAATCAGAGGAAAACACAGTGGAATACATTTGTATGGCAAGTGCAGTGTTCCACAGTAACACCAGCCTCCACTGCCAAAGTGTATTACAGGTGCCTCTGTGTCCAGCCCTCAGTCTGGAGACTCTACATCCTTGTTTCCCTGATTCAAGTATGGGCAGAAGGAAATACTTGCCTTTCCATAGTTGGATGTCTGTCAAAAGTTTTAAGAGGACTATGGAACGTGAAATATAAACTAACATATTTTAATTCCTGAAAAATATTGCAGTGCCATGCAAACAAAAGATAAAGAACATTTAAAATAAAAAACTACTGATTTGCTGGTAACTACAAATGGTATGAAATATTAAATGTATTGGATTCTTTGTGTGGTTTGTCAGTGTCCAACTCTGACTGTCACTAATACTCACCTAGCAAATTGTTCTTCTCTCACTTACAGTGCTCTAACGTTAAAGTAACTCCTTTTTAGTCATGACTTCAGAAGATTATTTGCATAGTCCCATTGGTGCAATCGTGAATACAGTCCCACACTGTGTACACAAACCAACATTTGTAGGTGTCACCTGTTAAAAGGGAGTAAGATTATTCTTCACTTATGACTTGCCTTTTTCCCATACTCCACATCCACTTAACAGCTGTACTGGAAATAAACACTAACCCTGTTAAACAGAAGAGTAACCACATAGTGTAATTTAAATGAGAGCTGATTTAAGTAACTCTTGTTAAAAACTCATGCAAAAAACAGTGTTCTGGGGCATGCAGCACTTGAAAGAATGGGACCCTAAGTGTGTTAAGAAATTACTCAGGTTGCCTGTTACCATATTAAAGATTGCTTTCGGAAATTAGCAAGTGCCTTTTGTCACAAGATAAAAACATTTTCCATATTATGTCTACTTGATTGAGTTTTAAGGGTATTTATTTTGTCAAAAATAACATTAGTTCTTACTATAACTTTGTCTTTTGGTATTAATAATGTACCCCATATGCTGTATTGATATCTGTTGAGATTTGATGCTGCTGATATCTAAGAAATTTTACAAATGAGAGCTAATGTTTACCTGTAGACCCTTGGAATAAGTTTCAGCTGGAGCAACACACTAACTGAAAGAAAAATGAAAACATAATTTAGCCAATTAATCATGAAACAGGAAAGGAACATTATATGGAAATTAGACATGGAAGATTATATAGACATTAGAAATCCTCTCAGATAATAGTAAAATGTATGTGACTTGGAGAAAATCACAAAGACTTTAATCACAGGCTGCTCTACAACAGAGTGAAATTGCTGATTAAATATATTAAGAATAAATTCACCAGCAGTACCATAAAGTTTACTGGACTCAATTTTGTCTTCTGATTCCCCGAGGGACATAATTGTGCAGCCTAAAAAGCAGATCAGACCCACAAGGCTAACAATTCATCAGGTGGGACTAATTCAGATTTTATTGCAAGTCAAGGAACTGATATTCACACAAGAGTTAAGAATATGGTTCAACACAATTTTGTAGTTCGTTTGTTGACATCAGAAAAAAAACAGGTGTATTTCCAGAGAAATTCAAGGGATCAACACAGCTCTAGTAGCAAAATTGCCACATAAACTACATGGCTTTATCTAATTCTTTTAAAATTCTAGACCAAACTATGCATAAGCTTAGGCTGTACTAACATCTGTAGAAATACTCACAGGAGTAGGATTTTGAAGGTAAATTCTATCAGTCCAGTGCTACAGAAGGTACCTCTACTCTGTGAAACAGATGGCAAAAATAATTGATTTTCCCTTTTCCTTATCTTCACTTTGAGAGGCAAGAAACACTGCATTGTAAGCAAAATTTTCAGTTGGGACTAAAAAGACATACTTCTCTTATTTTCAGTTAAATAAAATAAAAAACACAAACCCACAACCACCCAAAAAAGAACCTAAGAAAAACACATTCATAATTCATCAGAAATAATGCTGACTGTGAAATACCAAGTCATTTTTATGCAGTTTGCACAGAGATAAATGTGAGGAAAAGGAGAAGAAATAGGAGTGCTGTGTGTCGCATTTGATGCCCTATATAATAGATTTATATACACAGAAAACTTATTGTAACGGTCCTTTCACCTGATGCTTGTAGACATGAGATTGGTCATTTACCTTCTCCTTAATAGATGGGCATACTTTCTAAATGGAGTGCAAAGATCCATAAGAGAGATCTTATTCCTTAGTAGGATGACCATCTGCTGCCCGCCCCTACTTCTTTAGCAATCTGAGGTCCCCAGACTCAGACACCTTGTGTTCTATTCCTGCAAGAAAATAGGATGAGTGTGAGCTGATGCTCAAGGCTGCTTTGTTGAAGTATTTTGACTCTCTGGAACATCAGCAATGAAACTGGGAAATGTCTGGGCAGTGCTGCTTTGGTCCCCTCTTCCCCAGTGATCTCACAGGGAGCTGTCCAGGGCCATGTGAGTGGAGAAGCCGTGGCAAAGCCATTGCTCTCCCTGTTCCCATCTCCTCCCCAAGCAGGAAACACTGCACACCTTTCAGAGCATGGGCACCACACATGTACCCCTCCACAGCTTGGAAGGGTAAAAAAGCATGGGACTTTTCAAATGTTGCTTTGTGCTATAAATTCCTTGTCTATGTCCTTTAAAAAATTCCCAAGTAGTTTGATATTCCAAATACTAACAGTTCCATAAGCAAGGAGTTAATGAAGCATTTTAGTCCTTCTCTCTTCCTCCTTCTCACTTCCCTGCTGTTGAATAAAGGATGAGTACATTAACCTTTCTTTCAGCATGGTATTCAGCAGTTACTTTCCTCCGTGTGGACACTGATTCAAACAAAGCATATAGAAACGTAGTGTCTTGGATAGAAAACCTTCCTGTTGAAATATTCTGGCTCTGACTGGTGGATTCAGAAGTTACTAGAGCAAGAGTACACACAGAGGCACATTCCAAGTACAACTGCACTTGTCTAACAGGCTCTGTACAGGCTGCAAAGAGGCAGGAAAAGGCACACACTGAAGTATTTCTGTATTTCTTTTCATTTTTGAATCAAGACAAATGTAAAGCATTACCAAACTTGAATAGATTTATACTCCCTTCATGCTAGAGCTAGACAGAAACAGGACAGTCATTTAACCAAAGAGACTTGTAAAGATCACTCCCTGCTTTCACCTAGAAATTTTTATAACCCACAGGTTTCTAGTAAAGAGCTGGAACAATCATAGTTAATATTAAATCATTTCTTCTTGAACTTTGTAGCATTTTATTACTGAGGTTATAGGTAGTAATCACATTTTATTAGGGCATTCACTGATTCTGAAAGTTATGTGCATTCACTTCTAAAATCACATTGGCTGTTACGTGCTGCTTTTTGACAGCAACCTTGCACAGGAGGTTTCCCACTGTTAGCAGCAAGCCATCTGGAGAGTCCAAATCCTTCCCTCCTATATAATGATTTGGAAATCATGCATGCATTCAGGAGTAAAAAATAGTCTCTGGAGTGCACTTGTCTTATAAAACTTTGATTTGGGGTGATTTGCACCGCTATAGCATAAGAAAATGGAGTAACAACTCAAACTATATGTCTGCAATGACTTGTGAGTGATCTCCTAACTGCATTTGAAAGAAAGTTCAACCATTCCTTGAACCGATGTGCTTCAGGCTGAACAGTTCAGACAGATGTTTAATCACTTCATATTCACTAGGAAATGGCTATTCAATGGCCGTAGAATTTAAAAGTGGCACTATGAGATGAATGCTTCATGTTATTCCATATTTGCATTCCCTCTTAAAATCATAAGTAAAAATAATTCAGCTGAATCCAGCACAGTTTTATCCCATAAATTTCAATTATTGTGTTTTTTTAAAATCATTAGATACCCTTTTAAATTTTTAGTAGCAGAAAAGCCCAAAGCTACTGTGGCAAGTTGATGTAAATGAACAGAGATGAAAAGGATTCTGCAGCTTCTGAGAAAAGAAGGTGTAAACTGGGTAAAAGGTGAGCACACTGTTTAACTGAACCTGCAGCAATAATTATAAGGAAAATATTTAACTTAGAACAACACAAAAAACCCATGACCCTGAAATTTTTAACAGGTAATTCATCAAGTTTCAGGCTGAAAATACCTCTTCAGAAGAAAAATTGCAATAAATCTGCAGTTGTTGGTTACAGTGCGAAATATTGTGAAACACTTTCCTGAAAGAATGACACTGTGGTTTTGATAAGATTAAGCTGAATTTCAGCAAAGCATACACATTATTCTTCATTTTACTGTTTGGCAATTTCAGTGTTGTTCTTCAGAAAAAACAAAAGTTTATAATGATTAACGTTCTGTGCTGTGGGAAGCATACACTCTACAACAATACTACTCTTGTGTCACACTAGCCTTCCTCATCTATAACATCAGCACAAATAGTTTTTCAGATGAGTAACCAGCATTTCTGAGATAAGTCCTCCCTTTAACTATAATTGATAAGGTGTGATTGTGTATTTCAGTGTCAATAGAGGCCTCAGCGAGACTTACAAACTTCCACTGAATTCCATATCAAAAGCTCAGGGCCCAGCTGAGGGTAGGCCAGGGTTTAGCAGGCAGATGTGACACTCCCATTCCTATCTTCTTCTCCTGCCAAGAGATAGTGTTGTCACCATAGTGCTCAGGGTTAGACATTTCCTCTTCAAATTGAGAATCCATTTCCTCCGCTCCTGCAAATACTCTATGTGGTTCACATTGTATTGGCAAGATAAATTATGCAAACTAATAGATACATCTAAATGTATTCTCATGCATACCTGTTTTCCAATCCTTGTTAGTGGAAAACTCATTAAAAAATTCTTTAAAGTCACCTTATAATCACAGCTGGCAGTGTAGAATTCTAACATTCCACCAGAGAATTCTGTGTTCAAACCTGTATTCAGACACTTGACAGAATCAAGTTCACTGTGGAGATGAACACTACCACACCTGTACTGCTGTCAACCACCATTCTCTGCTTCTCTAACAAGTAGTACTTGCTCCTTCTCTGCCCCAGCAGCATCACTTGCAGTCACACAAATCTTTTAAGTCTGCATCTCGTCCTCCTCACTGTCAAGGTTTTACCCAATACCCAGCTCCCCTCTGTCTTCTCCCACCACCTTCTCTCTTCCTTTAAAGCAGCCTCCTAAGCACTCCCTTTGCTTCCCTTGTCACTTTAGAGCAGTTTTACATGTCTGATATTTTACTAATTTCATACTTGTAATATTATTCTTCTTTAATGCCACTCTGCCTGCGTGCTGGAAACTATCTCCTACTTCTTTTGAGTCACACACCTTTCATTACCTTCTTCCACATCTTTCTTTAAAAGCCATTTCTTCAGCAACAATTTCCAGTTATGCTGTCCCCACTGGTGTGTCTTCATCTAGGTGTCACTGGCCAGAGAGGGCTTAAATGCAACCATCTGGGCACAGTATTCACTCACACTTTTGCTTGAGGCTTGATAGCTGCCAAATGGGCACCTCATCTGACAACTTGCTTAGGTAAGACCCAGGCTACATTATTCTCATGTCAGTGTTCTGTTATGACAGGAGCAGCTGCAGATTTGGGGAATGTTCTTGCATCAGGGAGATGTTGGCCACAGGATGCTTAACTTTTATTTATAAGCATTCCTAGTAGTTAGGACAACAGGAGCTGTTTCTTCTTGTTGTTAAAACATTGATAATATTCTTAAAGATCTCCACAAACTGAGAAAATCCTCAAAATTTAGCCAGTAATAAAAGTTTGCAAGCTTGTTTTAATTCATTTTATACCACAATTTAAAATGTTGTTGATTATGTCTAGTCCCAGAGTGGACTAAAGTATTTTGGTCTTACCTTTTCTCCTGCTTACACTGCTAATGGCAGAGCAGCCTTCTCTGGCTTTGGAGTTAGAAGACTGAAGTCCACAAGAGGATTTTCCTGCAGAGGACCTTCCTCTTCAGAAGCAAACTTGAGTCTCTTTGCCTTCAGGATCAGTTCCAGGCACATTCAGTTTAAGGCACATAATTGTTTTGGTCAAAGGCTGATTTTCTCACTTTGACAGATAACATGCTTCTGCAACACATTTATCGACATGCCACGGAAACACAGTGGTGTTTGTGTTCTGCTGCACTTACACACACTGTAAACTTTACCAGCTCGTTGTAACATAAGTGGTGCATTACTGGTTTTGTTCAATGTGACCAAATGCTTTTCCTCATCTACATGTCTTTCAGAAGTAGGCTGGGACTGGTGCTACCTTTTAGTAATACACAATCCTCATTAAAGTCATGTTTCTTTCTTCCTAGTGCAAACTGGAGGCACCTGCTGCCCCACCTTCTTTCTTAAAATGGCAAAAGCAGCTGGCTCTAATCATCTTCTGCAGGCAACACGGTGTTTGGGATGTGTATAGAGCTGGTTATGCTATCCATTTTATGGGCTTTCCCTGGTTAAATTACAGCAAATACAAAGGAGTAGATTTTGTGAACCACTAGCAGATGTTTGCTGTGCTAGTTTTCTGAGGCTTGTAAAACAGCAGGAACAGACTATGTGCAGAACATTTTTTTTTGTGATTTTGCCATCTCGCACTGTTCTCACAGCACTGGCTCGGTAATGATAAGATAAAGCTTGGGAGGTAAGCTTTGATTGTGGAGTAGCTGCTGTTGGAATCTTCAGAAAGCCAGACCTGTAAGTGTGGTTTGTTTTCAAAAGCCTGTGGCTGAGACAGCTGGCTTACCCTGGAAATATATAATCATTTATAGTATAGTCAAGTGCTTGACCTCTTATTCAGGTATTAGGTGTTATGACATGGATGCTGAAGGTTTAAACTCTCTCAAAATTTGTTTTCTTTGGATGTAAGCTGTGATAGCTTTGTGTGAAGTGGTAATTTGGGTTACATTATCCTGTTAGGATGATGTCTCTGATTTTTGTGATTTTTTCAATCCCTTTCTGTTCAGAGGAGAAAATTATCAAAGAATAGTTTCACGTAAAAAGCAAGAGTAACAGAATCTGTACATTTCAAGCATCTTTTTCAAATAATTAATTTAAACCTGGCCCAAGTGTATCAGTGTGGTGATTTACTGTCCTCTCTTGAGACAACAAATAATTTAGTTGAAATAGTTTCATAGTCATATACATATTGTGGGCAGAGGAAGAGATTTTTAACACCAAATCAGTCTTGCTCTGTATCTGTGTAGGAAAACATGAATGGCAGCACACAGCCTCTTGTGCCTTTCAAAGGTGAAGGGAAGTAAAGACAAATGGAAGAAGCAAAGATTTCAATGTTTCAGATGTTACAGTCTGAGCTATGTAGCAAGTGACTGGAAAGAGGGAAACAATAGTAGGTAACTTTCACAGGTGACATTACAAAAATCTATTAGCAAAAAATGTTACTTCCTTCTCTACTACACAACTAGAAAACAAGCCTGAAAGAATAAAGTTCTAAAATTCATTAGGTTATATTTGATAAAACTTGAAAATATCTACTGCATTATCTAATTCAGCTCATGCAGGATTACTCCTGTGTATGACAAAATCTAGTTCTAAAGCAATTGAAACTAGATTTACAGCATTTATAGAATTTTTAATTTGTTCAGCAATTGCTGTCTATGCAGGCTCTTAGAGTCTGTTCAGCTACACAGGTGCTATTACCACTCTGAATCGTAGCAAGGCTAATGCATGCACCTCTCAACTCTTTCAGGGCACCCATTTAAAGTCAAAGACTTTGATTTAAAAAAAAACCAGGAAGCTTAGTAAGAATAGGCTCAGAGGATATTGATGCTTACCATGACTTAATTTCACAGTCTACCTTCCACTAATTTGTGATTTTTTTTCTCCCATTTCCATGGAAATCCTAAATTTTTTTCAGACTTTAAGTGAAGAAGACTGAATGCAATCTAGTTGCATTTAGAGTCAGTTTAGGGATAAATTTCTTCATCCTCTAAGACACAGATCACAAATAACTTGAGAAAATCTTAATTGTAGGTTCCTTGTGCTGTGTGCCCACTATGTTCCTTCTGTTCCCAACTCCACTCACTGATGTATCTCGCTCCTCACCACTGACTTGTGCATTGCCCTTTCTTGTCCTACCAGTGACACCCAAAGCTGCTCAGCTTCTGCTCATTAAGAAGTGTTCTCTTTTCATAGCACCACAGCCATTTTTAGAGAGTTTTTTAACCTCTCTTCACTTTTTAATTTGCAAGGGACCTGTCTCTGACTTAGGCCTGTTGAAGCAATAATGCTTGTGAATCTGCAGATTCCTTATTATTTCCAGAAGCTAAGGTTTAAGATGGGGAATAGGAGAAAGTTAACATCAGCATTATTTCCTGCTCTTCTTATTTTGGGTAAAAATAAAATCCCATTGCCATAAATATACAGTTATTACTACTTTTCATAACAATGCAAAGTTCTGTTTTCCTAGAATCTAATCAGGAGTAAACATTCTATATATTTAACAGATAAAAGCTACAGCAGTGTTCTGTTCATTCAACTGCAAACAGCAATTTTGGGCATGAATAGTTCTAGACAGTATCTCTGTTCTCCTGATGTCAGCCAGCTGTGTGAAGGAGGGCTGCCTCCCTAGTGTGATGCCAGCCTTACTCCCAGAGTGATGTCACCAATGTTTGTGTTTCCTTCACAGGTTGATGACCAAATGAAGTTGCTTCAGAACTGCTGGAGCGAACTCTTAATTCTGGATCACATTTACCGGCAAGTGGTACATGGGAAAGAAGGCTCCATCCTTCTGGTTACTGGGCAACAAGTGAGTATGTGGTCTGAGAGAAATAGTCATGTCTTGTTTTCATAATAATTTTCAAAATACCAGGAGTCAGAACCACTACTGTGTTCTCAGAGATCTTTTATAAGTAGTGTAGGTAAAATCACTTGTGCACTCTGTTTCTAGTCTGCTGATTACAGATAAACCTAAAAAAGCACAATGGTCTTGACAGTAAAACAAGAACCTTATTCCTAAGATTGTTATTCTGCTTTTCACAGAAAAAAAAAAAAAAAAAAAAAAAAAAAAGAGAGAGAGAATATCAAAAGAAAAGCAAAGTGTGCCTGTACATTATGCTTCTGTCTTGAAGTCTTGAAAAACAAATGACGGCTCTTTGGTATTTAAGTAGCTGCAAACTGAACTGCCTCAATTTATACACACATGGGAAAGAGCTCCTTTTCCTGTGCTAGGCCATTTGTGTCTGCATGTTGTGGAATCTGCTTACAGCTTTAGCTATAATTTTAAAGATGCTGCCATTTCTTAACACTAAGAAGAAATGTTTGTAAGAATCAGAAGGATTCTGATTCTCCTGTTTGCATTTATGGTTAAGAAGTCTACAGTAGAAGGGAGAAATTATTGACTTATTCAAGAAAGGAACTGGGAAAACTCAAATTCTATCCATGGAATGGACTCTTGCACTTCATGGAAAGTCACTAACCTATCTCAGATATCAGTGTACTCCCTAATTGCATTAGCAAAAGTTAGTTTAGTTGCATTACTCTTGGTAATTTATACCAAGATTTATATTGGTGCAATTGAGAAAATGACTGATTCCCTTTCCATTTTATGCTCTGCAAGATAGACAATTTTACTGGAAATTACTTCATTTACCACACAGGATGCTTGTTTATAAAGCTATAAGTACATTGACAGTTTTCTGTTCCTGAGAGAACTGCTAAATTAGTGTCTCCTTTGTTATGTGATTAGCACTGTTTTAAAGGTACTGAGTGCCTAAGTCCCACTGAAATCATTAGAGGTCTCTAACGACCCTTAAATTCTAGCCATTGTCCCCATTTTCCCACAGTAGTAGTTTTTACATCATTAGCCACTTTTATCTTTCCTTGAAAATAAAAACCCCAGCTGTACATGATCTCAAGGCAAAGCAGAGCGTTTCTTCACTGCTGGACAACAGGTAGCAGGATGCTTATTAAATGTACTGCTTGCAAATCAGCAGCTGGACTGGGACGCTGTGCATTTCCAGGCAGTCTTCAACTAGGTTAAAACCTGGCTATGTTGGAATGATTGCATTCATGTTTGCCTATGTTTGTAAACTAGTTTTAATACATCCTTCTTTAAATCAAATTTCCCTTTCCTATGTCAAAATTTGTCATTTTGAAGTTGGTGCAAGCACCCCCAGAGTCTCCCACCACCTTCTTTACTTTCCTCTTTGCACTTAGGCTAAGAGCAGGAGCGGTATCACTACAACAGCAACAAGAATTCTACAGTCAGTCCTTTTTCCCATTTCACAATTCCTAACAGCTGCAGAACATACTCCCATGGATGTATCACAGATTCTCTTTGACAAACAGGGAGACACTAGACCTGAATTACAGCATCTCTGGCTGCTGATTCTGAAATCTCCCTGTAATGCCCCTGTTTTGTCTCAGTTTCACTCAGCTCTGGCCCCACTGGATCCTCAGTGAAAAGCCAGATTGCTTCCAGGAGCAGGCGCCTGCCCCACTGGGCTGTGCACGGCACACGTTCCATACAAAGCTGCTGCTAGTCCAGGAGCTGCAGCAGCAGTGCCAGTGCTGTGCCACTACATGACTTGTAGGCAATTTCTGCATCAAAAGCATTTACTTTGAAGCAGCATCTTTTCAAATTATTTTCATGCGTAAAAATAATTCCTTGAAGAAACTCTTCTATTTAGATGGACAAGGCTGGGTGAGCTAAGCAGAAGTTTTAAAATATCTAGAATTGCCAGAGCTACAAATCTTAAAATCACAAAATAATCCAGACTGGAAAGAATCTTAAGGAGTCACCAGTTCAAACCCCTGCTCAAACCAGGTTTCTCAGGGCTTTGTCCAGCATCCAAAAATGGAAACTGCAAAACTTCGTGTGCAGCCAGTACCACTGCCTGACAATCTTCATGGGGAGAAAGTTTTTCCTTAGTTCTCCTACGAAGTCTTTTTTTTTTTTTTCCAACTTACACCCAGTGCTCATAACTCTCCTCTTCCTTGAACCCTGATGCAATGCACAGAGCCCAGGAGATCTTGTTAGGACAGAGTGAGGCAAAGGTGGCACTGAGAACCTCAGCCTGGTCTATGCTTGCTGCCACAAAATCACCGTCTGAATCCAGCTGCAGTCAATCCCACATTTTCCTGGTTTATCCCAGACTAGCAATTCAACATCCCTTGCAAGTTTCAACTACAGCTGAACCCTTTTTTAACATTATCACTCCATGGCAGTGGACATGGACACGGATGGTATTTCTACATCACCCATCCTGAGTCATTCCTGGCTTCAGTTGCTGTGCACTGCTTTTGCACATCCCTGTTCAGCAGTGAGTTACTTTTTTAGACAAGTGGATCCAATACAACTGTCTCTTTTCCTAACTGTCAAGGTGATCCATCTTGGAAGCACTGACTCAGACTGTTGCACTCTTAGACACAACATCTGTTCAAATGTATTTATGAAAGGACAACTAAACTGTGTCTGAATCCTCTGTAAAAACTGTAAAATAATTCTGGGAAACCACACTTCTAGACCCGGGCATTATGAGACTTTGCTACTGCACCATTCCTGTATACTTTCTGATTACTGTCCTGATCCTCTCAGCTCCCACAGAAGAGACAGGGAAAAACCATGCCATCATTTCATAAAAATTAGTTGATTAAGGTGTGGAAAGCACTCTGACACTTCTGATGAAAAGTGCTGTAGATGTTTTTATTTCTGCTATCAACAAAGCACTATGAGCAAAATTACAGTCAATCACTTGGCTTTCAAAGATAATAACTTTAAACTGAGGACCTGAGCTAGATTGCCAACTTTATTACCTGAGAGATCAAGCTTATTGTCACAAGTTAGCAAATTTAAGACCAAGGAAGCCTCACTCCTTGCTTTCCTTAATATAACCCTCCATAAAAGCTACTCATAAACACTGTCCTTTTTACAAATCACCATCAAGGTGGAAGCTGTAAGGGGGGAACTTACCATCATTTAATTAGAACATACCTGCTCTCTCCACTTAGACTGCACAGCCTCTGTTCCTCAGACACAAAAGCCAAACTTTATCAAGGTCCCCAGGGCAGTACCACTGCCAGTGCTGTACCAGGTATCTAAAAGGGGCTAGTAGTTAGAAGAACACTTGATAATTTTCAAACACACTGGCTCAAAACCCATTACTTTAGGGCACTCCCATCACATTTTCATATATCTGCATTTCCCTCAAGCCACTGACTTATGGGTTTTACTCAGTGTCAATCCACTGTTCCCTCTTTGATGGGGAAAAAGTGCAGTCAGCAATAAACTAGTAAGCTCTGGCCCTTGTATAAAAAGAGACTGTGTTTTATTTTATTTTGTTATTTATTTGGGGTTTCATAAATGAAGCTCTTTTGTGTGTATGTGTTTCAAGAAAGCACTTTTTTCAGATCATTACAATTCCTCAGCAGTTCCTCAGAAACAAGTTCCTCCCTGTGCTGCACACTTCATTTTCTGCACTAAGTACTGCCCCTCAGCAGTAGCAATTACCATTTCAAAAGGAAATAAAGTAGCACAAATGCATTTTACAAGTCTCAAAATTTCATAATAGAAAACAGCTAAGGAGTGATTTGCAATGTGGTGGTTAATTGTAAATCATTGCCAATATGCTCTCCACATGCTGAGTTTTGTAGGCTTGCCATGTGGCATGTAATTTTAACAGACCATTTCTAATTATAGAATTTTAATTCCTCCAACTTCAGCACTTTCCTCTTGTATCTTCTACCAGAGCAATACCCTGCCAGCTTCCAAGACCCAGCACATATAAGGTAGATGCTAAAGCTCTGCACAGAATTTTGTTGCCCATGCATTTTCTTGCAACAGTCAATGCACAACATGTGAATTGTAGCCTCATCTGCTCCTTTTTCTCATACCTACACTCTACTGCCAAATATTCCCTCTGCTGAGCTTGGCCAAAACCTTTCCAATTAAAAAGGCCATCCAAAAACAAGTCTACATCTCAGATTTTTTTGAGATCGTTGAAACTACTGATTTATTTGAAGTCATCACACAAATGCATCTTTACACCTGGATTTCTATTCTAAAGCACCAGAGAAAGAGCATGAGATCTTGATGGTGTTGTCAAGCAAGAACACCCACGCAGAAGTATCACTGAAGTACAAAAGAACAAGAGTGTTAGAGGGAGTGGCTGCAAAGGATATCCACAAGTCATAGGTATAGAAAGCTCATGGATATCTAGTGGAAACCTATGACTTCTTATGTTTTTGGAAATGAGTAAGTATCCTTTACCCATTTGATTTGTGTTGTAGTCAGTGAGGCTTCATAGTTGTGGTGGGCACAAAAGAGGTATTGGCATTTGAGGGCCAAATCTAGAAGTCCTTACATCAGCAAATAAACACAGGATTTGATTCAAGGAGGATACAACTGAGGTCAAGCAATCATTATTTCACTATTCAGTATAGTATTAGCTTTTTTGCAGTTTCTTACTCTAGTGGTTTCTGCCTAAATTAAAGTAAGGTTGTGGTAGTTGTTAAAAGATGAAGATATAAAGATATGCTGGCTGCTTCATGGGAATGAAATAGATGCGCTCAGTTAAACTGGGTAAAACACATCAAAATTCAGTTATAACCATGAAGTGCCCTGAATTCAGGTTTTTCCAAATACTTGTTACATATTTTGAGCCTTTCATGTAGCTGTGGACATACCTATGAACAACCCGATCCTAATTCACGTTTGCTTTGCTGTATTGCCATGACACCATCATAGCACTACATTTTTAAGTCTAAAATCCCTGTTCCAGTAAAAGTTCATGGAGAGAGCACCTGACATGGATCCATGAACACCAGAACTCTTCCATTTTCCACACACTAACTCTGTTGTCTTCATGGGAAACACACTTCTTTTGTATTTCATACACATGGCTCCTATGTGTAAGAAAGAAAACACAAGTTATTTGCCTGGAGTCTGGCAGCATTTCTTCAAGCCTGTTAGTCCTCCAAACCAGTCTCATGCTAGTGAACAAACTCATGTAAAATCCCATAGGTGATTTTAAGCTTGCCCAGCATGAAAGACAAAGTTGTTCAGAAACTCAGTTTGAAGAAAGCACCACATGAGTCTGTCTCAACTGCTGTTGGAGTAGTGATAGTGATGGGATCCAAGGTGAGTACATCCAGTCTTGACTACCCATTGTGGGAAAGGATTTAAAACAGTAGAGCAGAAATTTGGGTAAAATAAGAGGGTCTTAAGGGGGAATGAACTTACATGGTTCAAAGCTCCTGAAGAAGCAGTTTGAGTTAACATAGCCTTGTGAGATGTCACCCAGACATTTACAAAATTTTTTCCAGTGGTTCTGTCTTCTGATCAGCTTTACTGAATATCAAACACAGCAGTGAATTTGTATCATCTCATCTCAATATTAAAAAAAACCCCACAAAAGTACATTATAACACTTTGGTAAATAAATGGATTCTATTGTACTCTGCAGTACTTTGGAGTGTTACTATTTGCATATCATAGTTAATTATCAAGCACCATATCATCCTAGGGGAAAGGGCCACTGGCAACTTAATTCATTATCTTCTATTATTGTGTCTCACATTAAAATGACAAGCATCTTATGCTGCATAAGTCAACAAAATTTTAATTAATATATCCAAACCTGCTAACCAGCAGATACAAGCATATCTGTGGGTTTTTTCCATTCTGAAACCTCCTCAATTTTTTTATGTAGGCACCTCTTCAAAGTTTTTTCCAGGTTTATTTGCTTAGAAATGTAACAGAAGCACTGTTTTTAATTAAAGAATTATATTAAAAGCTCAAAATTAGTTTAATAAGCACTGCAGTTTCCGGTGAAACCCGTATCTCAGGAAACAGTGGAAAGGCTGCAATAGTAAATGAGCTTGTTTGCTATATAGTGAATGCATGCTTCTGAGATGAGACTCATCCACCCACTGAGCATCCACTCGAGCAGGGTCAGGGCTCAGAGACCCAGGGCAGGTCAGTGTGGGCCAGCCCAGGCTTTCAGTGCCAAGGAGGGGGTGCTGGGGGAGCAGCCCCCCAGCAGCCAGAGGTGCTGGCCAGGGTTGCACCCCGTAGAGCAGGAGGAGCAGTTTGCTGCACCTGGGCACCCACTGCCCCTGCCTTCAGACCCCAGGCTCACAGTAGTCTAATTTACTAAATCCAATGCAAAATCAATATTTTATTAACTTGGGACTGCCTTAGTCTGCTAGGTTATACTGAATAAAGCTACAGCAGGACTTTATTCCTTACTTGTCCAATTCCTCTCTGGTTGAAAGGAATGGCATTCAGGGATAGTCAGCACCTGGCAACGCCATCAACAAGTAAAATCACTCTAATCATATTCTGGAGACAATTTCAAGCTTGCTGAAGCATTGAAATGGATGGTGTGGTTCCACACAATATTTACCCCGATAACACAGTCATATTCTAGACATCAAACACTCCTTAATTTTAGAAGAAAAAGGGAACTTAATTCCACCATTAAGTGTTAGACTGTTTTGTGAGCATAGAGAAGAGGTGATACCAGAAGCCACCACCTGATTCCACCAGAAAAATTATTATCTGAGCCCAGCAATTTGTCTTCAAAAATCTTTAATTACCATGAAACACCATTTGTAAAACAAAAAACCACAGGTGCTCCCTCTGTTTTTGGCCTTCAGCCACAGCATGTATTTAGCCCAGGGTACAGGAGGAATTCACACTTCTGTTTGTGCAGCCATAACTTCAGCCCATTGTTGTACTTCCAAATTAGGTTATGTGGAAGCTCTGACAAAGCTGTTGTTTTCAAAAATGCCAGACAACATTCTCAACATCAAAGTCAATGTGAAATGTAGTAGTATTAATTGGGATGCAAGAATATTTTAGTCATGGATTTGATTTTACTAAATGAAATCAATATACAATACGAAGTAAAATGTACAATATAAAGTAAATGCTAAGACTTCATTATGTAATTAAGTATTTTGCACAAAATCCAAGCTGGTTTAATCTTTGCCTTTTAAAAGTGCTTGTATCATGTTGGAAGGTAAAAGAATTAAGACACATTTTAGTATCAATTTCTGCAAAAAGGACCAAGCAAGCAGAACACTGTAGTCTTTAATGTGACCACTTTTTCAGAATAGACATTAACTGAGGCTTTTTCATGCACAGTTGCTTTTGTATAAACTGATTGACACCTTTGGGGGTCGTCTTTCCACTGACTCATAATTTTGCTCACTCTTGAAAAAAGCCTTCTGCACACCTACTATTCTCTAGTTAAAGCTGAAAATTCAACTCATCATATTTACACAATTAAAAAAAAATCCATTCTGCTTTGTTTTTAATTGCAAATCCTACTCAAGGGACCAATTCTCCTGCTTAGGAGGCAGCCCTGTGCCTTCTACTAGAGAACCAACTGCAGTCAATTATGGTAATGAAATGTCAATAAATATAAAAATTTAATACAGCCTGTTCCTGGTGAGTGGCAGATGAGGACTTGCCTCCCAGACAAATTTGCTGGTGCTGCAAATATTAAATGCACCTGAAAGAGTAGCAGGTTGCCTGAGAGCTCTCCAGTAGAGGGATGCTGGGAGATCCAGGCATCTACTGGGTTTTTCCATTATGGCATAATCGCTGCACTAAGGCCACTGATATTCTTGACATTCAGACATCTTAACTTCTTATGAAGTGAGCAGCATATTTTCCCCACAAATTGGAAGCTCAGTAAGGGATCTGGAGCTTCCCCTCCCATCACCTTAACAATTACAAAAAAGATATTAAGTTATGAAATTTAATATTTATATGTGACCAGTTTCTCAATACAAAGTAGTTGAACCATGTCAATACATTAAACTGATCTTTGAGTAAAAATTATTTGAGGCACGTTACTTTATTTTTTCTTATTATTTACATATACACATTAAAAAATATGTAGAAATACATCTATAGGAAGAGTGATAAATAAAGAGATGAACTAGCAAGTAGTTTTTGAAAGATGGATAGGCTGGGGTTTCCAAAGATCAGATGATAGTTTTGCCACAGATTTCTTTGGCCCTGAGTAAGCAGTTTAATGTCACTACCTCAAGTTTCCCCAGGTGTAAAAGACAGCAATAACCTACCTTACAGGATTCTTCAGCATAATCCATTGATTTAACTGAAGCATGAACTCAACTCTAACTGCTCCAATACTGCAAAGTGTTGTTATTCTTAATCTCCATTCAAAAAGTGTAACCTCATTTTCTTGTGCAGTTACCTCCAATCAGTTTATAGGGTGTAATCAGAGTACACATAAATGAAATCTCTTATTAAAAGTCAGTAACTTATTGATTATATTAAGGTCATTACCAGGAAAAGTTAATTTTATTTTCTTTTAGTCATCTTTCTATCTTTCCTTGCTGCAATTTTGTCAGGTAGAAGTATTCCAAGTTTTACTGCTGTTAATACTTGAGTAAAATCAGATTTTAAGGGATCAGAGCCTGGAAAAACAAAATTTTGCAGTATTGGTTTGTTTGTTGTGGTGATACCGCTCCATTCTTTATTAACTACTTTATTATGGGAAATCTTAGAGGTGGGCTGAGAGCACTGATTCCATTAAAAAGTGACTGACCCAAAGCAAACACCATTGTGCTTAGTCGTAATTTACAGCCAGACTTCACTTAGATGAAGTATGATTAGCAACTTCCCTGTTGTTCTGGAGGCTCCTACAAGAGAAAGGTGATGGTAACACTAGAGCCTTTTGAAAATGTGCCACTGACCCATTGAGGTCTCAACCAGCTGGCCAGGAGTGGTTCCGTGGGGAGCGAGCAGCACAGCAGGCCATGTCATGGGACAGGGGCACTGGCAGGGATGTGGAGCACTCTGATGAGAAGTGGGCTGAGCATTGAAGCTGAAGCTGCTGGCCAGGTCACCCCAGTTGTGATACAGCAGTTACACCCTGCTCCACACCAAGCCATTTCCCTGTCCTGGAGCCATCCCAGCCCCTCTCTTCATTTTCCCACCACAGCATTCCCACAGGCTGTGCCCTTCCCCACTGGTCACCATCTCGTGACAAAGCAGGCACACCTTCAGAGTGGCAGGGGCTGGGGCAGCCTCCTGCACGGAAACATCCCTGCAACGGGACTGGCATCAGCCAGAACCGTGTCAGCATGCTGGGCTTGGGGAGGCTGCCCAAGGTTCAAGGATCACCCAAGGATGAGCCAGCAATGACAGGCCTTGAGTATCCTGTGCTTGTGAATTTTCCCTTTTGGAAGAAGTGTATTAACTCCAGCTTTCTGTTGGATCTCTGCATACAAGGAAAGCTCCCAGGCAGGTGCCTGCCCCAAGAACAAGGGACAGCGCAGCAGAGGCCAGAGCAGCACCACTTGTGTCCCCAGCCCAGGGGAAGGAGCTCTGTGCACTGCGGTCACTCCTGGGCTGTCACACACCTGCCACCCCTCCTTCCCCTGCAGGGCAGCACTTGCCAGAACAAGTGAGTTCCAATCAACTCCAACAAATACAGGGATTTTGTGTAGCTGAGGAGAACAGCAACCACCCACACAATACCTCTGTTTCCTGTGGGAATACACCGACATTTCTGGGCCTGAATAGATGTTTCTGGCCAAGTTCTAGACACAGGACTGTTTCCCATGAATATCACTGTGTCCCTCTGGAGCAATACAGCCAGGGTAGGCACAAAGCTCACTCCAGCAGTTGCTCTCTGCAGGATCATACTATTACAATGAGAACAGGAGACACCAAATGAACAAAACTGAGATGTGAACAGCTACCAGTGTCATAGGCAGCTATTTAAAGCTTCTAGAAAAAGCTAATGCAGACAAAGTAGCACTCACAGTGATGTCACGTACCATTAAGATATATGGCTTAATGTTATTTTCAATATGTACCATTGGGTTAAAATTGGTTTATACATAAAATAATCTTAACTTGGTAACATAATTAAATTAAGAGTGATTTCTATATCCAGGAGTATCCTGGTTGTATATTATTGCTTGAAACATCCTAAAGTGTGGGCACGACAACCCGACAGGAACATAATTCTCTTTTACAGGTGGATTATTCTGTAATAGCATCCCAAGCTGGAGCCACCCTCAACAATCTTATGAGCCATGCACAAGAACTGGTAGCAAAGCTTCGTTCGCTGCAGTTTGACCTACGAGAATTTGTCTGCCTCAAATTCCTGGTGCTGTTTAGTTTAGGTAGGTACACTCTAATCTTCATACTTATTGTCTTTTTCTAAAAAACATTGAAAATATTTTGCTTTTCTTCAATTGTTTGTGAAACACATGATTTTGAAATATGTTTAATATGGTTCACAATAATCTGAGGATAATTTTTTAATTACCAGTTGCAGGGAAATTATGTATAAGGATTAAAAGTGTGTTTCCATGGAAATTACTCCTAAAACCTACAGAATTTTGTGGAGTATTATAAAGCTTCTGTATTTTGGTATGCGAATACTGAATTTTCCAAAACAAGGATAAAATTCTATTAGACATCCTAGAGAACAGTGGAAAATACAGATTGCTATGTTCTTCTATGATACTGAATACAGTTATGTAAAGCACATGGAGTGGGGATACGGTTGAATTTTCCCTCTTATTCAAGGGCGCATGTGGTAAGTATAAACAATCTTCTTTGCATATGATGGCTGTCACACTGTAAATCAGGAATGTATCTCATAGTTTTTTAGAAGTGAAAGGAACTCCTAAACTGCAAATTAATGATAATAGCTTTAGGACAGATCTGGCTAGGAAATAACCTTTAAAGGGAAGATTGTTTTGTACTAGTGGAGAGGACAGAATGGGAAAGATACCTATGCAAGACAAATTAGTTAAACCAGTGCCCTCCAATAAATCAGTTGAGAAAAATCACTGGTGCCAAGAATAAAAAAGATCTTAGGGAGATGGATTCCTATTGACTTCATGGGAAGACATTTTTCTGCCTGTCCTGTGCCTCAGGTTTGCACTTTGTTGTAAAGCTGATCAAAATGAACTTTGCCCAAGCGAGTGACTTTTTTCTGGCAGAGAGTTGAAAGGAGAAACTTAAAAACATAAATAAGGTCAGGCCCAGCCATGCCTCCACAGCAAAACCTCCTGTTTTACTGAAAAGGTGTTTTTGTCTACAAAGAGAGTAGCTGAGCCAAGGACACAATGAAAGATAACAGCAGTGGTGACATTTAGTAATGCTTTTCTTTCGTTTTCAGTTTTTAAAAAAATCTTTAATCAAATCCTTAAAATAAATTTTTGTGATACAATTGCAAGTAGACTAAAAGAGACACTTTTGATCACACTGTAGATCTCAATTACAATCTTAAATATGTCCCTCCTAGGTGTCACAGAATTTGAACTGCTTGAGAAAATTTTAGATAAAGTTCCCTTTAAATGTAGGGAAGATAAAAGACCAGTACTGCAGAGGTACAGGGGACAGAACATGCAGAAGATAGAAAAGATTTTACAAATTATAATGAAATTAGAATGATGCTAACAGAGTAGATCATTCTGAGGTACGTCCATTTTGAATCCTAGGAAGAGATGATGGATTTCCTTGGTAACTATTAACATTTTGTATTCAGGGCTTCATTGCTTGAATATCTTAGATTCAGAGAAGTGAAAACAAACCATCTGTTGCAGAAATTATGTTTTATGAATTAATCTGATGAATTCATATTCACCAGAATTCATATTTCCTAATTCCTCATAAGTAGGTTTTTCAGTCATTATACAGCGGCACAAATAAAGCCTGTAGCTTTCTTCTTATAAAATATTTAGAGAATTCATGTCAGTTCAAAAACATTTTAAATTAGCTGAATAAATGAAGTGCATTTGGAAAATTCTCACATTTAGGAGTGTTTTTATTTAATGACTTTCATCAGCTCTTCTGGTACTTTTCACTGATTTAGGAACCATTCTCACACCTCTAGCTCTTCTATTTCTGCCAGGTACGGTGCTCATCTTCTGAAGCACTCGGGCAGGAATAACCTGCAAACTCATACCAAGCCAGATTAGCCAGTTTTTCTCTCACTTATGCTACTATAAAACAAGCTAATTTTTCTGCAAGTAGGAACCTTGTATTCACACCACTTGCATGTAAAAGTGATGTAGCTAAGACAGGTCTGACACCTTTGAAATCAATTAGTTCATTATTTAGCATACTGCAGAATTCCATTTGCTAATAGCAACAGCTAGATGTTATTCTGCAAAGAGTAAAATGTAAAGATGTTACCACTTGACCCACAGGACAGAGGCAAATACTTAACTAGAATGATGACAAGATTGAAGTGAAAAACACAGATACCCCTTCCAGCTTAGCATTTAAGTTTCTGCCCGAAAGAACAAATTAATCATGTAGCTGAAATTAAAAAGACACCTCACAGCCTAAGAGCAAGTCAGGTTTAGAAGACATTGAAGTGTCTAACAATGCTGGTAGTCATTCAGCAGGGCTGTCAGAAGTAGTTAAGCATCAAATTCTACATAAATAACTGGGAGCAATCATTGTACCTAAATATCTAGGTGCATTTAGCACATATCTACATCTTTTAGGCATCTCTACAGAAAACTAGTACTAATGCCAATAATGTATCACTTAATAAAAAGAATATTTCAAAAACGTCAGCTGTTGACAATCTGGCCCTGTAATGTTTAATGGAATAAAAACTGCTTCAAGACATAGCCTTTTTACATTTCTGAGAATGTTCATATGAGTGTTAACCAAGCCAATGAAAGCTTTTACTACTGTTCTTCAGTCCAGTGCTTGATTGAAAAATAAATGTTTACTATAAAGCTTCTCAAAGGCAATATGAAGTCAACAATCCACAGAATGAATTTATTGAGAAGAAGTTGTTTGGTTTTTTATAACTGTATAGATATGAGACTGCCTTATAAAGCTGTTTGTTATTCATGGCTGTACCATCCTGTCTGTCTACCCAAAAGACAGCTATCTCCTTTAGGGCAAAGAATTTGGTCTCTGCCCTTTTTCTTAACTTTTCAGAAGTGATTATGTTAGTAAACTAACAGTAAAGCCATGTTCAAAACCCAAAGTACTTAGAATAATTTTTCAAAATAGAATTAAACTATATCAGTTTTGCTTGCAAGATTTTAAATTAAGGAGGTTTGTTATCTACTCGTAAGGATTTGCAAAGGGTTTATACAGGAAAATCCTTTTGATTTTTGACAGCATTAAAGAAGATGCTGCTGAGGCTTAGCCAGACGCATACTAAGTGTAGCTGTTGTGGCTAGCAGCACATAGCTCCTCCTGCAGTCACACTGCACGGCCCCACCTCGATGATGGCAGCCCCAGGCACAAGAGCTCCAGTCCTTCCTCCAGGGCCACCTGCTCTGCCTGGGATCCTCTGACCAATACAGCCAACTACAGAATGGTACAGCTGAATCAGCAATTATTCAATAAGCCAGAACAGTTTGGTAAATTATCTCTTAAGTGTGATGTCTCCAGTTCAGTGCTACAGAATAGTTAAATATGTAGAACTACATAATTTTTTAAATTCCCTCTCTCAGTTGTAAAAAGCAAATGTCTTTACAGGTAGCTAGTTCTTACCTCTCTGTACATAAAAGTCTTTCACTGCAGTTCCCTTTGCCAACCCTTCTTCAACTGATGTTTATATTGTATTTGCAAACCCCAAAGAAAGTCTGTTTTCTGGGGCATTGTTTCTGTGATTTCACATATAGAGATATTCTCCCCTTAATTCCACCTTAGGGAGTGAAGTAATCAATATGTCAAACCACAATTTAACTCAGGTATGTCCACCATTTTTTTCTGCAATCTAAAGATAGGTGGGTTACAAAAAAACCAAAAAAAACCCCAGCAGCTCAAGAGATATGCAAGTATGGATTTCTCAACTTCTTAGTTGCATTTGACAGGTTTCCTCCAATGCAGCAACTGTAGTCACACCATTGATGGGAAGTTAGTGGCCAGACAAAAACTGGAAAAAATAAAGAAATCTTTGACTGACTTAAGTGTTAAACCTACTTTTAAGAGTACTTGATGAGCTCGTGTCCAACACATGTAATGCGAATATCTGAGAAATATGCGGATCACACAGTTCTGTAACTGTTTACCACCAAATGCAATAAACATTTCTAGCTTTCTGAAAGTTGGCTAAATTGAGGGTAACATGAATTCTTTGCCCTAATCCCAGAGTAAAAATATACCTAATTTTTCTATAGCATATAACCAGTACAGCCCACTGTACACATTATCAAAAAGTAGACCAAAAACTAAATACAAATTATTTGTCTTTAATAACTGCTGGCTTGAATCAAGAAACATTATGGATAGAAAAAGCAAATGTGTCAGTTAATCAAGCTCTTTGAATTTTCATTACCAATTTGACATTAGCTGGGAAACTCCTTCCTTTCCTTGTCATAAATCACAATTAGAAAGAAAACAAATAAACAAAAGCAAACAAATCACCCCACATGTGCTGTTGAATTGTCTAATTCTGGGGCTGAAATAGATTCATATGCTCCACTGGGAGATGCAATTTTGACCCCGCTGAAGCCAAGAGAATTTCACTCCTTTTTATTGGAGTCAAAATTTGCTTCCCGATCACAAAACAAAATTCAAAATAAATTTTCATCAATTAAATTTGAAAAACTACTAAATTTAAATGATGCTTGAAGAGCCAAATGAGTGCCTTAAATGGTATATTTTCTGTCATTTTCACTTTATCATCCAGTAGCTTTACAGGCTGGTCATTTAACCTGAAATCAGTCATTGTTTTCTCTTTACAAAAGCTTCCTATTTGTCCTGCTAGTTTTTATTATGTGAACTCAGCAAGAATGATTTTTCAAACTCCCATCAGAGCAGTCTGTAAAGTGAAATGCCAGTAAGAAAAAGTTAGACATAGTTTGACCCATGTCCAGGCACTTGTTGGCTGTGGAGCTAAATGCTGGGCTAGGCAGCAGCTGCCTGGTATTGCTCCCTTATCACTGTCAGGACACAGACAAATGTACTTCATTTGAGAAATGAATGCTTTATCAATGGACAAATAATTGCAGAGCCACTATTGATCTCACATCCCACTTAACATGAGGCAAAAGGGTCCAGTAAAAATAATAAACATTTAATTGTGGTGGACATCAAACAATGGGTTCTTGCTCAAGCAACAGGAAAAAAACCTAGCAAAAAAGAACTCAAGTTTTTAAACAAACCATAGTCTTACCTAGGCAGGAAATTCAGAAAGTTCATCTAGATCTGCAACATTCCATTCTCATTTCTGTTAAAATGAGAACAATATTAGCAAGTTAAGAGGAAAATCAGAAAAGGAATCTTTCCTTGCTTTTAGTCTCTGTAAAGTGTCAGAGCTGAGATGGGAGAAGGTATTTGAAGTCCTAGGCCCTACCATTTGCACATATGGAAAATAAATGTGCCTGTTAAGATCCTAATGCAGATGAAAAAGGCTGAAATGAAACATATTCAAGGCAGACTCTACCCCCAGCACTCACACGACTAGAAGGTGTTCCCTTCAAACACGCACTTGGGGAGCAGCAGCACAAAGGCTGCCTGTGCTCCATTCCACCTGGTGCAGTAACGCACATTAATGCAGTTACACAACAATCTGCAACTGAAAAAATAGCTATTGCACTTTTTAATGTCCTTTATGTAATATCATTTTTCTAGTCATTGTTCTATTAGATTTACAGACCAGCAGAATCTCTGCCTCAGGGAGCCTGCAGTCTAAATACACAGAAAAGATTAAAAAAAAATACAGCAGCAAACTATGATGAAACATGAGGTTGTCAATACTTTCACTTCTGTAACTTTTGCTGAGGGTTTAATATCACACTTATGCAGACAGGAAAATAAGAGTATAAGCATCAGCTAGAGATAATATAACAGGCATGCTGACTAAATTTTTGTACTAATTATGACAGTTAAGAGCACACAAACAAATATAATAGGAGAACGAAATGAATGAATTAGTGAGGCAGGGGTTTTTTCAAACCAAAAGGAAAACAGGAAAGAAGACCAGAAAATTAGACAAGAATCAATTCATGCAGAATTATAGATAACTAAGTGTGCTACAGATATAAAGATATAACCTGGCAAATTTTGCATGTAGATCTTGATTGCAGATAAAGATGAAGTAGGTGCTGTGAATTTGAAGTGAGAAGCATTACATGACAGTCTTCCTTGGCAAGCCAGTGCAAGTCACTAATGGAGAGCTTATCCAGGCATGGACTTGTCATTACAGATGACTTGTCACCCACGGGGAAAAACAGTACTTAGGGTTTAATGACTTCTTCAAGTGGTCACTCTCGCTGTTTTTACTTTTGGGAGTTTGTAAATATACAACTATTTTTAGTTAAATAGTTAGGTCTTGTTAGACCTCAATAGGTCTTGTTATATATGTGTTGTTTATAAAACACACATTTAGTTGCACTGTCATAATGAGGTGGTTTTATTTTAACCACTGGAAGTTTTCTTAGATTCACCCATTCTGCTACCCAAGGATGCCTGTACAATTGCACCTGGCAAACAGCAGTAAATCAGCAGTCGAGGGGTTCTGGAGAGCACTCTGGCACAGCTTTCAGGCTTCCCCACATTACTTCTGAATTTAGAAAAATACTTACTGCATACCTGTCTGATTCAGGCTGTCTCAACCCTTATGTCCACCCAGAGTATATACTAGATGCTTATACTGCCAAAGAAACACTTCCTAAACTTTATGTAATCATTTGGAATTCAGGAAGGACCGATTAGTATTCAAGAGTTGCAACTGCTCAATATTTATACCAGAGAGACTTGGCAGAAGCAAATAAAGGTACATAAAGCTGATGCTTGTCTTAATTAAGTGCAGTATAATAGGTGTTGGGGATATTTTTCTTAGTGAAGAGAGCAGTTTAGCAATGACCAGATATAACTCATTCTGAAGTTCAGAGTTTAAAACTAATCAATATGTATTTATAACAAGGGAAGAACTAAACATAATTTATTATTAGCTGACAACTAACTAATAGATAAAATCAAGATTTATTTAAGTACCTTTTTCCACATACCAATTTCTGACAAAAGAAATTACTCCCTTGGATTCTGATTGGGTTTTTTTGCATCATTTCAAATAGACTTTTAAAAATTGAATAGGAATTAAAAATGAATAGGAAGGGTACCTTGGCAGCACCGTTTGCCACTGCCAAAGGAGGATATGCTGGGGCACTGAGATGTGATCTGCTGAAGCAACATGTGTCTGTTACAAATTTCATCAACTAAACGATTGTGTCCCCTGTGCACATCCCATGGAAGTCAGTGAGAATACATTTGCAGGATTAGCTCTGTAATATCAGTTTGGGATAAATTGCATTAGAATACACAAATTTCAAGGTGAGGATCACTGTCTTTTGGAAGATATCATCTCTGGATATAATGAAAGCTCTGCTTCTTTAAATCTGAAGTCAAGACGGGGCTTCTCTAAATTATTATGACAGAGCTCAGTCAAAAGTTACAGACTTGATGCCCAACCATTGGATGGAAACTTATGGCTTGCAGTGAGCAGAAGACTGAAAGACTTAACAATGATGATTATAGGAGTCCTTTCTTGTCCCTAAATAGTCAAGCAGTTGAAATTTATCACGCCTTCTAATTTCTAATAAACCTTCTAAGGTTTTACAAATATTCCTGTATTTGAAAAATTCAAATTTGGTAGCTTTTAATATGAACAGTCAGCAGCAATCTTACATAGTCCCCCATTGCTGCGTGTTCCACACTGCCTTGGAAACCAGGGATCCATTTCTTACTAGAGATGATGAGGGCCAGCAGAACAGTTAAACAGCCAGTCTGCTCCTGGAACATTTAACTCTTCTCTGGATCTTAGGCAAAGCAGCCAGGCTACTCCACTCTGCCACTAGAAGAGCTATTCTACTTTTCTACTTTAACCCTCTGGGAAAGTAAAGCAAATGAATATGGACAAAACCTCATTTCAGAATAATCTCATGAGGGACGTTCTCCTTTCATGGAAACAGCATTGCTCAACAGAGAAATCAACCCTTTTGTCTCTAATTCTGCTTCTCACTCCATTACTTTGAAGTCCCTAAAATAGTATCTCAACTATGCAATCTGGTAAACAAAAGCAATAGTTATCTATCTTTGTAAACAGTAGTGAAATCCAGAGTATTAAAGATACTTTTTAGAGTAGAGGCAGATTGGAACAACACGGTTTGAAATCTCTACAGATTTTACAACAATCAACATTTTAAAATTAATCTGATTTAAAATATCTTGATTAAATTTTGAGAAAATTGGATCCCTTCCTTTATAAATCACTTAGCATGAAAGTAGCTCCTTGCTGCATTTACAGGGTCTAAAACTTTGACAATTCATCTTTTGAGGGACTATTTTAGAAGTGTATTTAGCATGTGCAGGAAAAAGTGTTTGGTTTTTTTTTTTTTTGCCCTGGCTCTTCTTTCTTTATGGAAAAACAAAAACAAAGAAATATTCATTTCTCTTACCTGTCAAAACCCATAGCAAAGCCAAACAATTAAAAATTGGTCCTTAAATTTCTTTAATATGTTAAATGATATATAGAGTGATGCCTTTGACAAACAATGTTTTGCTCCTGAGAATATTATTTCAGTGAGCTGACAGGTTTTAGTCTGTCCTCCTATGCAGGTTGCACACAAGTGCAGGCAGTATGAAAGAAAGTAGGACAGTGTCTATCTTCCAGGTATCTGTCTTAATGAAATCTACAATCAATGGTTTTGGTTAAAAAAAGCATGTAATGTAAAAGGAATAAAATACAAATTCTGGGGTTATGAGGAACAATTCAGAATTAAACCAATATTTTTTTTAATAAATAAAATTTTAATCATTCATCTCAGCCATGCATGTAGGAGTAGTGAATGATAAAATTCTTCCAGGAATCCCAGAGAAAGCCTTCTGTTTCATGGCTGATTGAGTTTTTCGAATAAACTACACTAAATTATAGAGGGAAGTTAATAATTGCTGTTGATTTGTTCCTGATTTTGTTCCATTAAATGCAATGAATGCTGCAAATTCATACCTCATGTAACTGTTGAGTACAATGGCATTATTTGAGGCATGAATTTGATTCAATCTGTTCATTACTTGGTTATGTTGTCTGCTTGTCTGACAGCTGCAAGCCATGGAAAAAAGATTAACTATCTTCCGCAAGTACTTTTCCTTTTCATGTCCTTTTTTTCTAAAATGCATATTTAACAAGGTTTTGAAATAACAATAGGATTAGATGCTTGAGAGAAAATTAGGTCATATATTTGTTAGATACAAATCTTGCAAGTAATTAGAAACATGGGTATCAAGCAATATTTGTATTCTGTACTGTTGCCTTTGTGTGGAGACAGTGGGGATTTCTGAATAGGCCAATCAGTGTGCTCTGCACTTTTCCCCTATTATGTTTATAGAATACTAGTAAGGATGGCTTTTAAACACCTCCTGCAAGGGGGAAAAATTACCTGCACGTAACCCACATTTATAGGTGTCTCTACTTTTGGAGAACTTTTACAATTCCTTATTATTTTTAGATGTGTAAGTTGCAAGTTTAAATGTATTACATAGGTAACAAAGGAAATACAGTATTACATAGAATCTTTTCAGATGCTGTTGGCAGAAATCTTTAACATCAGTGACTACTTTTGTTACTCAAGTACTTACCATTACATGGGAATAAATGGTTATATATTTAAATGAATATTAAGTGAATGAATATCCTAAATCTTGGAGCCAGTAATACTACCCTATAGTCTTAATTTGAACATATTCTTAAATGCTTCACTGAATGAGATTAACTTTGCGTTAGTAACAGACAACTTACTGAATACTTTTAAAACAAGAATACATAGACTGAAAACTGCCTCGTGTATTTCTAGTTAAAAAAATACCTTGCAGAGGCTCTTACCTGAGTTTATACATAGGTAATGTTGGCCATTTAGTGGAGATGCACTGTAGACTACAGCATATTTCTCTCTTTCTCCTACCCCTTTGCTGCTTGTGCAAGACTGAGCACTGAACGAGAAACAAAAGCAAAGTCCGTCTCTGAGGGAATTAAAATAGAGAGGTGAAATACTCTAAAAGGAACAAGGCAATTGAAATAGAGGGGAAATGCTGTAAAGGAACAATGGAAATAAATTACAGGTGAAAAAATGGTTCTGCAAGAGGGATGGGAGAAGAGTGGAAGAGAAGAGGATATCTGGGCAGATCAGGAACCAGGAGTGATTGATGAAAACAAGGGACAGCAGTGGTGTGGACCAGAGGAACAGAGAGAGACTGGAGGGCTTGAGATAGGAGTCATGAAAATAGGGGGAAAAGGCCAGGAAGGAAAGAGAAACCATGGGACTGTGATCAAAGCCAAGCCAGAGGTGGAAAGGGAGGAAACAGAAGCAAACAGGAATAAAACAATGAAGAAAAATTCAGAAACAAACTTTATGGCCCAGCCTTGAACACAGCTGGAATCTTCAATTGGGAGACAGAAGGGGACTGTGCAGAAACACTCTTTCCCAAGCTCATGGCTTGGAGTGTGTCCCAAATGATTTCTGCTGGCAGGAAAGGGGTGGAGAATGAAAATTGCAATTCCTTAGGTTCTGGCAATGCTACTACCAAGACTGGATGAACCTTTCACAGCAGGAGTTCCTAGTATTGCCCTGATCCTGTGCAGAGCCATTTAGCATGGGACAAACTGAAAGAGTAAACCCCAAAACAGTCCATGTGCCTTGAAAAAATTTAATTTACACATCATCCTAAGAGCAGTTTAAGAGTCTTCTTTATAAGGTTATTCAAAAATTATTAAGGAAAAATCCTACATTTAATATAATCTTCAGTACTGGGAGGGTTTGATGAGTATTATAAACATATTACATAAAACCTCTGCCTGCCAAGTGAAGGAAAGTCTCATCTCAGCAAAGAGAAAGATTTCAATAACAGAGTGGGGAAGGAGACTACAACAGCATCTTTCCTCCCCAACACCAAAAATTGTAACAGAGATCAGCAAACTACTTGGGAGAAGATAGACAACACTATCCAGTCTTTCACCAGGGGAAAACTTACAGCCTAAGCAGGACAAGTGTCCTTCAAGCCCAGCTGAGGCAGCTTGGATGTGTGGTAGCTTGAGAAAGTCCTTTCCTCTTGTCTAGGACCATCCTATTTTGGGACACATTTGTCTTTAGAGAATGGAGTCACCAGCAAAGGTGAAAAGGGCAGGTATCAAACTCACATGCCCTAAAAAAGTGCCAGAAGACAATGCTGCACAATGAAAATATCTTTCAGAAAGGAACATTGTGAGAGGTGACTGTGGGAGCAGTGTCATCCAGACTGCACACTGTGCTCCAGCTGGCCACCTCTTACCAGCAGTACTTCCTCACTCTCTGTTTTGAGACAGGAAAAAGACCCTCACGATTAATTAAAACCATAAATGAAGCTACAGAGATGAGCCAGGGAGTAAAGAGGGAACAAAGCAATTAAGAATTTTCCTGTTAAAAATTCACTAGGCATACTGTAAAATTCAGAGATTGTTATGCCCCTCAAAAGTGCAGCAGAGAGAAGCAGACACTTATAAGAGCTTTCATTACTTACGTGCCTTTGGCTCCCTTTCAGGATACTGTGGAACTGGAAACAGCTACAGTAAATGTATTTTCTCCGCATTTGCCTTTTTTGACAAAACACCTCCAATATTTTGATCTCAAGAATAATCAGCTCTTTTGCATTTCCTTTTCAACTAACTGCAGACTTTTGCAAGTTAAAAATTAATGACAACTTCTCTTCCTCTTTTATTTTTTAAACAAAACCCTTCTGTGCTCTTTTCTGAAAAAAAAGAGTCTTTTTCCTACAACCTGTAACTGTTAGTCTAAATGGCATTCCCACCACTCTTTCTCCCTCCTTTGTGGTAACACACAAAACGAATTCCACCACAACAACCTGGTTTGGGGAAACCATTATTCTGGAAATGAAACATTGTGTTGTGTCCTTTCCCACTATTATGGGCAGTCAGTCTGTTAGAACATATTGGACGATTATAGGTTAGTCTTTTCAGAGAAAGCCATGGGTTTCAAGTTAGCAGTAACCATCTATCAATTCTTGAGATTATGCCATGATTTACTGTCACAGCATCATGTATTCTCTGATTTTCTGCCTCCTGTGAAACATTGTGCTTTCCTTTTCTATTGATGTATCAACTGTAATAGTTACAAGCAGCTACAGAAAAATCAATAGAGAACTTTCATTACTGTGCACATAAAGAGTACCATGCTGGGAGAGCACCTACTTCTTAAATAGTCACCAGCAGTAAGGTACACAACGGATGTCTGTTATTTTGGTCTAAATGAAGAATGTCTGAATTGAAAACAACAAATATCTAAGATTTTTCTCACTACTGGATTCTATGTCAAGTTTTCCAGTATATTATTTTTTCCCCTAAAGTGTCAGGCTTGATTTGTACTTTCTGTACTCTTATCTGTGTATTTTTTTTAATATAACGCTGACAGAGGAAATTAATACCAAAATAAATTGCTGGGCTGTGCATGACTTGGTTGGGCAGAAGCAGTAAGAATTGTGTTAATCTTTGTTGAACTAGTGTATCTTAGTCAAAGCAAGCTGACTGGTGAACAGACCAATAATCTCTGTATTAAATACAAATAGGACAGAGCTGAAAGAGGCAGCATGGTGTTACCACACACACAGATGTGCTCCTAGGACTGTGCACTAGGAAAAGCACTGAGCTGCTTTTCAACACAAGGTTTGGAAACAAATAGTGTCATTTTTGGTTTAAAAATACTTGCTGCCTCTGGGAACAAATTAACTTCCAATTAGCAAATGAAATAAAGAAAGGCAAGAACAGTAAGCATGTGAGTGCATTGCCTTGAAGGAGCCCAGGCCATTCAGCGTTTCAGGTCATTTCCCCAGCAATTGGGCAGGAGTCCCTGCAGGGCAGACGGGCAGCTCTGCTGCAGGAGTTAGTGGTAACTTTAGCATTTTGAGACTACGGTGATTTACAGCTGTAAATGCAGTGGTTGATGCTCAGTACCGTAGATTTGAAAGCCTGTGGATTTCCATGAAACTAAAGCATGAGGATGCACACGTGTATGCACATTAATTGTATCCTGCCAAATGCTTATCCCACTGTCTGCCATGGCTCCAAGGCTACAGGAAAGCGCAATTTCTTGGCTAGTGAGGATCTGGAGCCCCATAATTCATGCTCCTCCTGTTAAGCCTGTGACTGTGTTGTCTATGGAAACATCTCATCCATATCTGGCCAAAATATTTCAGTCTGAGCTGAGCAGTAAGCACAAATCTGCAGTTTTCCTGCTGCTGTTTCTTACTGAGCAATTGAAATGTTAAAAATGTGCTGAGGCAGTACCTTACTGAGAGTGTCCAGTCCTTTCTGACCAGGACTTCCTGTCAAGAAATCAGAGGCAGCTGAAAAGTAAAACTCTCTCCTAAGAGCTGCATGTTTGAAATGCAGGTGTAAGAGTACTTGCTCTATTTCTCACTTCCCTACCCTGTTTGATTGATGAGTAACCATGCTGCCAGAGGGACTTTCAGGTGGGCTTTTCTTTAGCTTTCATATCTGTATGTTTAAGAGTTTAAGGAATAAGGATGAAGAACACATTCAAATCTTTGTAAAAATAGTGCAAAGGCTCTTTTGATGCACACTGGGTGCCTCTCCAGTGTTTCCTACAGGCAGCACTGACACTTGCAATGTAGTTGTAGGTGTCCCTGTCTGGGCTTCTGTCGTCCCATTTGTCAAACCATTTCCACAACTAAGCTCAGACATCTGGGACAGTAAAAAGTGAAATTTGCAACTCCCACGCAGATAAAATGTCAGAAACAATATATTCTCAAATACTGCAGGAGAAAATTATCTCTGTTAGCTGTGCTCATTGTCCACGAAGGCAATACTGGCAGTACTCCTTTGCACATTTAAGTGAATTCATGGGCTGAAGCAGTCAGGTGTGACAGTGATCTGGTGAGTGATACACTCCTGTACATGACATTACCAAACTTGTTGGTTCTTTTCATCCAAGCCAGTGTGGTTTTTTGTCAGTGCTAATTTGATATGAGATTGAAACAGCACCAGCTTCAGTGTACTATCAATGTCTTGTGAGCCATCTGCAGCTACATTTACATAGAAAATAACTATAACTGCCTAAAGTAGAGTCCACCTCTTAATAATAGTAGAATTCAAGCATCATAGTTTCTACTGCAGTGCTTTTAGTATTGAGCAAATAAATGAAAGCATTTAATTTTATGTTAGCACAATTATAAAAGATAATAGTTCTGTGACTGATTTCCATGTCTTGTATCTTACACAGGCAGAGGTGATTGTCTTTTTCATGTTCTTTCTAAACTAGAATCAGCTTCCACTGATGCAACTCGGTTCAGTGAAAAAAACCTCAAACTGTTAGTGCAAATACTGGCACACAGAACTAGTAAAACCATGTCTTGAAAAGTCTCAGAAAAGGGTAAAAAGAGGTTTTCGAAATCAATGATTAAAAGACAATTAGTTCTCACACTAAGCCTTGTCTGAAAATAGTGCAATAGGCTTAAAACTCTGAATTATTTGTCGATCATGCTGACAGAAAATCATAGCAGAGTGCTGTACCTCTTAGATTGGCACATCACTAAAACACCTTTGCTTAATTCTGCTTCTCTCAATGAGAATATATTATAATAATTTTTGCTCCTGTGGGAATTTGGATTTAACAAAATAATAAAGCCAAACAATATTCACCCAGTAATAAAAATCTGGTATGAAGTTCAACCGTTATGTGGAAAGCACTATAATGATATAATCCAAACTGGCTGGTCTAATATTTTTAACCATGTTGAAAAAGTTTGAAATATAATAATTAAATGCAAATACAGTTCTGATCCCAAAGACCAGAAGAATGCCTTTAAGCTAGTATTTATAACAAGAGCTATTCGACTGAGCTCTCTTGTAAATTTTATCATACCTGAGGCAGTTTTCCTCAGTCGATTAGCTGGAAAGCTGAATATATCCTGAGGCAAACCAGACATCTAGTACAGGCTAAATTCAACTACTGGAGCTTAAATTTGGCTTAATATATCCCCACTTGGATCTGCCTGTTTAATTCTCTTTCATATGATAACGTTGGTTTATTCATAGTCTGGACTTGTCACCTGAACAAACTGTACCTCATATCTTATTCTAATGGAATAGGAAAACTTTGCAAAAACCACAAAAGTTCCTGACTGAAAATCAAATGCAAATTTGGGATTAAAAACTGTTTTGTGAAGTGACTACAAGATTAGTACAGAGAGATTTTTCCCCTAAGGAGTACTGCTTTTTATGATCATGCATTTTTTATAATCTGCAGAGACAGATGGGCTTTATAAAAGGATAGAGCCTGATACTCAAAAGGGTTTCAGTGGCAGCTGCATTTCTGTGTTTTAACCTCAGTAGAAATTTATATCCTATATTTTTCCAGAAAACATTTATATTTCTTTTTTTTGGACTATATCACCCCTTGGTCAACTTCCAGTGGCAGCAGAAGAAATACCTCTGAGATTAATCTGTTCCATTATTCCTACTTTAAATGGTACTTGAGTAGCAAGAGAGGGACAGAAAGGGAAAGGACAGATAATGTGCAAGCTTCTCATGAGACCAATAAAGGCAAACATTCAGAAAAGTTACAAATGTCTAGGCAAAAGCAGGGCAAAATTTTTCTAGGTAAAAGCAAATCTCTCAAAAATTTTCATTCCTTATTTTTTAAATATTCAGCTTCTTCTCACCTAAATAATACATTGTTTTTTTCTCCTCTTAAAACTATACCACACTATTATTGCAATTTGCATATAACACCCTTTCTGCCTCAGTTCATAACTTCAAGGACTTTGTGTGATGTCCTATCACCATTCCCAGGAACTTCATAAATATTTATGACACCTTAAACTATTCACACCCTACAAATTGCAGGCATTGACAGATAATTCCCTTAAAACACCAACAACTCTGTGTGCTATTGAAGATTAAAATGATGTTGCAGAAATTAACTGGGGAAACTCTTTGGTTCAATAAATTTCCTACTTAGTCTCATTTTTTAATTTATCAGAAGCCTAATTTCTGCCTTTATGAAATTTGATACTGTGATGCTACTGCTCTGGCAGATTTGCCTGCATGTAAGCATAGATATATAGATATATACAGATATATAGATATAGATATATATATACATCTTGATGATAGGAAGATAATTAGCACAGTAGTTTTGTTCACAATCCTCATTCTAACTGAATATTCAAAGACAAACATCTACTGCACAAACATATAGTATGGCCCAAACATATCGGTGAGGAGTTCAGGAAAAAAAAGAGTTTTGACTCACTTTTTTTCTCGGTTTATCTGCGAGACTTTCACTAAATCATTTCTGCCCTGGTTTACCAATGTGTGCTCACATACAAATATGACCATGCCTCCACAAGACAGTGGTTACAGATTTTTTTCCTAGAAAAGAGAGATTTAGATTGAGACATTTTTTTCTAGAATTCATCTGTCATTTACCTTAAGTGGTCACTAGATCAAACACACAAACAAGCCTAGAAGCAGGAACCAGAAAGCCACACCAGCCCAGGCAGGTTCCCTTTCCACCAGCCTACAAAGACAGGCAGTAAATTTGGGCTTAATCACATTGGGTTAATTTTTCCAATGCACCAGCAGAGCTTCAACCTGAAGACTGAAGCAGACTTTCACTGAGAACAGCCTGTAGCAAGCAATAGCAGAGACCAACCATTGGCATGGTGAGAGACTCCAGTTGTTTGGGGAATTTCCTTGAAGACACAACACAGCAAATTCCTGTTCTCCAAGTTCCCGTTCCTCTGTCATGTCTTCAAAGAAAGCAGCAGCTACTCTTTTATATGGAACATAATCCTGTCACTGAATGCTTAAGCATGGACTAAAATACCCACAGAATAAACCTTTGGGCTGCCCTTAGTCCCAGAGGAGAAGAGACAAGAAATGTTTCACTGCTGACCCACTGGGCAGGAGCCAGGCTGGGACTTCAGCAGGGGCAGAACTGCAGGCAGGGAGGGAGCTTTAGAAAAAGAAAGAAAGTGAGGTGGTAGTGGAGCTTAAGCATGGCAAAGCTGAAATGCCAGCAGTGGAACCACTGCATGGGGCTGTGGTCTGTCCCCACATCTTCTGGGCTGGGGCATAGTTTCATCCCCACCGGCTCCCCATACCCCTGGCTGTGTGGATCTACCACCCCGGCTTTGTGGCTGTACCTGGATACAGTACAGGTACAGCCCTCCCAAGCTGCAGTGAGAAATCCTGGATTTTGTCTTTAAGGGTGTAGCTGGCTGTGGAATTTGGGACAGGATCTGTGAGCAACTCTTCCATCAGAGGCCTGGCAGGATCTTGTTTTATTGTGTTTCAATGACCACGTATCACGTATGCCTCATGTGCAAGTCATAAGGATGTTGGTTCCTGGGGTGTCAGGACTAGAAGTGAGTGGAGATTTTGTTTGTTTAACTCCAAGAGAGTAAATGCAGCCTGAACTGCCGAAAGTCAAGCTGTTTTATTTTCCTGAGTGATGACTCAGTAATTACACCAGTCATAAAGATTCAAGAAATCAAATTAAGCTTTGCCCTTTGTCTTTACTGGTACTGTAAGAAAAGAAAAAACTGAAATGTAGTAACCTACTTCCACAGTTGCACAAGGAGAGGAATCCACCTTCTTTCCCCATGTCTCTCTTCCCACTGCAGAGCTAACAGTGGCAAAAGCAATTATAAAATTACTCACAAAATCAATAAGCATGGTTTTTAACAGACACCAGGGGCTTCTCAGGAAGAATCCATCATTTTACAGTCTTTTTAGAACAGAAGAATGGCCTTCAATATTTTAAATAGCATTAGAAAGAAGCCTACCACTATAAAGCAATATGAAAATGTTTTAATTGAGTCTGAGTTCTTCTGAAAGAAACCAGAAGTCCATCAAGATTGAAAACTGAGGGAGTGAAATAGGATCCAGACTAGGAATTGCAGCTTGTTCTCCTAAGTATCTTGTTCTCACTTCAAAAATACATACAGTCTTACCCAACACTTGGGCATGAATGAAACATTCTGCTATAGAAGAATTTAATAAAGATTTTCAGAACAATGTGCCCTTTATCAGATGTTACGTTCAACTGAAAATGAAAATTACTTTATGACCCTAATAAATAGTCAGAGATCGACTGTTGCACTGTTAAGACAGCTTAGCCACTGCCAAAAAAAAAAAAAAAATCCTAAAGACAGGAAAAGTTTTCTACACATTCAGTTTGGACTTGGGAGTCTTAAGAAAAGTGCTTTTTGTTCTTACAGTTTAGAGGTTTTTCAAGGTTTGGAAAGTGCTAAATATATGCAGCTTATCACTGATTAAAAAACATCTATGAAGAATTGTTTCCCATGACTTCTAAGTGAATAATATTCAGCACAGTCCTGCTGTAATAAAATTGAGGGGAATTTTGCAGTAAGGAGCTTATCTTTACCATAAATCTTCCTTCATGATAGCATTTTGTCTGTCAAGAAGGCTTAGCTATAGAATGGCATGCATCTGCCTTCATGACAGATGTGCTATATGGAACTACTGCTGTTGCCCTTAGTTTCAGTGAAGGAGAATTGTGGGTAATTTTCAGAGATTGGCACTTTATCAACCATTAGCATACATGCCTTCAAAAAAATTTTTATCACATGTTAAAAATCTACCTGTGTTTTAAGTCCTACAATGCACAGATTTTGCAGGGCTAGCAGAAAGTAGGAAAAAGTAGTACAAAACTGTTCAAATAGAGGGAGGTTTAGTAACATCACCTCAGTCCTGGTTAATTCCCCTTCTTTGAACTATTCTGGGATAAAAATCTTCATGAGAACTAACATATTCCATCCTCAAGCTCAAATGGGAATTGGCCTCACACTAAAGACCCCGATGAGAGCCCCAGCCATGTGAGGAGGCACTTTGTCCCTTTCCCTGATAAATCAGAATGTTTCTAGGCAGAGGCAAAGCTACTTCTTCAGCCACTCAGCATGGCTGGAAAGCACCAGGCAAACCTCTCAGAGGGCAAGCCTGAAGGCCATCCTGGCCAAACCAGCCTCAGCAGAGTCTGGAAGATGTAACCGTTTGAGCCAATCAGTCCAAAGAGCTGCTAAGTGTTAGAGGCATTGGGTTTCACTGAAGTCCTTAAATGATGGGGCTCGGGTGAGGAAGCTCAGGCCAGGGCTGGTAACAAGCCCCAGTGCCTGGAGTATCCATGGGACTGGAAGCAGCTTTGTGAAAGGGAGAAATCCTCTTTCCAATGGAGAGGCCCAGAATCTTATTTTGTCCTTGAGGACAAAACACAAAGAGGTAACTGAGCTGTGTTCACACCTCTTCATTGCTTCATGTAGAAACAGCATTGAATAAAAGACATGAGCAGTAAAATTTAACCAGCTTCTCTGGGAAATATTTAGTGCTTCCAAGGAGTTACTATTTTTCAAAGTTAAATCTCTCATTCTGTTTCATTTTTCTTTTCAAAATTCCCAGACCAAAGGAAACTCTCTATAGATTAGCACACCCCGAAATTTTCAGTATTTCATGTTTGGAATATGAGAGGGAGAAAATCTCTCTGAAACCTAAATATTTTTCCCCTCTAAAGACCAGACCCATTTTGGGGGAAAATATGCAAAAGTGTTCTCCTTGGGCTGAATGTTGTATGCAGTTTCAGCTTAACGCACAGTTTTATGGCAGATGTGGAAAATAATCAAAATGGGGGGATATCTGGGAATACTGGCAGATCTTTACTGTGACTGCAGAGCAGATCCTGACACACTATAATACTGTTTTTGTCTTAATCGTCAAAAGTAAGCTATAGAGAACAAAAATTCTTTGTTTGACAGAAAAGCAATTGCTATTTCTTGTAAAACATATAATATATTCCAGAAGACCTAAGGGTTTACTTTTCAATAAGGATAGAAAAAGATGCGCGCCCCACTGTGAGCTCACAGTAAGGCTGTTTCATGTAAAAAGTTGGTAATTAGTCCCTGAGTGAATAAAGTAGAAGAGCTAAGAGACTGATACTTACTGTAGCAACACAAAACACTTTTTTTGAGCTGCTAGGATTTAAAGGGTGTGTGGGTGGGAGGGGGGGACCTACTCCTACTCATTTAATTTACAAGCATCTAAACTTCAGAAAATGATTCCTTGCATTAACTTAAACATGTGTACTTTAAATTGTTACTAACCGATGTAAAGATCGATAAGAGACATTCCAGTTTTTTAAAAAATAACAGGAATGAGGAATTATGTGAAAGCATAGGAGATGTCGTGCTGTACACATCAGTAGCAGATTTCACGCTCATTGTACACGACTGCCTTCAGCAGCTACACCAGCATTGCTTGGTGTCTCACCAAGTTAACTCCTTAGTAGTCAAAGGAAATACTTGTAAAAATAAATCTTTTTAGCCAGAGTTACATAATAAATACCAAGCACAAAAGCAAACTCAAACCACAGGAAAACCGTCTACTTAAACTACAAAGTTATTAATTAATCTCATTTGTATCACTACCAACCAACACTAAGTACCACCAGTGAAAACTGTACCATTTCTTGTTCTACCTGCATATCTTGAAGCAACTGGAAATAACCTAATATTCACATGTTTTCCTTTGTTATTACTCATCTTAACCAGAGCTACAGTTTATGATTCTCTCTCAAAAAAAGCCACATAATTTTTATTGCAATTGTGGGTTCAGCAAACCTATTTCTGACAATATATAAGTATCCCAGGAGAGCTTGAGAGTTTTACACAGTGCTCTCAGCACATATCCTTCAACATCTCTCTGTTCAGATTGTCTCATATGCTTTACTGCAACATTCACTGTTAATGTATGATCAGGCTGGCTCTACATCCCTGCTATTGTAATTGCAGTCCTGAAGAGATCTACACAAAAATGAATGATGTCCTAAACTGTGATTACTTGGACTGTCCCTGATTCAGTATAGAAAGTCAGGAAAATCTACTTATTTTCACTGGTTAGCTAATAACATCTTGTTCACAAGCACAGATCCTCACCACAAATAGCAAAAATTTGTTTAGAGAAAAGACATTAAAAGTATTCCCCAGGCTGAATGTGGCATAGGAGCCCAGAACTACTTTCTGGTTACTGTTAGTATCAGTTGGACTTGTTTCTACATCTTGGCTGCAGTGCTTATGTTGTCACATGTGAGCATTGAAGGAACTGTCCCCCAAGACGAGGAAAGAAAACAGCACAGACCTTCCCCTGCAGTTCTGCAATGCCCATGGGACTCCCTGAGGCCACAGAGCTGACAGGGTCCAGGAGCACCTCACACTGCACCCGTGCACTCACTGCCAAAAGCCACTGAGCCTGTGTTTTGGGGTAATACATAATACATAAAATATTATCCTCCTCTTGACTTGGAGTATGGCATCAACACAGCTAAAAACAGAATATATGTCTCTAATTCACATATTAAATTTGCTGGTTTTGTAGAAAAACATTAAAAAGTTTGCAATTCTCAGATTTTGTTTCTTCCTTATCTCTGTAAAAATTTATCTTGTGAATTCTTCAATAAATACATAACCCACTCAATAACATTTAAACAGGGGGCAAAAATAATAATGAACCTGGTTTTCCAAGAAGCCAGCACAATCTCATACACAGTACGGCTCAAAATAGAGAGCAACAGAAAGATGCCCTTTGAATTTAAAGGAGTTGAATCAGATAACAGTTTGTAAAACATCCTGACTTTTAAAATTATTTTTACAGAGGGAAAGAAGTTCCAAATACTGATTCTGAAATCATCATACATGTTACCTTGCTGTTTAATGGTTTAATCTCCAGCATAGTCCCTGTTTTCTGTGGGAATTTTTATGTTCTAGCAATTCATTCGTGATTATATTTTGCATCTGAAACAACCTATTTAAGCTAATTGTGATAGGTGATACTGTTTCTTTTTTAGCTTTATAAAAATATGCTTAGAACTCCCAATTTTTTAAACCAGGTTACATTAGCTACAAAATACCTTGGGAGTTTTCTGTAGGTACATAAAATAATAAACAGCTATATTTCGTATGAGAAAATGTCCAGTGTAGTACAGGAAAACATGATTATCCAAAGATCTCCAGAGACACTGGCAAAAAGACTTTGGATAAATGAGTTTGAATAGCTAAGGGACCAGGCATAGCAGCTTTGAAGTCTCCAGTCCTCTTCACTTGGGATAATGTAAAGTTCAGATGATTCTGTTGGACAGCCATCACAATTTCAGTATTACTGGCAAGTTCCTTAAGTCAACTAGCAAAATTCTGGTGGATGTTATGTCCCCAGTTCCCAAACAAGCAGCACAAATCCAGGAGTCACTCGCTTCATTTCCACAGTGAAACTGGGACAGGAAAGAGGCAGGCAATAACAACCCCAGCAGGAAACCCTGGCCCCGGTTCATGCAAGAGGGAATCCAACGTGCAGCTGGCAGCCAGCACATTCCAGAGGGGCTCCTGCTCAAAGCCTGGAACTCGGGCTCTGGAGGCTGTGTGTGCTGCCACCGGGACCCTTGGCATCTTTCCTATTCTCTTGTTCTAAAGACAGTGTTTGCCTCCTCCAACCATTTCCCTCATGTTCCAGCACAAGTTATGTGCAGAAACCAGTATTTGCTCTGTTTAATGCACTTCTAGGAAAAGCAGCAGTGAGACCCAATTTACACAGCCTCCCAGGCTCCTGATGGAGTGGGTGACCAACATGTGTTCCTGTTTTGCAAAGGAAAACGCTCATTTCCCCACAATCGGAGGCTGGCATTTAAAATGAACCAAATTCTGCAAAATTCTCCATCTCCTGGGCTCCAAAAATATCCACATGTGAACAGATTTGTCTTTATACAAAGTGAATAAGCAGCATAGTTTTGCCCAGTAGCACCATGCTTTAGCCTTACGAGAAAGTGCTACAGTACTTTACTGATGGTAAAAATGATCAAACACAACCAAAACAAGCTCTCCCAGCAAGTGCTCTCTAATCAGCTCCCTCTTCCTGCATTAGAGCAGCACTCTAATTTGCAAGCTTTAGAATAACTTCTGCATTCACCAGACATGTTAAAAGACAATTTCATCCGAGTGGTTTTTACACAGGGGAGCAAACAATGAGGAGATAATATACTGGCATTTATCTCTGACCAGCATTTCCAGAGCTTGAACTTGCTGTATAGGAACAGAAGATAATCAAACAGAGGCAGAGTGAACAAACTGTACCTGCCGTGCTGATGTAAATGCCCCGTTGTCCAACACCAGAAAAAAAAAAAAAATCAGTGTTGGATTTCAGAAACCATATGCAGGTTAAAGGGCACCATTCTTATCTAGTATTCCACCCAAAGGACAATGATTTCATTTTATAAAGATCATTAGTCAGTGAAATATATATTTTAGAGAGTTTCTACCAGGGAATATTATTTTGGCAGTCACTGGAGTGTACCAGATGGTTCATTAACATAGGCTAGACAAGTCAAAGGCTTTCAGAATCATTTTGAAAATGTCAAACAGAAACAAGAGCACTGTCACTTTTTATTAGAATTAACTACATCATACCCTGGACATAGATTTCACCTTGGGTCAGAAAAATTAATACAGAATTATATGAATTGTGTAACATAGTAGGTTAAAGATAGGGCTTCCTCTTGGGACTCATTTGCTAGCAATATATTATGGTCTTCTACTTTAGGAATCCTCAACCTTTCTTTCTGTTAGCTATGAAAAGAGCTGACCTTGCTCAGACTCCATTGGTGTCTAATTGATTTGAGGTATATGCAGAATTTCAACAAGACACTCCACTAAAGCTCTTTTGTGATCATTTTCCCAGGAAAGTTGGCAAAAGGGTTCACTGAATATTCAGCAGCTTGTAAAGTATGCTTTTGTCAGGAGGCAAAAAAAAATACATCCATTTAGTGAAACACTGACTTCATAAACAGGAATTAAAATGCAACTGAATTGTTATCTGTTTGGTTTTTTGTTTTTTTGGGGTTTTTTTTGTATTATCATGCAGATGTCAAAAATCTCGAGAACTTCCAGCTTGTGGAAGGTGTTCAGGAACAAGTGAATGCTGCTCTGCTGGACTACACCATGTGTAATTACCCACAGCAAACAGACAAATTTGGGCAGCTTCTCCTGCGACTACCAGAAATCCGGGCCATCAGTATGCAGGCCGAAGAATACCTCTACTACAAACACCTGAACGGGGATGTGCCGTGTAATAACCTTCTCATTGAGATGCTGCATGCAAAGAGAGCATAAATTATACCCATTAGAGCTTCTGCTTTCAAGGAAAAGAAATTATTCTGAACTGCTCCAAGCAACACTAATTAAAACATGGTTTTAAGACTTTGCAAAATGGTATAATAATCAAATACTAATAGTAAATAAGTGATGTATCAGGGTATTTGTATTGCAAACTGTGAATCATATGCTACACATCCCCAAAGGAATCTATATAGGACTTTATACTGGATTGAACTTACCAAGTGGATACCATCACCAATGTCAAGAAAAAAAAGGACAGAATGATCGTTGTATATTTAACTCTGCTGATTGCCAACATGAAGAAACCTAGGTAAAAAAAAACCTGATCTGTATTATTGAGCTAAGATGGTGGGGAATTTGAGTGCACTAAATTCCTTCACTGCATAGAAGGACTTGTAAAACAGTTACAACAGATGCAAACCTGCATCTACAGCATCTTCTGTCATCCTTACAGGGACCCAACACTTACTTCTTCTGTGCTAAATGATGTGGCATCCATTGAACAAGCTGTAAGAGAGAGCTGGCCTAGGCCACGTGCTGTGTGCTGTGGCCACCAAACCCTCCAAGCTGGGCCTGCCTGTGGGGCCTGCAAACCACTCCTAGGAAGTCTGGGATCCAGTTAGCTTGGCACTCTTAACTGTGTTCTGAAGTTTGTTTTGTCACGTGTTCATGTTGTTCTACCAGGCAGTATCCCTCTTCTACTGCTCTTAACAGATAGCTGTTAAGCAGCTAAGGAAATAGTCCAATTAAATTAACCAATTCAACTGCATATTCAACCAGCTGCTAAAAGATGGCTCCACTATATATTCATGGCTGTTTCCAAATAAAGGAAATAGAGATATTTCGGCCATCCCAAACAACACTTTCTTTGACAAGAAAACAGAAATTAGAACACCTAATACTGGTGTTAAATAACAAAAAATAAATTTTTAAAAGAATTTGTGATAAAAGAAGTGACAAGTGAATTGTACAACTGGATGATGCCACAGAGCTTATTAAGAAATGATCTTTAAAATTGTCATTAATTTGGAAACTAAATTTCAACTCAAACATCCAATATCTAATGAAACTTCCTGTTTTCAAAGTTAGGTAATATACCTATTTTACGCAAAGAAAGAAGAGTGATACTGCTGTGTCTATGTAGGCCAAAGTCTGCTGCAGAACAAATATTAGAAAAGAACAAACACTTCTCTCTCTGTCCAAATGAAGATATCAGTATTAACATGTAGTGCCACATTTATAAGTCTTGCCTTATTTCACTACCCTTAAAGGTAACCGCGCAGGTGTAGATCAACATACATTTCAAACTAAAGTATTAATCTCTAGCATTAACAAAAACATAGTGTTTACATTCTTTAGGTCCTGTGGGGAAAAACTGTGATAAAATTGCAGAGCAGTGATTTCCTTATTATTTCTTTTAAATTGGTAATTATTTTACCAGAACTTAATTACTGTATGTCGTGAGACACTAAAATCAATAGGGGTATTTCATTTTTACTTTAATTTTTGAGATTATCGGCTGCACAATCACTTTTAGAAACTGTATAAAATCCTAATACTTTAATTTTTTTTTCATGAAGATTGCTGGCTTTTGAATAGTTTATTTATATTGTATATGATAGTTTTCACTGTAGACAATTATGATGCTAATTTATTGTTCTTTGGTTTCATCTTTATATAAGATATAGCCAGAATGAAGAAGCCAAATATATGTGTTTACTGTAGCATGTCTTCAAGTTAGTGGAACATAGTTCAGGGACACAGAAGGGTCTTTACAAATTAAAATCATTCACTTGATTAAATGTCTGTAAATCTTCATAATCCTAAATGTAGTTTATTTAAATCTATTGTAAATTATGTGAGTTGTAACTTTTTCTGTTTCATGTGAACTTGAAAAGGTGCATTTCTCTCACTTTTGTCCAACCATTCGTACTTTGTATACCAAAGACATCAGTTATTACATCTGCATTAGTACGAAGCACACGATTTTAATTGCCTGTATTAATCAGCTCTAATATTCTGTCCATGCATAGGGTACCAACACAGCAAAGCCAAGTGTCTGCAACCCCTACATGCCTGTTACTGTCCTACAGACCTCGAGCAAATCGAGCACAGCCCCTCAGCATCCCCCAGGGCAGATGGAAGCATTATTTAAATACCAGTGCTCTCCCTCAAACAAACGAAATTAACACTAAAGTGCAGGTGCCGGTTGACGGTGGCTGTGAAATACACGAACAAGATAAGTGTGGTCATTCTTTCCTTTCAGAAAGAAAAGCAAAGCATTAATTCAAGTGTTTGCATTCTGTATTTTCTCTTTTTTTTTCCCTGTTGAAATGCTACAGTGAACTTCACTGAATATTAAGGAAAAAGCTTAAAAAATATTGCTAAATATTCATAGCACCATTATCCATATACAGGACAGAAGTATTAAAATAAGAATGTAGAAGAAAGGAACAATTAAGGTTCATGAAAATGGTTTCAGATATTCAAACATATATTTGCCCACATCCGGGGTTCCAAGAATCCCATCATATTGCCCGAAGTACACGAACAAAACAAAACAAAACAAACCACAAAAAGAACCCGCTCATGTTAATTGTTAACTACTTTGCAACCAAGCATTTTCTTCTGACAGCCTTATTGATTACAGGATATATTAGTAAAAGCAGACTAAAATTCAAAAAGTTTAGCTTTGGCTGGTTTATTATAGTTGTTCTGTGTTTGTAAACAGACAATCTGTAAAGTCTGATTATTTGTATTACAGATGTTCTGCAGCTGCCTTGGATTTAAATCCATGCAACTCTTAGAATGTGCAGTGAGTTACTTGTTGAAGTTGAAGTTCTCTTACTGTATCAGTGAAATACATATTGTCATGTCAGTTCTTGCCAAGAGTTTCTCATCACCAATGGAATTATTTTTTTCAGTATTTCAATAAATATTGATATGCCCGTGCTGATTACTTTATAATTGTCTTTATAATACCATCATTCCGCTGAAATGAAGCATCAGTCAAAAATCAGTTACTCAGAAGAGGAGAGTAAAATGCAGGAGAAATATGAGCACCAAAGAGAATTTGATATAACTGGAAGACTCAAGTGTAGAGAAGAGCACCTTGAAAAGCTCAGACAGCAATGGTGACATTGCCTAGGCTGAAGCCAAGTAGATGCAGCTAAAATAGTTTAGAAAAGCTGAATCTCTAACCAGAAAGAAATTTACTGCTTAATACTTTCAAATACCTTTGATCTCATACTGCACGTAATTTTTGCTTTGCATGTACCCATAACGAGTTAAGCAGCCAAAGCATCAGGGAGGGAAAATGACAGAACAAAAGAAAATCAGGTAACAGGATCCAGCAGAGCTCAGGATAACCTCTCAGCAATGTAAATACATGGCAGGGCCAGGGGCAAACCCACAGCTTCCAACACAACTGCCAGTGCAGGCTGCCAAGGAGACAGATGTTACTGCTACCACAGGAAAATATTTTCCTAAAGTTGCCCTCTGGCTCATTTGAGCACTGTTCTGAGAGCAGGAGGTGAAGTGGTCCAAGAGAGCTCGTCAGCTGTACCCTACTGTTTTGAGACTGAGTCCAGTGCTTCCCCTGAACTGTCTGGTACTTGAAACAGGGCTGTTCTCTCAGGTGCCAAATGTTAATGCTTCAAGGGAAAAAACAGGGCTATAATTAGTTATTTACAAATCCTGCACTTGAATGAAACAAAGCTGGTTTAGTGTTGTAATAAAAGCAGAGTAAAACACAGAGGATTTGGTGGCTTATAAATGAGGAAGGATTATTTTAACTTTTAGGAATCATAACAGAAACCCATGGTTTTGCAGAGACCCAGAGGAGATTTCAGGGTTGATATATTTTAGATAGTTTTCCTTACAAGAGATATATTTTGGTGCGATATATTTAGTATACACACTACATGTTTAAAGTATGAGGGGATTTATTTTTAACTGAGTATGACACTGCTTCTGGAACAATCTGCTGTATGTTTTTATTGGAAACATGGAAAGAGTGAGTTCAATGTAACACAGGTCAAGTCAGTACAATACTTGGTGATCTTGACAATTTCCTGGAATGCTGAATAACACTCTATTAACCCCTACATCGAAACCCATAGTCTAAATACATCACAGGAGTTCTAACAATATTTTTACCTTCTGACAGAGTTGCTGTTTTTTTGCAGAGAAATTCCATATAGCTGCATCTGTCAGAATTTGGAATGGCAAACAACATGAAAGTAACTAGCAAACCAAGAAAGTTGCAGATAAACTTCTAGGGGCAGATCCTAGAGCTGTATTACACTATGATATTGGCATGAGCCCAAATACTTCTGTGACAGTCAAGCAAATTCAGTTCCACTTGAGTAGAAAGAAGATTCATTTTCTAAGGGCAACTTGTCAACAAAAAAACTTACCCTTAATGAGAAAGGTAAAAGGGGACCCGACCCTCAGATGGAGTACACAGCTGATGCCTACTCTGATGCCAGTGGATCTCAGCAAAAGGCAGCAGCACTAGAAGATACTTGACAGATACAGTCTGGGCTGGCACACACTGGTGGGACAAGATGTAGATTCTCTGCATCAAACACTCTTTGCAAACCTTTGGGTTTGCTCCAATACATAACAAAATACTCTCTATTTTCCTGACAGTTCTGAAGTCTGGCATGCAAGCTTGGATTTGCAATACTAGGTGAGTTTTCACCATTGCCCCAGGAAGGTCCTGACCCATTTCCCTTTCACTGTAATTTCTCTAAGTCCTACCATTAACTGCTGTGAAGCTGTGAACATCTTGTGCATGCCCCAGGGGATAATTCAGACTTGAGGTAAAGCAAGGTGGTGGAGCACAAGCTCCTGATGGTGTCTGCTTTCATGGAGGCCTAGACCACTGCTGCCCTGCCTCACCAAGGACTGCAGGGTTTACCATTATTTGCTAATAAAACAGAGGCCAAAACAAACAGCACTGGAGTCAAAATTATGTCCACTGACATCTTGCCCTCCCTGTGTTCAGGATCAGGCTGTAAATGGGTGAAATGCCTCTCAGGCTGAGGTGCAGCACATCAGAATGCTTCCAGTAACTGATTGCTTATCACACTGCGGCAGACCAGAACCTTCACAGAGCAAGAGCCTCCCTGCGCGATGTTCATGTCAATCACTCTGCCACAGATGCTGCTGAACATTTGCTGGATACCACCAATCCAGGCTGTCAGTTGCAATTACTGAGTAAAAGAGGGAGTCTGCAGCAGAGGGAATAAAGCATGTTTGTGGGAAGGACCCCAAACAAGCTCCTGTTTGTACAACAGAAAATGCTGACGGCCATTCAGTAGCTGCTGGCATGCCTACAGATGTGTGCACACACCCCACATGCCACCTCTGGGAATTCCTAAAGCATGCTCAAACATCCAGTACTTCTGTTCCTGTATCAAATATTTTATGAGACACAGCTCCCTGAGAGACATCGAGTTTCAGTCACACGCACAGCTCGATTCCTGTTTCGCAGTGGTGTCCTCCCACTCATATAAGCAGAAGAGTGTTGGTGCAGAATAGCAGAGAAGTGAGGCAGGCATTACAAATCAATACCCTTGTGTTTATATCTTGCACTACATCATGACAGCTGTCCTGCTCTTTACAACTTGATTTTGATCAACATGTATCAAAGAAGAGAAGTTCTGCAAAGAGCTCTGCTTCCTATACCAAGGCAGCCCACTACAACTGTACATTAAGAGAAGGTCTGTAGGACTGTCTGTGCTTGAACTCAACAGTAAAAAATACAGAGTGTTGTAAATGTCTATTATGATCAGTCCATAAACTATAGTAGAGAGCAAAAGAGATAATGGGGGAGGAATAGCTCCAAAAGTAAAATAAAACAGGAAGCACATGAACATGGAACAGACATGAGGATATTTATGTCTCATAAATATTTAATCTTGATTCACTTTTAATCTAAAAGAAAAAATTAAATAAAATATGCTGGATTATTATAATTGCTTTGAAGTATTAACAAGGCCTGAATTAATTATCATGTATGTATTTTAGGGACCTGCCACAGTAAGCCATATTGGTTTTCATTTTCATTGAATAAACTTTGGTTTATTTTTCATTGTATATAAATTTCAGACAAAAAACATGACATGGAATAATTGATTGAATTTATTTAATCAATTCATTCAACTCATGCTGTGAAACCAGAAGCTTATAACTGAAGTATGCTTTTATTTAGCATCAAACACTACAGCTGCCTAACAAACTGTGTCAAATTGTTTTTTCAATTCACAAATGCAGTTGAAGCATTCCACAGCAATGTTCTACTCTTGCTAAGACCACTTTCCTATGAGTCCCACAATACCTGGATTTGCAGCTGCAGCCTCCCCCCAAATCCTGCATGCTTTTGCATACAGTACCTCAGATACTGAAGCTCAGCAGTGCTGAACCCGAGAAGGTGGAGCTGGGACACATGTCACAATCTTTGCTTCTTTCTTTGTGTCAGTGTCCCTCCTCTGCTCACTTGTGTTATTGAACACCCAGCTGATGTTCCCCACACCCTCACAGTGAGAGGCCCCGTTTTTCAGGAGACCCTTCTGTTGTGTTCCCATTCCTTTTGCACCACTCAGGTTCCCTCTGCCACATTTCTACTTTAATTTTCTTTGTATCCAAACTTTACCAACACATCAGGATTTTCAGGAAAGTTTTTTATATGTCAAGGAGTGGGAAAAGTCAAGGACATAATATTGTCTACATTTCTGAAGCAGCAAAGTGACCACCAATGTCAAAACAGGAAAGCAACTGCTGGGCCTAGTCACACCAACCTGAAGAAGCTCCAGCCAAAAGCAAGACAAGGTCACCAATCAGCCCTCTGTGTCTTGGCTTACAATGACCAGTTCCACAGACCTAAACAACCTACAGTCCTTACCAAACATTGTTTCCAGAGAGGAAAGAGGAAACATCCCAGAATTTTAGTTAAAAAACTGCACAGAAATATTAATAGACGAATCTAAACAGAGCAGCAGCATCTGGGCTAGGATTAAACTATTTGAAGACAACCCTCTTTTCACTAACAACATGCTTAGCAATACTAAACATAACCAAAAAAACAGCCATTGACAAAAACAGGAAAGGGAGCAAAATTTTGCTTTTTTTGTTGTGTTTTTTTGGGGTTTTTTTTGTTTGTTTTGTTTTGTTTGGGTTTTATGTTTTGTGGGGTTTTTAATTACTATTTATCAAACTTTGACCAACTTTGCCCCTTGGGCGTCTGGCAGCGGAAAAAAAAAAAAATTAAAAGAAAACCCACTGTACTTTCTGTAGTGAAACATTCGAAACACCTTTCCTTGCTGTCAGAAAAGCTGGCTGGCACCTCACCTGGTGTGCCAGAGTCCTGAGAACATCCTGCAGAGCAGCACCAATGGTGTCTCAGTAATGTTTAGTTCAGCATGGAGCAGCTACTCCAAGGAGACAACAGGGGCACTCACTGGAAGCAAAAACACTGCACAGCCCAACTGCTCCCCTTGCGACAGCACAGCACATCAGTGACAGCAGCTGCCAGCCTGGAAACACAGACAGGAGGGAGATTTAGGGAGATTATCTGCAGCTCTAGAACTACGTTTCCCCATTGATATACTTGGAAGTAATTAATAACACAGAATCACTTATGCATTGCCTGTGGGAACTGTGAAGAAATTAACAGAATCTTAGCAGGTATTTTCAGATATTTAGACTATACTTAATTTATTAAAGGATCATTTTACTGATGCTTTTAGCTTCACTTCTCAACAAATTTTCTTAATTTACATTTTGGCTCTGTTAAGAGGCTGATTTCATGTGACCAACTACACACAGAAATAATATACACAAAACAAGAAAAAAGCTCCAGAAAGGAAGCGATCACTTCAGGGTGATAAAATCGAGGCCAAGAACACAAGAAAAACCCTGTTTTCTTCCTGGTAGTTACTTTATAGTTGCTCTGCTTTGTTTTAATGCCTTCTCATGAAAGCTGTAAGTAATACAATACCAACCAACATAGCCAGGAAGAAAATGTTTGTAGTTTAAAGAACTATTTAAAAAAAAAAAGTGTATATACAGACATAATTGACATGTTCCAGAAGATGGAAAAAAGAGCAAAAATTCTCTCCCTTTTAAAACTATTATTCTTATTTTTAATTATTAGCATTATTATGATTTTATATGTTTAATTGTGTATATATATAAAATTCTGCTCTGTTTCAATAGGTCTGTCAATCATGAGGTATTTGAAGCACAGGTCTGTAGTTCAGCTTGTATGAGAGTTGTCTTCTGGAGACCCAGAGCACACAACCCAGGAATTAAAAAAATTTTCTTCAGCCACAAACTTGCCTGTAATCCCTGAAAATGCCCAGGATGCATTGCCTTGATCCTCTCACCTGTAGGACACAGCCAAGGCTGACCTACACCCTGTGCTGTTCCAGAAACACGACTGTCTCAGTAACATTTCAAACCTGCAAGAAACACATAAAACAGCTGCTAAATGATGTCAGGACATGCCACCTCTGGTGTATCCACCCTGGAGGGATGCTGGCTGGCTCCAGAGCACCCAGGCTGCTCTGGAAGAGTGGCCTTGGGAAGCTGGATTTACCCAGTAGTTTTTGCATCTCCCTGCACACAAAGTGTGGCTTTGGAGATGCTATTTTATTGACAGACTCCCCTTGTCCCAAGGTATTCAGAAAGGAAAGAACCAAAAAATGAGGCAAGCTCTCCTGGGAGAAAACTCAAATAAGGACAAATTCCCTCTTTCCGTTTCAAAGGAATTTTCTTCAAGTTATTTGATATGATTTCTGTGAAATGCAAGCAGAGATTTCAACATATTTCTTCTGAGAGTATTAGTCTCTCTGACAACTCTCTTACTCTCTCTCTCCCCTCAGATTTCCCCAAACACACGATGTGCAGTCATCGGTGTGCTAAAGTTAAGTGTTTCTCCCTTAGGTCATTATTTCCACTCTTTAATTGTTCTTTTAACCTTCTGTAGTATCATTGTTATCCAGACTGTGTTGGTGCTGCTTTCCAAACACAGATGAGTAACAGTTCCTGCCCTTAAGAGAGTATATTCTCGAAATAAACCTTTCCAATTCTCCACCCAAGACAAAACACACCAATTACAGCTGTAACAGTCTTCAAAGGTTTTTCAAAGTCTGTGAATTCCTGTTTCTGACATGAAGCCAAATACACATCTTTTATTAACGTAAAACTAAGCAGGGCCTTTTCCAAGAAACTGAGCTTGCACTACAAAACTGATCTTAAGGATGGGAACTTCCCCAGAAATAAACCACTTGAGTTTCAGACCTTTGCCATGCCTCACTCCCCAGGCACCATCTACCTCTGGAACTACGAAAGGATCTCAGTGCCCCAGCCCAGGCTGTTTACAAGCAGCACTTACATGGCATGTGTAGAATGGGTACAACCACCAAGACACTGCTGATGGAAACCTTTCTCATTTTACAGCCAGGATGCTAAAAGGCAGTTAGCATGCCTGTTGCACAGATCAGTAAGAGTGGAAAAGATAAAAGACAAGGCTTAATGAGAAGCCATGCAAAATCCCAACAGAAGTGCAAACAATGTAATTAATTAAAGCAAACCAATTTGAGCAAATAAAGTAGCTGAGAATGACTCCGGGCAGTCAATTCACTTTCTTATACTGAAGTTTATTTCCACAGCCCATTCACATAAGAGACTTTATTTGGTTTCTGTTCCCTGACATACTGCAAATTGGAAACCCCCCCAAGCTAATCCACACAAGAGTGCACTTGTCTGCAAGGAAGAGTCAGGAGGGAGGATTGCATGGGGTTGTTTAAAAAAAAAGAAAAAACAAAGAAAAAAAAAATTGGGTTAGGAATGGGTCTCATTCTGTATTTGTTGTTGAACTTCTGACCACAGAGATGTCTTTGGTGATATCAACACACTGTAAAACCTCTCTCAACCAAACTGATCTTTGATCATTACTTGTAGGTTGATGGCTACTTATTCTCCTGATTTGTTTTGCTAGTGTGTAATTTCTCCTAAACCACAGTGAAAAATGCCTACTCAAGCCATGGGAGAACATTTTCACAGCACTTAATGTGCAAAAATTTTACTGCTGAGCTTTCAGAGGCACTTAGTTCACCATGCAGCTGCTCACTAAACTGGGCTGCTGAACTGTAATAAAAGACATCATTAAGTGAAGAAGTTGATGAGGGGACTTGGCTCATTGGGCCAGTGGTTACAGTTACAAGGAACTTCTTGTGAAGCTAACAGATAGAAAATCTATTTTGATTTCTCAAACCAGCTTCTCTTGTCAAAGAGATAAACATGGCAGCTTCTAATAGTGCACATTTTCAGGAAGATCACATTTGCATGCACAGCCAACACTGACATCGAAAAATTATGCTACAACACTTGCTGGGATCCCACACGGTACTATACAATGAAAGTTCCGAGAGTTCCACTCATTGTTGAGAATTTACTCTGCAAATCCATTGGAACCTTGCAGTGCAGCCAGACAAATGCACTGAAACATTGCATTCCATTTCCAAAAGCAAGACAACATCCCTTAAAAGTTTGTGCTTCATTACTAAGGTACATCTCCAAGGCAGTAGTCACGGAGGCCATCAGACTCTCCTCCCTGCTCCACCTCCTCTGCTTTGAAATGTCCCCTCAGGACAGCCTGGCTGTCCCTTGCCTGAGCTGGTCAGGACAGCAAGCAGAGCAGGACTGTGCCCAGGTGTCCGTCACCATGAGAGGAAGTTACCACACACCAAACATTTTAGAAGCATTATGCCTGTAAAAACAGAGTAAAAACTAATAGATTATCTTACAATATTAAAGCAAATGTGTCAACAATGTAGTAACTAAATTAATCTGTAGAATAGGAGACAGATTCCTGGAAGACAAATTCCAAGTTTCCTTGAAGAAAGCAGACAAATCTGGAAATACATCCCTCAGAAAATTCTGCTTTAGACCTCCTAGTTCAACAACAGGTAAGAGTAAGTCTCTTTTCTTCTTTGACTCTGCCAAGAGTTCAAACTACACAACTCCTGGGGAGGCTTCCCATGTGCTTCATGTTCACAGGTTCCTCAGAGAGAAACCACTGTTCCAGAGGGACACTTAGCATTTCAAACACACCCTAAGGACTGCATCAACCATAGGACCATGTGACTGGTGGCATATGATTTGTAAAAGGTAAAGCCACAGAGCACAGCTATTACAGCTCTTCCAAAGAGTACATTTCAAACACTGAGAAATGTGTCCACACTCCATCTCTGGCTGATGCAACACACAGGAAGTACATCAAGAACGAGAGTTTTCTATCACCTTGCCTTAGTGGTGAGTGCTTTTGTGTTCAAAGAAGTTGAAATCCAGCACGTCTACAACTGAAAGGTTCTGCTCTCTAATAATATCACTGATATTATCTGTATGGTAAGTGTAAAAAAACTCCAACACTAATTAAAGAAAACAAAACCCTAATTTCATCAATTGCACAGGAAGCTATATGTTAATCACTAGCATGACAAAGCCCTGACCTGGGGCTGAGTCCCCAGCTACTACCACAACAGGCATTTGAAAAGATTTTATGCTTAATAAAGGAATAGCAGGCAAGAGACAGCCCTGCTTTCACACTTCTCTCCACTACTTGCCCTATGAAACACTTCATGACTCAGGCTCTACTACTTTCATTATTTTGCCGCCTCCTGTCATAATTTTAATCAGCAAAAACTAGATCATAATCACAGAACAAAAGGCACCGTTTTCTAGGAATCCATTTACCCATCTGCTCCAAGTCTGGTGACATGTCACTAACCTGTCATTAAAAAAAATTGCTTCTCATACTAGGTTATACATGACTCCCCAGTCAAAGACTACAGCAACTTGCATAAAATACACTGCTATGTTGTAGGAACCAAACATTGCTTCTCAAACAATTCCTTTACTATTTATATAAATTCCACAAATAATGCAAATTTAAGGGATGGAACCTACCCAGGGTGTTTTAAACAGTACATTTCTGAAAGAAGGGAATTGTGGGTCTACTACTGATCTTATCCTGTGGTATCACCAAGCACAAATGGCTTTCACAGCCCTTTTTTACACAGCCATGTCTAAAGAAACCTGTTCAGTCAACAGAATTAAATTTCTATCATCATAGAACAGTTTGGGTAAGAATAGACCATTAAAGAAAGTCTAAGGCATCACTGAGGTGATGCCAAATACCCATATCATGCAGGGATGCCATCTAATCCCAGACTTAGTCGCTTGGCATCAGTTCACACCAAGCTTTGAAGCAGAAACAACACAGAGAAATTACTTCTCACAACCAGCTTCCCAAGATTTTCTTCAAGCTAGGCTTTCATAAATAAGCCTATAACAAAATGGAACACAAAGCCAAGGTCATACCAGCACTATTAAAGAACAGCAACACAACTTTCTAATATCAGCTTTCATGCTGCAAAACACTGTTCTGCTGGCCTGAAAAAGATACAAATCTATATATGAAGATTTCTTTTAACATCCCTAGTTACCTGCTGCTTCTAATGAGAGATGCCTAGAATATTCACCAATATAATGATTTTCTGTACTTATGGGCAGGAGTGATGAGAGGATCAGAAGAAATTAACCACTGCAGTAACTACTGCAGAGCTTAAGGGAAAAAAAAATGCAGTCTGCTAATCACTATGAATGCATTGTAACACAGCAGCTGGCAAGTCCATGCATGGTGCCTTCCACAGGTTATGGCTGGGGCTGCTGCAGGTGCAATCTCAGCTCTGCACAGGCAGTGCAAATCCACCCAGCAGCAGGAATCTGCTAAGTAGGTTGGGTCATTTCTGCAGTGACTAGGCAGCAATCAGTGAAGGGTACCTGAAAATACAGCACTTGGTATGGTCCTAACTCTGGGAACTTAAGGATTTTCTTGTCTGATCTGGCTTCATGAATGGCAGGAAGAAAGACAGCAGCTATTGAAGGGAGGAGGTTTGAGTATCCTCCATCTCCTCCCCACTTACACTAACAAAGCCAATGCCATCTAGTGTTCAAGATACTGTGATGTAAAAAGTGGGCAAAGTTGTGCAAATATTGCGTGCTGTGAAACCTGAAAAATGAAACTTTTTCACTGGATAATTTATGCCTCTCATCATAAAGAGCAAAAGAGCAATTTATACTGGAAAGGTTGATTTTCAGTACCTGGAAATGTTCCCACACTTTCCTCTCTATAGATTCAGCAAAAAGTGTTTTTTTAATCTACCTCTTCATCCTTGTCTTTCTAAGCATGGCAGAGAGGGAAAAAAGTCAATAATGGGCAAATCCAGCACTCAGCTCTGTGAATGGAAAAAAAAAAAAAAAGCCTCAAGAGATTAATTCGATTAAACAGCAATATTCAAATTTAGCAAATGTGTACCATTGCAAGACCAGAGCAATTGTGTGCTGGATTTTCAACAAAACCAGGCAATAGACTCTATTCAAGGACATACATGCAGTCAATAACATCCATAACATGACAATACAGGACATTTAAAAAAGGCAAGACATAGAAAGTTTGTAAGTATAAAAACACACAACACAAGGTCTTTTTGTTAGGGAACAAGGAGTGAGTATCATCATCAGTGCTTTATAAATGCCTTCTGTTCAAGTTTGATATCACTTTCAGGGTGAGGGGATTTATCAGTTTGTTTCTCCAAAGCTTGTCCAAAGCTGGTATGTCTGGAAATGTGGTAAAAACAAACTTTGTTAAAACACTGCTTACCGAACTTATCTTACTTTCTTCTCTGAAACCAGAAAAAGCTGACATATAGAACAAAAAAAAAAATTGAATAATAACAGCTACAACAGAAGTGTTTATATCCACATAAAACCGTTTCAACCTAATTTTCCCAGAAAATATGATAGTAAATTGAAAAAAATACCCTGAAAAATACTTGTCAAGACATTTTTTAAAAATGCTGAACTTGTTCATGTAATGCAACACATATCACTGTACTCTTTGAAAGGGAATGAAAATATGTCATTGTTTCAGTAAAGGCAATTTCTTCTTACCTCCCCATGATTTCAGTACATTCAGAGATTTTGCAAGCATACAGCTGCAGCCTCAGTTTCGGTCCTACCAAGCTCAACCCCTCTCTTCAGAAGCTCCTGACTTTCAGGTCTTCCTAACTTTTCTTGCACATGAACTTTTAGGTAGAGAAACACTACCTCATACACACACATGCTTGCATGCTAACCCACCCAGCTGGTCATGTTTGGAGTAATGCATCATAAGAGCTATGGCGCCTTAACGATGCATTCCATTAATACATCATCAAAGCTATGACACTCTTATGATATATTAATCTAATACATCATAGCAGTGCTGTATCTTGGACAATGGATTACTCCAAAACATAGCAACAGCCAGAAAGTTCTCAACAGAAGTTTTGTGGGGTTTTCAACTTATTTACATTGTATGAGTTTGGGTGGGGTTTTTGTTGTTGGGTGGTGGAGGGGGGTTGTTCCTCTCCATCTTTTTAACTTCTCAGAAATAAGCTTTCACTAGGGACAGAAGGTCATAACATAAATATTGATATAGCTAAGAAGCTATTTCACAGTCCACTACCTAACCTGCACAACACCCTAACCCACAGTGTGGATCATTGTGCAAGGGTGCACACAGCTGGGGAGGAGGGGAGTGCTGGTCAAGCCTCCATTCTGCCCTGAAACCCCTGCACACAGTGATGGGGCATCACCCCTCTGCAGTCACACCCAAATGCTGCAAACAGCCAGCTGCTCCTTAAAGCCACCAGCAATGGCTCTGTAAAATGAAGGATTTCTTACAGACGACCTTACTCAAGGAAAGTATTGCCAGAAAGGTGTGGAATTAATTTTAAAAGAATTCACTAATTTAAATCTGTGCTCACATTTACAGTGACGTATCACAAAGTCCACCAAAACAGTGAGGTGGGCACTCATCACTTATGCACCTGGCACTACCCACTCATCTCCCTCCTCTGCTGGTAACCTATGGAGGAACTTAACAAAATGAAAATGCCATCTTTTTTGTTGCTCATTTCATGATATAGAACACAGACCATACTAGTGACATGTGGGTTATAGTACTAATAGAGACTATTTACAGAAAGATGGGGGGGAACTTCTTAAAAACAGAGGACTTGCACCCCGTTTCAAATTCCTTAAAAAAACTTCAACTGATCTGTAAATTCATCTTACAGATGAACTGTAAGATGTGTCATGTATTTCCAACTTTAGTTAGTGCAGATAGTAACACCAATCACCAATCAATACAGGTAATGCTGGTACAGATAAACCACTCTTTAATTTCTCTGATATAATACAGTTGCATTTCACTCTTCATATAGAATAGGTAGGTCTGCTCTTGCTGTTTACCTACAGGATTGCCAAAATCACACCAAAACCAGTCTGATCAATGAGTTTGTATGTCTACAAAATAAAGCAGATTATGAAGGCATGCATGTTTTGGGAAGGGATATTTTGCAAAAGTTCAAGGTCAAAAGCAGCATACACACTGGAACATAACAGAAGAGAAAGTACAAAAATGTAAAATGAAGTGCCTGCAGCAAAATAAAGACAGAAAGGAGAAAAGAGAATTATAGTCTGAGAAGCAAACAGAAAAAGTTAAAAAAATAGAGAGAAAAGAAAAAAATCCTCACAAATAAACTGAAGAAAAGCAATAAGGAAGCACCTTCCTCAAAAACCTTTTAGAAAAACTGTACCCAAGCAACATCCACAAAGGAAAACTTCAGCCCCTGTGTTGTTGTCACTCCTCTAGAATAAACAAAAGCAGAAACCAGAGTGTGGCTAGGAGCTCTTAGACACTTCAGTAACACTGAATGGTTTATCTGAAGCTCCCTCTTTCACATAAAGTCTTACAAGCTTTCAGGTATTTTGGTATTTGCTTGCCTCTGTTTTGAGGGACAAACAAAGGTTTTCTCCCTCTCTCCTAACAGACTTTGCAAGGCACAGGAGGTGTCACAGGAGGAAGCAGAACAGAGGACCAAGAGAACCTGTCACCCAGGCTCAAAGCCTGGTGGCAGAAGGAAGTTCCACACACAGGCTGCACGAGGAAAGGTGCCCATCGCTTCACAGACTACAGCCCCAAATCCTGACAAACCATGAAAATTATATGGTAAAAGGGAAATGAAAACTAATGACAGTTACTCAGTCATTCTTTGGGACTACAGAGCCTAACACACTAAGGTGAAAGCTTAAAAGCTTAGTCAAAAAATATTTTTATGGCCAAAGTTAAGTCTTTTCTCCTTTTATTAATCTGTTTTTCAATTATGTCATTTAAAGTACTTCAAAGACAATTATTGCCAAAAACAATAGTAAGATACACAAATCCTTCAGCTGCATTCCCTTTCCTCAGCCCCACGCTCCTTTTCTGGCACCAGAAAAGTTAGCTTAGACACCAGCCCTCTGCATTCAAAGCACTGCCCATCTCCTCAGGGCACAGCTCTTCCCATACAGCAAACATGCACACAGTTAATTTTAAAGCCCTCGGCTGAAGTTCCCACAAGCTGAGGCAAGGCCCATCCTCAGGGAGCTTCCTCCACTGCTCAACACCGTGCCATGTCCAAGGCAGCACATTTGTCCCACTAGAGAAGACAAGGCCTATTCCCACACCCCCGCCGCACTGCAGAAACTCCAGGCTCTTGGTGCTCCTGCAGCTCCTGCTGTGAGAGGTGGCTGCATTTGGCACATAGGTCACTGCTCCTTCACAGCTCTCTAGGCTTACTCCCACAGCCTGTGGTGTGTGCTGATGTGGGGGGATCTCTTCCAGCCCCTCTGGTGTCCTTTGTCCCTGCTTAGGGCAGTGGAGGTTACATGTGGCCACAAAGGCACTGTGAGAATGGCCAGAGCCCAACACTGACAGTGTTGGCAGTCCTCAACTTAGTGGCTCCTGGAGTGCCTTCACCTTCAGACAGCCTTGTGGAAGTCAGCACCATGTGCTGGCATTAGTGCCCAGCTCCCTGGGCAGCTGAGCCGACCTGAGACAATGTATGGGGAGCAGGAACTGCCAAGTAGGGAGCTGGAAAACAAGAGGAACATGGCTCAGAGTGCAGAGAAGACAAAAAAGAGACAAGAAGAAAATTCAGAGGCCTCTGACAGAAGTCCATGTTTAAAGTGTCCTGAGTGTCTGGAGTTAACTGCAGCTCTGGTATCATCTGTACGTAAATTAGCCAGTTTTATGAATGTCAACTTGTTTTTTCTGGATTTATCACTAAGATTGCCTACATTAGTGTTTTCAAAAAGTCAAATACAAACTGTAAGAAACACTGTTTTCCCTGCCTAGCACACCACATCTCTTACTATTCATGATAAATGCAGGATAAAGTACAGCATTACTAAGCTACTGTTAAGTTACTTTCTATTAAATTATACTTGTGTTCATTCTAATAATTTACAGGCAAATGTGAGTCTGAATTCAATTTTCATTTCCCTTCATTTGAATCCATTTTTTTTTCTTTTCTACACAGCTTTCTATATTTTCCCATAGTGCTGATCCTTCAGAAACATAAAATATAAGTAGTCAAAACATTACTGGAAGGGAGGGGGATAAATGCTACTCATATGCATTTGAAAAGTCACAAGTCTTTGCAGAGAAGGAAAAAATAACACACATTCACAGAGTAAGAGATTCATTAGAAAATATAACCAAGACAACAGCAAAAAGGTGCTTAATGTTCAAAGGGTGGGAAAGGATTCATAAAAATAACTTTTCTCATGTCTAAAGTCAATGTCCCCATAACAGAAAAAAAAAAAAAAAAAAAAAAAAAAAAAAAACCAACAACAAACAGTTTCATATAAATACAGTCTCTTTTGCCTGTAGGTCAAAAAATATTTCACCTGGATGAATCCCCTCTACAACTAAGGCAGGGGGACACACAACACACACAGAACTTATCCAACTTGAGTGACTTTCAGGAACATTTCAGAGTAATTTGGGCATTGCAGAACAGGAACGGAAAATAAACAGCCTCTGTATCCTACCTTGTCCAGCATTCAGCATAAATCACAAGACTAGGTGGTGCATAGGACCCTGCCCTTCCAGCTACACCTGAGGGCAGAGCTGGAGCAAAGGCTGCAGTTGAGACCTGTGCCATCCACCCACCAGTGGGCAACCAAGTCCTGTCCTCCATACCTTTTTCCTGATCCATCCCCAGCTCAGAAGATTTTTTTTCCTTGGTGAGCCACCTTGGTTAAAAGATCACTTCTCCACTGACTTTTGAAACCTGCTAACCGTCTGCAGGTCCCAATCTTGCTATAAATACTTTCTATCAGAATAAATACTAATGACAACATAACTCAGGACCTATTTGTGTGAAGGAAATGTGGAACAGATCAGATGCTGAGCTACTAACAAATTACTGTGTCTTAGGAGCAACAGACACTGCGTAAAGATCTTGAGCCTGAAACATACACTGGATAAACTAAAATTACATGAAAACATATTTTAATTATAAGGCACTAACCATAAAATATAAACACCTAAGTGATTTGCTGGACTGCCTTCCTGAAGGCACTGACAGGAGAGGTTATAGAGAAAATAACCAATTCACTTGAAGAACTTGAATAATTCAAAAAAGAATATCCCCCTCCCTTAAACATATTGTACAGTACACAGAACGCACAAATTAAATAGATGAACAGAAGGATTTCTATTTAGTTTTTAGAATAAAAGATGACCTATAAAGAAAACCTAAACATTAACCCAAGCACAGAAATAAGTTCTGCACATCAAGGGTGAGTGCAGAAATAACCTCTGGAAAACAGGGAATTTATAGCTCCTGCAGAATTCTCCCCCCAGTTTTGGGTTCGTACTTGACACTTTGAGTGCATCACGCTGGAACACGGCCGTTGCACTGAGGCAGCGCATAAAGCAAAGAGGAAATTGCCTGGTTTTTTCATCTGTAGGGCAGCAATGAAGATGATAATAGAAAGGAACCTTTAAAAACTGTGTGCCATACCAGAAAATGCACAGCTCTTACTAGTGACCCTCTGGGACATTCCAGTACATTAAGGAATATTCAGGTGTCTTTGGTGTCAATAGCAAACACTGAACTAGCTAGAGGACTTTATTTGAGCTACAAAAAAAAATGCTTTCCAGAGGGTTTTGGATTCATGCACTGAATTCTCCCCTCTTATGCTGGCCAGCTAGCAAGGGAGCACAAGGCTCATTTTTCAGTATGTTAGATCCATATGAAAGTATGCATTCTTGGTTATCTTAGAAGGATACTTGCACCATGCCACAAAACCTGTGGCCAAAACTTACTAATATTCTTAACAAACTATATTTAATGATTTTGAATTTGAAAGAAAATTCTACACCTTTTCATGAAGCCATCTATACGGCACGTATGACACCAAAAGATCAGCTAGTGACAAGAAGAATTTTACCATACCCTGTGAAACCTCATCTGATCATGCTGACCTGAGGAGTATGTTAAACATGGTGCCTTGCTTGTAATAAATTCTATTCTTAGTGCATTTGGGAGGAACACAGCACACATTAGAGGTCCTCAGAACCCACATCTACACCTCTGTGCCAAGGTACAGGAGGTGCTTCCTGCAAAGAAGCTCATCCTAAAGGATTCCCTCTTCAGTGGGAATGGTCTCTGTACATACAATAAACATCCTGTTCCTCTGCAGCCTGCACGCTCAAGGAACAAAGTTAAGCCATAAAAAGGTTTTGCTGCTCATGAAAGATTCATGTCCTGAGGGATGACACCAGACTGACGTGGCCAGTGGTCAGATCACGACTCTGGCCTGTGGCCACAAGCTCAGCAGCAGCAATGGGCCATGCAAGGCTTCCCCCACTGCAGTCACAGGCCCAGATCAGCACAGAGAAGGGGATGGGGCCTGGGGGCTATCTCCAAGCTCCTGGAGAAGCTACTGAGGCTTTCTGCATGGGTGTTTTCTGTGTTGTAAGCCCAAAGGGTATCTGTAACTGATGTACCACTGGCTCTGTGTTTTGTCCAGGCAATTTTCAAACATGACCTAATTTATACAGCAACCAGCTCAGGGAACTTATCAGACAATTCTGCTCAGACTTGATTAAAAATTGTAGCACAACTGGAACCTTCTCCAATTTGAATGGATTCATGCAATGTTAGTCAACTATTTCACTGGGCTCACGTGTAAATCTGAGGTTTTCTTTTAGGGAAGCAAATAAAGTATTTTTCCAAGATCCATTTCCTACTAATGCAGGAAAATGAGCAAATCATTTGTAAAAAATACAAAACATAAACAAGGAGAGCCATACAACGTTAAAAAGCTCTTAATCTGAACCACAATATTCAAAATAATTAACCAAAATGTTTCTAGTCCTTGTTATCCTCCAGGTAATTCAACACATATTTATGCATGCATTTATCCTCCATATAATTCAAAGTGTATCTGGTGCCAGCTCTCCCCACTGTCTTGTTCAGTTCACCACAGGAATTTATAACAAATTTTGCAATGCTTTTGACCTGTATCAGCTTATTAAACTTTTATGAAAAATCAATGGAGTTCAATCATGTTATGAACTGTTCTTCACACACATGTCAGTGGCAAATGGAGAAGTCAGAGAGAAGATGCTGAATTGGATGCAAGTCTCCATTCATATAAACTTACAAACGAAAATGCAAGAGAATAAAAGGCAACACTGGAGAAAAACAGGAGACTGAGAATTCAGAATCAGTGTTTTTGAAGGAGAGGTGAGTAACAAGTTACATAAATGAACTAAGTAATTGCATTAGAAGAGGTTTCAAATAGCCACCCTAACGAGGTGCATTTTGCTTCAAGGGGAAATAGGCAACTTGATCACATCACCACATCACTGGAAGAAAGGGAAAAGAAGATGGAAGCATACTTTCCCCTTTTCTTTCTCCCTAAGGTAATCCTTAACTGCACAAGCAGGGGACATGTTTGTGCCCATGTCTGGGCTGGTTCAAAGGACAGTGCTCTCCTGGCACACACTGCAGTTCTGCTTGGGAAAAAGAGTCCAGGCACCTCAGGAAAGACTTGACAAGAGTGAGACACCTCAAACACTGAGGGTAGGAGGAACACACATGTCCAGACAGCCTGGCATCACCTGTATCTGCCTGGGGAGCCCCATGAACACTGGCTTCTGTAGGGCTATGACAAAAATAAACCAGTAAACAATGCCTCTCCAAAAACTATCACCCCTTAACCTGGGCTCTGGACTGCAAGGCTACCATTGCTGACTTACTGCTTTTTCTCCCTGGAGTTTGGGCAGACAGACAGACTAATAGTTCAACTCCATGTTTCAGCTGCAGACACTGAAATAAATAACTAAGAGTCAAATTCTGCAGAAACTCTCCTGCAGAAGTTTCAATACTTTAAGGTCCAGTATATTGAATATCCAGTGCACAACACATTAAGCTTTAACAGAAAATATAGTGTCTCTTGTTTGTTCTATTTCTTTATTTTTCTTACCTATTGTTTTGTTTTTAATTTCCGTGAGTAAGCAGTATTGGTATCCTGCTGGCTTCCTGCTTAGCCACAGGAGAAGGAAGGGGAATTTTTGCAATAATTTAAAAATACACTGGAAGTATGAAAAGGTTAAGAATTCTGAAGAAAAAAAATAAACTAAACAAAAGCAAAGCAACCTGGAAAAATTAGCTTTTATCAAATGATCAGAGCAGATGAGAATTTTACAAAGAAGAGGCTGTCAAAATTGTGTCCTCAGTAAAAATATGCCTATGATATTTTAAAACAAACCTGAGAACATACCTTGTTTTGTTTTCCTTAGTTATATTTGTTTGGTTTTTGAAGTAAAATTGAGTGGTCTCCAGCAAGCCGTCCCGAGGCACATAGAAGTGAGATTATTATTCATGATTCTCATAATGCAATATTCTACTGCAAATGGAAGAGAAATCTTGGTGTTTATCACCTTGCCAAATCCACAGGCTGTTTGCTTTTATGCCAGTCAATTTTTTTTTCTGGAAAGAGACAGTCAAAATGCTTTTTGTAGGCAAAAATTCATTTTGTTGTAAGTAAAAAAAAAAAATATAGTGATATATAGTGCAAAACAAAAGAGGAAAACAAATACCATGTTTTAATACCATTTTCAAAGATTCAAGTATTTCCCAACATTGCTTTCACCTCCAAAATAAAGGAAGGCATTAGGCTCAGATTTATATTAATTCAATTAACTAAACCATCTGGAAAGCCTATTTGCATGCCTTCTGTATTTAATCAGAGCCCAAGACCTTTCCTGCTGCAAACATACCTTAGCAAAGACCTGCAGGTTAACTCAGCTAGAGTGGACAGGGGTCAATAGGCCAGCTTTGACCAGCAGCAGTGTGAAACTCAGGAGCTTCATGCAGAGCAGCACATTTTCATTACCTTACTCTGCAGTCTTGTATTTTTTACCTTGGCTGCCTTTACTGTAGGAAACTAACAGTACAACATATTGCAAAAGGAACTGGTAGCAGAGCTTAGCCTTTAACAAAGGTTGAGTTCATGCTGTTGCTGCATCCTCTGAAGGGAATGCTGTTTTGCTGTCTTCAGCCTTGATTACTGTGGGGAAAAGCCCTAAATGGGATATTCTTTTGGCTTGATAGACAAAACATGTGTGTTGATGCATCTCACAATGTGAACATGGTCACCAAGGGAATTGCTGCTTAACCCTTCTAAAGTTAACTTGGGTACTGCAGGGTGTTTTCATGATTTTACAGGTACTTAGAAGATCATTGAGGAAAAGCATTTAAAATGCTGTTTTCTGCAATTTACATCAGGTATACCTACAATGTAAGAAACAAACAATAAATTATTATAACAATAGAAAAATATAGACAATACTGACGTTACTCAAGATATAAATATTCTCATCAGATGTTATTTAAGAAAATTTATCAAGACAACAGGGAATGTCTGGAAAGTGCCTCTGACCACACTTTTGACTTCAAACAACATAGGAAACAAACCTGATTGCATTTAATGATTAGTTTAACATCTATTAAAACCAAATTTCCAAACCTCAGCTCTACTCTGTCATTAAATATAATCAAGCTCTGGGAGAAAAGGAATTCATTTAGTTGTGCACATGAAAGATTTTTTTGTGTAATGACTTTTCCAAAGCTAGCTTGTGGATTGGGAAGGTTTGTGTGGGGCTTTTTGTTTGCCTTGGGTTTCCTTTTTGTGGGGAGAGGGGGAGTTTTGAATGGGCACAAAGTTCAGAATGAAGATTTGCAGGTGTAAATCTTTGGTACTTAAGTTTCTAGAGGAGAGGCTGAGCCCACCTCAGAGCAGGGAGTGGAAACACCAAAGAATTAAGATGTCTCAAAGAGTCTTACACTAAATTACACAAATCAATGCATAGAGTTGCTTAGTTTCAGTCTCCTAAAATGGGAACAATGAGATTTTTGTGCCTCATACTGATATCATGAATTAAATTAACACCCATTAATCCTTGGGAAGTACTTTGATACTATACCAAAATGAACCATATTAATAAGCATAGGTAGCCTACCAAGTTTAATGCAGTTTTGCACAAACTGGGAAAAAGTGATCAAAGGAAGAAATTCTTCATTTTCATTACAGCTGCTATTTTTGCCAGTCTTTATCAGTAAGTGAAAGGTTATATTATTTGATAGTGTAAAGGCCAAAAGGACCATTAACTTTGAAATGAGGCCAATTGACTCCAGCTGAAGATCATGTACAATTCTGCTCCCACTGAGTACAATGAAATATGGCTCCTCCTAATTCTGTCAAATTTCTAGAAAAGCTGCAAAATGCTCTCTTTCTTCCTTGCAATTATGCTGATTCAACATACTATGACTTTTTATTACACACTCACTCTGCTCATGCCATATATTAATTATTTTATGGATTCATTGTTAAACTAATAAAATCCCTCAATAAACTAATAAAATCCCTCAATATGGCCCTTTTATATCAATCAGTGTAGCATGTGTTAAAGATCTAATTTCTAGCTACAGTAAAGCAACAAAAGAGATGGAGGGAGGAATATGGAGTTCATTGTCAGTCATTTTATCACATTTGCTTGGAAGTAAGGCCTAATTAGCAATCTCCTTCCTCAGTAACTACCCTTCTTTAGCTTTTAAACCAAGCATACAGGCCATTAACAAAAGCTTTTTGGTACCTATTAAGAAAGCTCATTAAATTAGTAAAACTTTACCTTTAAAGAAAAACATGACTTAGCCAATGCAGAACAATTCTGACAGCCCTAACCTTGCTATAATCAAATTTTTTTCTCCTTGTGCTCAAATTTAAAGGGAACGGACAAAGCACCATGAACTGTCAGATCTCTATGGTTTCAGTCCACTTTATTGGATGGGGGAATTAAAAAAACCCAAAAAAACAAACATTACTACTTAGGAGATATACCACTGAACTATAAAAAATTCTTACAGTCTGTCAATGGAGGAGCTTCGTAAACATACCAAGCAAACTGCTCTTCTAAGAATGTCACTTTATGCTGAAACATGTTTAATCTTATGACAGATGGAAAAATGGAAATGTGTAATATACAAAAAGCTTATTTTTAAATTACTAGACCAGGTTTCAATTGCTGATAACCTCAGGTCAGATATACAATAGGCCAGTCCTCTGTGAAGCAGTAAACTTGGCATCAGTTCTCTACATTCAGGCATAGGCTGATCAGATTTTGTTTTGCAAAGGCCATTTAATTAGTAATATCAGTAACTCTTACTACCTTAACATTATCTTCCTTTAGCTAATGATACTGTCTTGCATGTGTTAAATAAAACAGGAATTAACAAAATTCCAATGGCTTACTTAAATGACAAATAACAAACCATTTTAAGGAAGAAATCTCCTAGGGAGTGCGGAAAAACCTGCAGCTGAAGGCGAGCGAGTCAGGATGTGTAACTCTGCACAGGCATAAACAGGAAACGGAGCAGCTTGCCTTTGGATTGACAATCTGGCTCCAAAAGGCTCATCTACACTGGGCACAAAGTTTGACCCCTGTCAAACATGAAAACCATGGCTTTGGAAGAATTTTCTGTCCTAATACTTCTCAGGGTTCCCTTATATAAAGTAAAATATTTCTTTCTCTATCATTCTGCACGATCATGGAAAGGTCTTGCTTAGAGAAATACTGAAGATTAATGATGTCATCTTTATTGTAAAACATTTCCTTATGCATCCACTTCCTACAGTTTTGGCAATAAACTCCCTGGGATGGAAACACCAGAGATTAATCATTTTGTAATGCAGAATAATATTCAGTTTTTTTATTGTCATGTTCCAGCATAACATAGGAACTAGCTTTACTTTCCAGAAAAGAAACCTCAAATGCTATGCCTTCACTTCCACCAGGACTTAACCCTACTTCTTCTATATATTCCACAATTCTGATGCATTGACCCCATAAGAATTGAACACTGTGCAACCTCATTATGCAAAACCTTTACCCTGGTGTTTCCAGAGTGTGTCCTGCACACAAACTCACCGTAATGCCGGGAGCTGATCTCTGTGCAGACAGTGCTGTTTACCTACCAGGACAGGAAAATTACCAAAACCACTCAGGACAATAAGGTGAATCACAGACCTTTCCTGACAGAGAGATGGATAGGGCCCCTTCCATTAGATTCCAGATAATGATGTCTGTAAGGAGTCACTTCATCTCTGAAAACAACAAGAGCATTGTGGAACTTAGTGGAAATTCAGTATCAGCTGTATCTTTATACCTAAGGATGCTAGCCAAGACAAGGATTTGGTCTTTGTACAACAGAGTATGGAAAGGAGATCTAGCTATGCAACAAAAAAATAATGAGAGGAACATGAAAAAAAGGGGAATTTGTTCTGGCTGTCTGAAACACTTTGAGGAGTGGGAGGGAAAATCCTACAAACAAGACTTTCAATTAAACAGCCTAAAGTTAAATATTTAAGAAAGCTCAGAATGAAATGGAACTAACTTTAAAAATTTTGCAAATCAAATTTGAAGCTGGGAATCTCACATTCAAAGCTTCTGAGAACAGGAATTAGCCTTGTATCAGCTAGAACACACCAGGAAAATTCACTATTTGCCATATCCCCTTTGCAACTAATAGTGAAAACAGATAGTAAAATTTAATATTTTTCACTTACACTATGGTCACATGCTGTTGTCGGAAAGGAAATAGTTCTGTAACACAGTACATTGTAGTATAAGTACCTCTGTTTTGTCAGATTTTAAAAACACCAAGTAAGATTCAGACAGCTTCAACTGTTCATTCATACATTTACATCTTCAAAGATCTTCAAACTGTAAACACCTTAGAAAGAATATTGCTAGCATACCCCATATAGACCTTCAGAACATGCTTGCAGTAGCCCTGTTATGGTGCTGTAGAGCTCTATTTATTTAAAAACCAGAAAGTGTGATGGGATTTCTCTCTCAGAAGAAATAAGCATGTTTTTGTCCATTTTGTGAAAGTTAGTTCTACAACTAACATGCAGGTGGAATGACATATGCTGGGATAAACACCACAGAGATTACAAAAAGGTAGTGAATGCCAATATTAGATTCTTGTGGTCTAAAAATGTTTTTCAGGTTCCTTTTTTTCTATTTTGTTATTTTTAGCATGGTGACCAGTAACAGTTAGATGAACAGGGTGAAAAACAAAGAAAAAGGTCTTACCTGTAAAAGGATAGCGATTGAATTTGTTCTTCTCTAATGCCTTAATCTGGTACTTGGGGGGAGAAGGGAAGACTAGTCAGATTTCATTTTAAAATTAATTGAAAAAACAGTTGGTTTTTATTTTGCAAACAAATACTCCACAGAAAGACAACAGCTTGCATGTGATCTTTCACTCATATATTTGAAAAAATATTGTATCTCTCAATTCTTTAAATCACTGCAATTAAGGGATATTTTTAGTGCTTTAAGCACTTTTTGGTCCTTTTTTTCAAGACCAGTATATGATTAAACAGAAACCACACTTGCAAAACATAGCACTGTTTTGGAATGATTTCCTCATTCACAGTCTCCCTAAGAATTTTATTGCAACCTCATGAAAAACAATAGTCTGATCTAAGCTTGTGTCCCACCAATTAATTTATTTCAGCAAGCAGAAGGCAGGGATGTGGACTTCCAGTAAAGCGGACACCAGGAACAAGGGTCAGAGGAAGGAGGTGTAAAATGTCCGTTTGTCACCTCCACGTGCTGATCACTAACAGGACAGCAGGAGATCCCTCCGAGTGTTTCAGGGATGAAAGCAAACCACACCACGCACCAGCACCTCCATCAGCTGGCCAGGGAGCAGCGGGGGCACCCTGTGCTGGGACAGTGACACAGCCCAGCCTGGCAGCCACCAGCTGTGTGCCCGACAGGCACAGCACGGGTGGGACATGCATGTGCAGGGGGGAGGCACTGGAAGGAGGCTACCGGGGGGCAGAAAAGCAAGGGGAAATTAGATGGGACAATCAATTACAATATTTGAAAGCATGCAATTAGCATACAATGACCGATTTCCTATTTAAAAGGGGAAAAAAAGTTCAGTGGCATGTATTTCAGGCATATTCAGAATGTTATTTTAACACATAAGCAACAATAGTTTAGAAATCCCTGCTCCGAACTGAGGATGGAGCTAAGCACCCCAGTAGTGACACAATATAAACTTCAGCACATGAAATACTGGAAGTTGATGTAAACAGCTTTTAATAGCAGTGAACATTTGTTGGCTTTGTTTAGACCATCTGGATGTTCCATTGTGTTCAGTGCAGCACCGACTGCCGTCGGTGACAGTTGATATATGTTAAGTACAAGCAAAGTGCCTCAGCCACTCCAGGGACCCCGAGGAGAACTTTGCAGGGTTTGTGGAATACGCTGTCAGCCCGCAGCGCAGTCGCCTGCATCCTTAATGGCTCGGGGCCAAAGTCCTCTGGCTTTTTTTGCCTTTTTTTTTTCTTTTTTAATCAAAGCAGGGTTTTGCTTTTAGTGTTTGAAAGGTTAGGAAAACTATGCCAAAGTTCTTCCAGGCAGCTTGGAGAGCACCAGCTGACAGGAACGATTTTCAATACGGAGCAAAGAATAAAGAGAACCACTAATCCTGAGAGATTCCAGATTTCACTCATTTTACGTGCAACGTGGCTAACAGCCATGGGAATGCCACAGAAGAAAAAAGTTACTTATAAATGCACTAATGTAATTGTTCTGAAGAAAAGATAGGAAATCAACAGTTAGAAGCACGGAGATTTTCCCATGCCTATCCAATAATATACTACCTTATATACTGCCAACATTTTGGATAGTTGGCAACCAAAGCTGTATTTCAGGTACTCTGGCCATTTCACATTTAAACACTGACTGTGAAATGAAAATGTGATTGTGAAATGCTTTGACTCCTGAAATTAAAAGTAGAAATTATTTTTATTATTATTGTTGTTGTTGTTATTATTACTACTACTGTTCTGCATCTTGACATAAACAGCCCTTCACTTCAGTTTTATACAACTAATACTTTTGGAAAGCAGAAAAGGCAGGAATCTGAAAGATTATTTGGATGCATTCACATACCAAAGAAAATATTTTCAAATCTTGGGTAAAAAGCTGAAATTGTTGCACTCAGCCTTTTCTTATGATGCTGATCATACAGTGCAGAACTGGTTTTCCACCCGGGGAAGTATTACTATTTACTAAATCACATGAGATATTTGGAACACCAGTTAAAATATCATTTGATTTTTAAATCTCAAATTAACAGGCACAAATGTATTGAAAAACATGGGAAAAAACCCACCCTAAATGGTCTCAGGATATGATCTTCTTTCTCTTTCACTTATATTGTTACAATATGTCACCTTTTTTTGGCACTGGCTTTTTCCTGCAAAGTTTAGCTGTTACACTTGTTTGACTCTTACAAGCTGCTGCAGTAGCCTATTTATCCCCCAGAAAGGTAGCACACAAGCAGCAACACTCCAAGGTTTCCACACTATACCTCAGCTCTGACAGGGGCTGAGAGCACAGATTAGTTTCCATTCTGCTTTAACAGCCTCCCGAAGGCTATTCCAAAGGGTACCAAGCAACAGTGGCTGTTGGAGGTATCCATGTTAAACCATCCTGCAAGGATGAATCTTCACTTTGAAGCTACCAAGCAAACACTGTGTGCATGGCAATTTCTGTTGCTCTGCAAATAACATCCTCTTCCCTTTCTTTCAGTCTAACCCAAAAGAAATCACAGGAACAGGAATAGAAATACCTTATTCTTCAAAAATTACAGAGAAACCCTCCAAATTATATTTGAAATCTACAGAAAATTGTCCTGCAAATTATATGCATAATGTCATCCTTTTCAAATGTAACAAAAAGAAGCAGTGTTTGTGAATGAAGTCAGCAAGTGATAGATTCATTATTTAAAGAACGCTCTACAGAACTTCAAAAATATCCACATCTTTCAGAATCAGGTAAAAAATGTACATGATCAACACATTCTGCATTCAAGCTCAAAAACATCATCAAATTACAACATTCAAATATAGACCGCTACTACTGCAAAGGAGTCACTACAGCTGGAGTTAATAATATCCAGCTCATTTATAGTGCTCACCTAAATCAATGGGACAACTCAACTCATCCAGCTGGATTTCTGCTACACGACAACAATACACCCACACTTCCAATGTGTAGGTAACTTCCAAACCTTCTCTTCCATTGTTGCAATGTGCTAGCTTTTTATAATTCTGCAACAAGAACAGTTAACACAGGATTGCCTGTTTTCAACATTATTTCCATTTTGGACAGATTTTCAAAAGCATAATGCACAGCTAATTAATCATTAAGAAATTCCTATCTCTTTGTGATTTGAATTTACAATTATGCTAAGACTTCAAATAATTTTATTAACATTAAATAAGTGCTGCAAAACTAAGAACTGCAAACACTAATTTTTATCTAATTTCCAGAAAGATAGGCACAGAGAAGGCAACTTAGTCAAAAGGTATATGATGTCTACCTGGCTCCCTTCCAGAGAACACCTATCCCAGACACTGCTTGTGCACTACCTTTTTCCAAGTATTACCTCAAGTATTTCTTTTCTTTCATATCCCCCCTTTTTCAGTGTAAAGCCTCTAAGGCTCAAACTGACAGTTCAATAAGACCTGGCCTGAGCTACAAACACATCACATAAGCTTCCAGTTAGTGACAACTGCAACTCACCTGTGATGTTAATGGTATCTATTTATTTACAGGTGGAGAGGTTTATGTTCACATATTCTGCCCATTTTCCTCTGCTGTTCCAAACAATATCCTGTCCTTAATTACATTACATCCTTCTCTCAGTTTTTTACTCCTATTTTTTCCCTTACACTGCCTAGTTGACAAAACAGCCCTGCAAAGGCTTCATAACCACAGGACATCCCTGTACTGTACAACACAACTAGAACACACTGTTATTGTCTGAGCATACTATTAAGGTTAAAGAACATTATCAACCAATTATTATTATATCAGACAAGAAATCTATGGTAAATTAATAAATCATGAAATAATTTGCTCTTTGAAAACCAATATAATCAATAGTTCTCTTGCTATTTTATACAATCATGTAGTTAAGCAAGAGAAAAATGCAGACATTATTAAAATGTCTTATCTCAGAAAATGCCAACGTTTCTGCTTTGTTTTTGGAAGAATGCAGTGGGTATGGCAAGTTTAACAGCATTCACACACAAAATACTTGAGGATTTAATCTTTTGTATTTTTGTAGCAATGTAATATTACAAAAGAAATTTGATTTTATCAGATTCAGAAGAAGTTATTCAATAAATGATAAATGGATGTACTGTAAAATGTAATGTCACCTAGTTAAAAAAGAAAAGAGAGAGAAGATGCTAATTCTGCTGATGAAGATATTGTTTTTCCCCTCTTGTGCCCTATTCATTATGCAAGGCTGCAGAATATGAAGTACAGTGTGTGATCCGGGCAATCTAATGATCTCCCACACCTGCTCATCTGGTACAATTTTAATTAACACTCCAAGGAGGTTTGTCAAGAGTAATCAAAAACATTGTCGCTTATAAAGCTGTGGCAAGAAATCAATAGTTTTCATCAGAAAAGGTAAGGTCTGGCATAACTGAACCATTTAATTGCTTCATTCCAATAAACAAAAACTGCACATTTTAATGACTTGATTTTGGAGATCAATATCTAACCACATATTGCATTGAACAGCAACATGTGGTGGGATATTCACAGCCATTTTAATTCAGAATGAAGCATTCCTCTCTTTTTATTTCATCTGGAATGGCAATAGGTTGCTGAGCCTATGCAGTGCTATGATTTATATCAAATGAGTGACCTCTAGGGCCGTAAGACTAGAACGGGTGACTAGTTCTCAATGGTAAGCTACTGGCACTTGACAAAGTGCATGAAGCAGAATGAATTTACTTCTCTTTTCCTCAATCATCAACAGGCTCTGCCCTGACCCCCATACTGACTCCTATAACAAGATCTCCTGTCTCTGACTGAAAAATTTACTGTCACGTCTACTTTTCATTGAGCTCAAGTGAGTACTTCTGTCACCTTCAGTGAACTGAGTCCGTAAAAGATTTAACTAAACACCAGTCACACTTAAAAAACTAAGCAAGAACAACTCACATTAAAAAATAACACTTTTAAGCACTTCTATTTCTTAAAAGTGCAGGAGCTGTGCCTTTTTTATTATGGTTCTGCTTCTTCAAGTGTCTGTCATTAACCTGTTAAAAGCTACTGCTCGACAAAAAATAAATTAAAGACCCATGGTATAATGCAAGTACCATAACATTAGTAAAATCTATCAGGACTGGAACACTCCTCCTGGACACAAAGGCAGCCAAAGTTTAAATGCTTGTGAACTATGAAAGATTCAACATGGAATTTTATACATGGAGATAATACCTATAAAGCACACCATCAATTAAATTAATTATCAGATTTTTATACAGTGTACAGCATCACCATGCTCAAAGATATTAACAGAATTGTTTTATTTAATTTTAAAGCAGTATTTTCAAAACATTTTTTCCACATACTTCCAATAATAACAGCATGGAATACTCAATGCCTAGCTACATATAAAAGCAAGAATGGTATATCTTAATAATTTTAACTAGTATTTTAACTAGTATTTTAACTTTATAAACTAATAAAACCCATCATTGCAAAAATCCTGTCAACAATAAGGCAATTAAAAGAATGACATTTGATGGTTTATTCCAACATCTCACTAAAGCCTTACACAAAATTTTCACTCCCTCTTTAATTTTCAATTCTTCTACCCTCCCTGCTTCACAGCTTCTGGCTATTGGCTTTTACAATCTGTCCCTAGGGAGCCAGGAGTTATTACCCCTGTCGATGGAAGAGAAAGGGATGTTATTCCCCTGTCACCCTCTCCAGCTCCAGCAGATTCCTAGCTCTGATCTATAGCCTTCATTGGAGAAAAGCGTCTGACATGCTGTTAGTTTTCAGCCCTGTCAGATCCGTCTACCCATGCTACTGGCATTACTTACTGGAGTCAGAGTCACAGGAGTCAGACCAAAAATTTGAGAAGAAAACACTATATCCACTTCTATTTGAGTAAATAGAAGAGAAAAATGTCTACTGCAAAGCACGCAGGGTTTCAGGAGGCACTGTGTGGCATGTACACTTTGAATCTGAGCTTAGAAACACCTAAAGTAGCATCTGAAATTATTTATGACTGCAATAGAAATATTGCTTAAACTAGGTGGGACCAGATAGACCCAAAGGATACAGAACCGTCAGTGAGATGGACTTAAGTAAGTTTAACAGTTCCTTCAATGCTGTTTTAACAAACTACTGCTTAATTTTTTACTGCTCCGTTTTAATCCACATTCACATGACTCCTACATAAAATGGGCAGGGGAGAGGCAGCATGAGATGGCTGTGACTCACTGTGTGCTGCCTGTCATCCCACAACACAAATCTATACACCAGCATTTTGCATCATCTTACAGGACTCCAAGAGTAAATTAACTTTTAATTGTAAACAATCTATAAGATGACTGTATAGATGGCTGCTTAGTTCCTCTTAATTCACATGCTCAGCAATACAAACTGATCTCTTGCCTCAACAGCTGCCCAGCAGTGGAGGGCTTGGCTCTGATCTGCACTACCTTCTCTGGTCACTTCTCTCATTAGGCTACAGCCAAAAACATCATGCTTGGTGTCAAGCACAAGGTGGTGTTTGATCCCAATACACACAGCTATTGCTCACACCATCAGCATTAGTGATACAGGCAAAGCTGGGAAGTGGAAGTCCTGCTGCAGCAGCACTCAACACCTCTTTGGGCAGATAGGAGCCATCATGTCCTCCTCACCAAGCTCCTCTGGGAAGAGCTTCTCAAGTACCTGTTTGCCATCTCTCTGCCTTTTTTTTCTGCCCCGTTTTCCTTTCTTTTTTCAACAAGGTCATGGAAAGAACATGCTTCCCCCTCACATTTTTTAGAGCACAAGCTTCTACCTTCCATATTTCACCATAAGCAAGGAGGGAAGGTACTGCTGTTTTCACTTCCCTTCTCTCCCCTGTACTCAATAAGAAGTAGGAGCAAGTGAGTTATTACTAGAGCAGATAAGGGATTGGAGTCAAGGCAGTGACTGTAGCTGGCTTGGGATGAGAGCTACTGGACACTGTCCAGGGGGCCATGAAGACCAACAATATCCTGGCCTATATCATCAATAGCATGGCCAGCAGGACCAGGGCAGTGATTGCCTCTCTGTACCCAGCACTGGTGAGGCCACACCTCAAATCCTGCTTTGGGCTGCTCACGACAAGAAAGACATTGAGGGGCTGGAGTGTGTCCAGAGAATGGCAACATAGCTGGGGAAATTAACAATGGCTGGGACTGAGCTGGAGGCAACCAGAACAAGGAAAGAAAAGGCAAGAGAAATATGAAAATATGTCCAAGGAAATTTAGATGTCATCAACATGAAAAAACAATTCAAATCTTCAAATGCAGAAGGCAGCCACAGAGAAAGCACAGGAAGAAAGGATGAGAATTTGGAAGAATTATCGCAGAGAAGACTGAACAGGAACAAGTAACCATGAAAATGAAGGAATGTGCAAAGAACAATATAAAAACATTGACTGCCACCTGGAAGCCCCAAGATGAAAGTTTAAAAAGAGAGGGAACACTGATTGTATTTTTTTAAAAAGAGTGCAAAGAAAACCCCACCAAACAGATTTTGCCTTCAGGAACCTGTTATTGACTTCATTCAAAAAAAATGTGATGGTGGTGAAGAGAAAATCTGACTATTCACCATGCAAAACTTACCAAGAGGAGAAGCAACATTAAGTGCAGAAGAGGCTTGTTTATGTTTGAAAGGTGTAGGAAGGAAATAGGAAAATATCTGAAAGCATTCATGAGGTCAAGAGATTTCATTCTTTGGAAAACACAAAGTATACTTGAAAGAGCATGGAAATTCCCTTCCATGAATTTTATTCTCCTTGTAAATCCCCTCCTGTATTACTTTAGCATAACAGTGGAAATAACAAAATCTTAGAAAACAGCAAAATCCCCCTGTGAACACTGAGTATTCAGCCACTTCATGGCAGAACACAAGGCAAACTCAAACTACACTTTTAAAAAAGGTTGTAGAGGTCTCTATTTCTCCCATCTAGACAGTTTTCTTCCATTTGAGTATAATTATAACCACCTCTGGGGTTTCTCTCCTCATTTTAGCTCTTAACAATGAACTAAAACATCTTTTGTACATTCAACATTAAAAATACACTACATCTCAAAGTTATATCTCAGGTCTAATTGATTCATTTCAGCTACTCTAAACACCTAACAAATTGCATCCTCTCCGTTCTGCGGTGACACGGTGGAGTCTCCTGGAGATGATCCTGACCAACCCCAGCTGTTGTGCCCAGCTGCCATTAACGTTACAGCTCCAGCACACCCACATCTATAAAGAACGGGAAATTTAAAGCTCCCTTTTAAGAGAATATCAGGGTAATAAAATTCAAATCCCATACTCTAAATCCATTTCTTATCAGCCTTTGTAAGTTACGAAAAAAAAAAAGCAGGTGATTACAGTTGGAATTAAAATTGGGCTTCTTCTTTAATCCAGCAATAACCACCATATGCTGCATTATTCTAGAAGGAACAAAGAATGGATGCATCTTAAGCTCAGCAACACATCATATTAACCCAAGTGTTTGTTTTCACTTTTTTTAATCTAAAAAAATACCCAAAAAAGTAATTAATAGATAGCAAATATAATTTTTTATGTATGCTTGTTGGGAACCTTACTTGTACCTTAGAGAGCACCAAATCAAACTATTTTTATTCTTTCCACATGCATCAAAGGACAAAGGATGGTAACAAAAACTCTCCGTTTATTCTGCAAATATCACAAGAGACAGTGGTTTCAAATACATCCTCCTTGTTCAAGACCACAGGAAGTGTTTCACCTTAATTCAGAACCCCACAGCACTGCAGAACCAGCTGAAGTAATTGTAACTGTGGTGGGTGGATGGCAGAGAGAAGTGAGACAGATCAAAGGGGTCAGAAGGCAGAAAATGTGGCTTAATATGTTATTTGATATTTAATGGTGTATGCAGTGAAACTCAGGACACTTGACTGAGAAATGGAGAGAAGGAAGGCAAACCCTTTTTGGGGAAAGCAATCTGCCTAACACCAACAGGGCTGGCATGTCTCCAAATGAAGCGTGGCAGGCAGTGCAAGAAATGCCCAGGACCTGCCCCTCCTGTCACAACCACCAATATGCTTCTGGTGAAGGTAAATTGTACTGGGGTGTGAACCATCCCTGCATCCTCTGTGCCCTCACACAACTCCATCCAGGAGAGCTGTTCTGCAATCCCTAGACAAAAAAATCACTAGTGGTTTCACTGTTTCAGCTCTTCAATAGCTCTCAGAACAGGCTGGGAGATTTCACATGAAACATGCATCCTTTTAAAAGGAATGGGTCCTCTTTTCCCCTTCAGAAACGTTGTTACCCTCAGATTACAAGGTCTCTGCAATATTACTCCACCAAAGCATAACGTCTGTGTGATAGCTACGCTAATTACCTTAAACCTCTGCCTAATGCTGCAACTTCTGTAGACAAAATTACTTTGGAAATAGTCTTTATATTTGATGTTTTGGTGTACAGATGGGAGAAGTCAATCTATTCCTTAAAGTATTGTTATTTGGAACAAATTATACAATGGTCTATCATTTTTTATTACTCTTTGATCAAGCCAGTAATATTTAAAGCTTTACTTATGCTTTTCCAGTAAGAAAAATATTAGTATAGGGTGAAGGTTAAATTCAGCTTGTATGCCCATGTGAAGAGATATTACTGTTGTCTCATAAAGAAGATACATAATTAAGCCTGTGAACTGCATGATCAGTTCCATCGTTGCAGAAGGGATTTCTGAAATCTATATTGATTTTTGCCTGTGAATCTGCATTAGCCTAATCCTCATATACAAGCACTATGAATCCACAAGGGATTGATTTCTTTCCTCTGGTCCACAAAAATCTTACAGCTGATTATTTTTCCTGAAAATTGATGACAGACCAAGGTGTTTTCCAAACACCATATGTAAAAAGTACAAGTTGTAGGGGAGCTTTCTGCTGCAGATCCTGATTTGAATATGTGATCATTGCTTTCAGTGCTTTGCACAGGCAGGTCTTTCTTTGTTTATGTTACTTTAAAAGAGATTCAAAATCAGTTCCTCAGAAATTAGATTAACTTTGGAAAATTCTGGCAACCTCAAAATGACAGTGAAAAGTCTCTGACTAAAACAGGGACCATAAAGAATAATAATGCTGACTTCCTAACAGTAGCCTTCATACCACACTCAATAATTTGAAATTAGTTTTCTAGAAGTCAGCATTTTTTACTTGAAAACAATTGCTTTGCATCCAAAGTTTTCAATTTTGCATCTAAATACTTATCTCGGTATATGTACACTCCTTTTCTTTCTCCCACACAATTGTTTTTTTGGGTTGTTTTTTTTTTTCTTTTGGTTGGTTTTGATTTAGTTTTTAAGACACAGAAGCTGACCTGTAACTACAGGGAACCCAACACATCTGTGAGAAGGCTGACAAAGAAGGGAAGTCAGATGCTGTGATAGAAATTCATTTTACAGTTCCTTTAGGAATCTAACTCCAAGAGGCAGCATGTGTTATTAAAAACAAACTACTTGCGGTAAAAATCTATTTCTGGGGATTGTTTACTGAAATGAAATGTTTATTTACTAGGGCAGTATTTAAAGCTCCACTGATAAGTGCAAATTGTTCCTGAAAAGATACAAAGGTGTAATAAAATGCAAAAGGGAAGTGGTGGCAATATTAGGTTGCGCCAATTCATTTCCAGCAATTTCAGATTTCATTTATGTAAATTAAAGGAAATTTCCAGCAACAGGGAAAAGACGCTTGCTGTGTTTGCTGTGGTGTAATTTTCAGCACTTTCAACTTACTTCCTCACAGAAGGTTCAAGATTATTTTCGGGACTATTTTATAACTGAGGCTGAATAGACCAAATCATGACATTGAAAAATAGACTTAATTATTCCTACCAAAAAAAATTCTTGACACAGGTCCACTTTGTATCAGCTTAAAATACCCTGTGCAGTTCTATTGGCAGGATCATATGTTTACAAGCACTGGATTACAGGAGTAACCACACCTCCAGGCTAATTTAAAACAATTTCTGCTAAATGGGAACAGTAGGCCGTGGGTTCTTTAATTTGGAAGGGGAGGGGGGGAGGAAAACAGCACAGGATACAAGAGGATATGTTCCTATTATAACTCCCAGTTCATCAGAATATCGCACAATAAAGGGCAAAAGATCCATTTTAATCTGAGGTGATGCAACAAGACTTAATTCGAGTAACAAAGCTTTTTTTAGGTTGACAAAGTGCATAAAAATAGACTATGGTTTGTTAGCGAAAATCACCTCAGCACATATCTTCCTCCCAAAGTATTCCCAGCAACCTCTGCAAGTTATTAATTTGTCACAGGATATTTTCTCTCCCTAACTAGGTATGCTCCAGCAGTATTCTCAGAAAGTCTGCAAGTCCTGTTCCAGAGTAAATATGTACTTACATAACTTAATAGTTTATATCTCAGTTTTAATTTCTTATTTGAAATACTCATTTGGATGCATTTATACAGTATAGCAGTAAGGAGAAAGAATTCTATAAAGTCAAGAATAATTCATGTGATCATTGCTTCCACAATGATCACATGAATTATTCTTCTCAAAATAAACATGGTCCAGGCAAACCTTCATCAGTATCCCATTTTGAATCTGGATTCTTAACACTTAGCCTGCAGACACACAGGTTTTCAAAATAAACCTAAATATCAGAAGCAGCACAGCACCATACCTGTGTCCCAGCAGGCTGAGATGCTGAAACACTGCTGCTGTCTAGCACAGTGGGATTGCTCTCGACACTCAAATTACTCCAAACATCTCCCCATCACTACCAAGGACACTAGATCATGAAAAGTAGAAATTCCCAGTGTAATCACCTCTAGTAGCTGAGGTGGCTATTGCTCCTTCCCTGTTTGGCCCTGAATTACAGGACACTCTACCACAGGCAAGTATATAGACAGTAAGCCTTCACAGACATATTCTGATCAGAAGATACAAATTTCAAAACATTGAATAGTTATTCCTGCAGTGAAAGTCTAAAATATTTTCCTTTATCTATCAGCCTTTTTCCCTTCTCTCTCCAGACCTTATTTTTGGGTTTTTTTTCTTCTCCTTTTTAATAATCTCTATTGACCATTGCACTACTGACTAATATCTTCTGCATCAGAAGGAAAAATGCTGAGGATGTTTGTCAGCCATACTGTCATAAAGTCAAAAGCAGATATGTAAGAGAAGAAAGATTATCACACTAGACATAGAAAAAGAAAGATTAACCTATGAGAACTGTAGAAGCAGAAAGATGAGCAAAAAGTGGGGGACTCAATGGCTCCAGGGGATTGGTAATGGGTTAGACTGCCTTTCCCCTCTAGATCACTGGCTTGCATCCAGCCCACATCAGTAGTGACTGAGTGTCATTACCACCTGATGGATTTTTGGTGACCTCTGCAGAAATGAATTGATGGTTTCAGTCCAGCTGAATAAATGTTCCCATCACAGCAGGTACACCACTGTCTCAGGAGAAGGAAAGGAGCAAACATGAAGCAGAAAACCTACCTCTGTTCCTACAAACCAGTTTAATACACAAGAAAGTCCACTTAAAAGAAATACCACAGAGATTTATTTAATACTTTCACAGCTAGAGGATTGTTCTTTGTTTTTGCAGCCTTAGTGTTCTCCATGCATTTGTCCTGAATTCTCACAGGCAAAAGGCTGCCCATAACCAAGTCAGTGCAGTGCAACTGAAAGTCTCTTAAGGAACAATCAGAAGTTGAAATTATATTACGTTATGGAATTGTTGCTTAAGTTCTTCCCATATGAAAGCCCACTAAGACAATATGCTTTATACATGCCTCTGAAAGAGTTCTGTTTAAAGGCTGTGAAATATTACCTTGCCTGAACTAAGAATTAAAATCACATTTTCTCTGCAATTGGAAAAGACAATCCAAGTGAACACTCTCTCCAATTTAAGTTTTAAGATGCATACATAGTGCCAGAGCATTACATGTGCATGCAGAATTAAGGGATATTTAGATAATGGGGTTGGAATGTTTAAGAAAACACCTAAAACTGCCTGGTCCTTTCAAGCAAGAGTTCAGCAGGTTCCTTCTCTCAAGCAAGCAGGACCCCACATTGCTCCTGGCAGGGTATTTGGAACTCTGTGAGCTGCTCCATGCTTCTTCCTTCAGGGGAGCTCCCACAGAGTCTAGGGAGAAAGCTCAGTCCTTGAGGAACCCAAGCACAAGCTCTAAATGGCACCTTTTCCCCAATCCTAGCAGGTGGCCTCTAGACTGGACTGGGGGATGCAGGTGCAACGTGAGTATTGTCACATCTGTCTGGATTCAAAGAGCAAGGCACACAGGGAACTCGAGCTGCCACCTCTGTCACCACTGCCAGTACCTCAACTGCTGTGGCCTCAGGGATCTCACCCCTCCCAGAAGCACTGCATTTTCTCATAGGTGACCAGATTACAATGTGTAACCATCACAAGTATGACACTGTATTCCAATCTCTCCAACTGCTCTACCACTTGCAAAATTATCTAACTTGTGGGGAAAAAAAAATAAAGAAATTATATAAAATTAAACAAATGCTAATCAAAAGAGGTTGTTGTCCAGCTTGCTAAAGCTACAGGAAGAGACTGGAGGAAACTCAGTGATAAAAGGACAGATATGGCAAGCAGAATGTCAAATAAATCATTTTTTCAGAAACAGGCCTACATACACCTTGCTGTAGCACTACTTTAGACATCTCCTTAAAAAATAAACTAAGTGATTCTATTGTAACAGATATTACAATAGAACAAGGGACAATGTTACTTTTGTATTTTACATTTTTTCTTTCACAATGGAAAAACTATTTGAAGTTGACTTATTCTACAAAATAAGTATATGGAATTTGTGGACAGGAGGACTTTTTTTTATTGTGATAGCACAATATTTCCAGATTCAGGTCCTTTCTTTCATGAGTGGCTTTCACTGAGACAGCCTATAATGGGACCGTGCCACCAAAACAAATAGAATTTTTACCCAAAACTGCATTTCACTGAAATGAAAACAGAAAAATTACAGAAATTCCCTCACATCCTCAAAAAACCAACGAACTAACCAAAGACCCAAACAAAACAAACAACCAAAAAAAAAACCCCAAACAGAACCAGAGAAGATCAGGTTCTTTTAAGTAAAACTCAGCATCTTTAGTTACATATCATTAGGTGTCTCTGTCCTGAGCACCCAACAGCAAGATCCCAAAGTTCAACATGTTCTCTCACTAGCCCCCTACTCTTTCATCAACAAAATTCACAAGGAGGAGGTGAGAATAAGGATTTCTGATCTACTAAAAAAGAAAAGCCTCCATCATTTATCATGAGACTAAAAGGCTTGACACTTCATTTTCTTTGTCATTTATTCAAATGTTAGTAGGAATTCCTGCAGCCTCAGTGACCCTGTTCCTTGAACTTATTCTGGTTTTACCCAAGGTAAATAAGCCCCTCCCTGTATTTTTCTATCTCATTGCTTCTTCAGAGGCAGAAGCTTCTTCTTAGAGGTGATGGAAAAAAATGTGTAAGCTGGGAGAAGAAAGCGAAACTGTTGTGAAAGAATCAATTTTTGTTTGCATCAGGGTTGTGGGGTTTTTTGGGGGGTAGGTTATTGTTTGGAGGGGTTTTTTGTCTTTACACTATTACCTGATATTGTCAGGAAAGATGGAGAGGAAGGAGTGACTGGGTTTCCACTGACCTGAATAAATTGACCAGCCATAGCCGAGAGGAGTGATAAAGGTGTGATAGAGGATTATATCACATGTGTGCTCAAGTATAGTTACTGCAAAATCTCCATGAAAAGCCTGAAAAGCCTTAACATCACTATTTCTTCAAAAGCAAGTATTTCATCCTAAGCTTCTATCAACATTTTTTTGTTTAAATCTGTGTTTGGTTCTTCCCATTTCTTTTTCCTAAGAGCAGAAGCAGTTTTAAGTGTCAGAACTTTTCTGACATCGATGTTGTGCTTCGTTAAAGGAGAAGGAAGAAATATACCCGTTTTAACAAGTCTAGACAAACATTCTCATACAATGAAAAAATGCTGTCTTAAGATTTTTCCTTTAATACCTCAGAACCAAACAGAAAATATCAACATGGAAAAACCTTAAACTGTATACTTCTGTGCTGACTCTTTGTTTATGTGCAGCAAAGAGAAAATCACTAGCACATGTCTTAGCTGTTGCAAATTAAAGCTCAACTTTGTCACCCTTACTAAACCAAAGAGCAATTATTCCTGCAAATTGGTACAATGGTACCATTCATTCAAGTAAATACTGTTCCACATAAGGACTGCAGAATCAGGACCTGCAAGAAAGCAACACATTTTGAATTGCCTAGCTGATCTACATTTTGAAAGAGAAAATGAAGATCAGTCACTCAACCCGAGGGATGAAGTCATTATCTGAAACCTGAATACATATAGAAAGATTATTGCAACTGCATATTTTAAAATAGCTTCCCACCAGAAAAAGAATACATATAGCATTATATAGAAATAGATATTATGTATAATTGTATATTTTATATACCTAGATAAAACATATAAAACAATATATTTGAACCTTCTTATTTAAAGCATAAGCACCTGATAAATTTGTATGTGATATACCTTCAGACACAGCCAAATAAGCAATTCCACTGGAGTCTATAAGCAGCTAAGTAGCCTAGCTCAATTGTCTTGTCATACCTTACAGTCTCCTCCTCCAACTCCTTTGTGCTGGTATCCACAAAGCTTTATTAAAGTTGAGTTGAGTCATTTGCTCACTGCAATTCCAACAAACTGAGCCAAATGAACCATGCTCAGCCATCTGGAACCCCTTCCTCCAGAGTTTGCTCCCTTTGGGCTGCAGAATCAGTCTATTACCCCTGCATGACATGATCCAGAAACCTGCTACTACTACAGGACCTCAATTACAATTCCCAGCCCGGGTATTGCTGTCAGGGATTCTGCAATGCAACAGACACTGCATTTGTACCTCACGTTACTGCAAAGCTATTAAAGCCTTTGCACTTGGGATTCATGGACAACGTTACAGGGGCTATGGACCAGAGGAGGAGTCTGCACTGCCTCAACAGGACTTCAAGGTGGCCAGGAGCACAGAGGAGGATGCACAGCTCTACAACAAGAGGACAGCAAACAGGCACTCCTACCCTCCCAGCTTCCTTATAGTCACTTACTGCCACAGGGGCACACAGCACTCGACTGGTCAAGGCAATCCATCATGGCAGCACTGACAAAAGGACAGATCAGTTAGACTGTGAAAAAAAGAAAAAAAAAGAACTCGTGCTGGCAACCTGTCCCCTGCAACACACAAGGGATTTCTAATGCTGGCAAGTCAATACCTCTTAACCATGTCTGAGACTTGATTCAGAGGAAGGAGCATGGCCCCTCATGGCTCTCCTGCTTGTCAGGAGCACACTGCAGTACACTGGACAAGGAGGGAAGGATGGCCCCAGACGGAGAGAAGCTGCTGTCCCAGGAAGAGGTGAGGCTGCACTGCTCTGTCCTCTGTCTCAAAGAGTCACTTCTGTGTCAGCATGCAGGTCAGGGAACAAAAGGAGGGTACAGTACTGTGGCCAGCCAGCATGACCACAGCATACACGAACGAAAAGGAGGCAACCTAAATATTGAACACACTCTCCTGTTACAATGGAAAATACTTACTAACATCACTGCAAGCAGAAACAGATGGCATTATCCTGCCAAAATCTTTTCAGATGGAGATAAAAGAGAGGTCCTTTCAAACATGGCCACTAAGATGTCAAAGCAATTTTCCTCTCCCCCTGTCAATATCAGCATCCCTAGGATGAAGCTAATGGCATGTATGTGTGCTGTTAATGTTTGATTGTAAAAATAATTTTTTCCTTCCACGGAAGCTAGCTAGTCACGTTGTTTGTGTTCAAGAAGAGGCCCGTTTATCCCCATCACTTCAAAGCTATCCCTGCACTGAAGCTCTGCCCTCACCAAACACTTCAAAGCTTGCTCTAGCAAAACATATAAAATACATGACATGGTCAGCGGCAGCTCTTACATGAAACCCAAACCCAAAATCCCAAAATCTATACCCATTCCTGCCTCCAGGGGCTTCCTCTCTTCTCACTCAGAAAAGCAAGGCAGCTGCCCTAACACCTTTCTCTTAAAAGCTTCTCCCTTTCTACATTAAACAGACATTAAATAGTTGCATATTTTTTCTGTATTTTCATAATATTAATAACCCTACAGAATATAATTATGTCCTTCACCTACAATGTCAAGTATTGCCTTAAGTATTTCTATAGGTATAAGAGCTTTCCCACACTGGTAACAAACTGAATACTCTGAAGAACAAGACATGTTACTTCTTAAACCATTCAACACATTCATTCAATATATAAATATTACAGGCCTACACCATGTCATTGGAAATTTGTATCCCACCAAAAACCTAATTTCACATACAAATACATAAGTTTACTTGAAATAAAATACTTCTGATAAAGTATTCATACAGGTATCCACTGGCCCAATCTTTCTCTACCAAGCCAAATATTACACCAATTTGAAATCCTTACCATTTCCTTCTGCCAGGAAAAAGCAAGCATTAATTAAATGCTGTTTTGTATTCAATTTTTACAGAATAGAGAGAGTTGTGGGTTTAATTCTGCGTGGGAAGGGACACCCCCATAGTGAGACTGACTGCAAACAATTCAGATAGAAGACAGTTCAATTAGCTGAAAAATAGCAGCTAATTCTTATTTAGGATCACATAGTGCACTTGCTTTCAACAGCAGACTACAGAGTATTACTGCAAGCTGCAGAATATTTCATGTTTCACTTTAACATCAGGCTTATGGAGAGACAAGATTACAGAAGATTCCTATTTAGAAATAAAATAAAGTACGTGTTTGAAAAATCTAAATGTACCATGAAGGTTCTAAACACTGACAGAGAGTCCAAAGAAGCTGAATATTATTTTATGGCTTAAAAATAAAATTGTTTTATTTCTGAGACAACTCCATAATTATTTTTGTTGCATTTTTGGATGAAATACCAAGGGCCATTTCAATATTAGATTTGCTCAGTACAGGATGAGGAACAGACCTTGTATATTTATGAATTTCGGTTCAGTGGTATTACATACATATTATTACAGATTTTCCATTTTAATATTATATATATATATATATAAAATAAATTCTTGCTCAGCAGAGAAAGAGTGGTTTAGAAGGAAATGCTTGTGGCTCTGCCCTACTCCAAGGCAGGTGACTGTCAGTGTGTCCAGAGAGCATTAGCAAAGAGAGGCAGAGTCTCTGCAGAGAAGACCTCAGCCTTGCTTTGGGGACATGAGCACAGCAGCAGTTTGTATGAACCCTGCAGAAAAGGCCAGCACTCAAAGACACATACCCGCTTTCCAAAAAAATCCTCACACTGGATATGACACCCCTCAGAAGCGGTTAAGACAGTCTGCAATTTAACCAAATCATCACCTCCCTACCAAAGTGCCATGTAATTCAGGATTGCAGATATGGCATGATCCTCTGGGAAAGAAGAGTTTCATTACTACACATGATAGGACAGTTTCTTCAGAGATTCCTCTTCACTGAAGATGAAGCCCGTGCTAGTCTCCTGAAAACTTGCAACACAAGGACTACAGCAATAAAGCATTGCCAGCCCCACACAGTCTTGGCACAAATCACTACCACATCTCCAACCTCACCAAATGTCCCCACAATGGGGCTACCCTGAAACAGGAAGGACAAGCAGGAATTACAGTTGCACTGACATAGTTTGTCTCTCATAGCCCATACCCCTTCACGCCCTGATACAGGGACTAGCAGGTCTCAGGTCTGAAGGGAATCAGGATACTCAGCAGCCCCTTACTTCAGCTGTACTGCAAAGAAGCTGTCCTTTTCCAATGTTGTGAATAAAACTTTATGCAGAGAAGTAAATATATTTCAATAATGATATTAGGTAAATACATTTCAATAATGACACTCTTCCTACTTTTGCCCTTATCTACATTTTGGAAGATATTGTCCTTGCCATCCCCATTTCTGCAGGTGCTGAGGCCCAGAAAGGCTTCTGGAATATAGAAATCATCTGTGGTAAAACTAAGTATGAAACCTATGTCCAAAATCTTAGAGCATTGCTTTCACCTCAAGGACTATTATTTCCTTCTGCAGATTAACTTTTCATTGCACCTTAACCTATGAAATAAACAGAAAAATTGGATTCTACAAGTCCCTTACTTACCAGTTCCACACTACCTTGTGATAATCTCATTTACCTCAGACCCAAGCCTAGAAGAATCGAGAAACTTGAGTGATATAAATTCTAAGTTCAACAACAGAAATGCACAAGGAAGATTTTTAGTGCAGAACCTGTGCAAGCTAAATTAAGCAAAGCAAAACATCCACTAAAGGTTGCAGAGAAGCTTTATCTACCTAAAGACAACAGAATTTGATTCACAGTGATCACTAAACGCCAAAAAATTCAGCCACATGGCATTTGAGACACTCAAGTGGGCATTGGCCTTCTCTCAGCACAGCACATGGCAGTGGTCTCAAAGACAGAATGAGGTCATTGCTTACTGTGACCTGCTACCAGCAACATCCATCCAACAAACACCATCCCTAGACCCATTCCAAAAGAAGGTCAGCCAGATCCCCATGACAGAAAGCTGGCAGCACAGAACTTCTCCCACTCATCTCACCTCATCTCTAAAACCTCTTAACTACAAGTAGGAACAAATGAATGGCTGATACATATTTTACCATACACCCCAAAAGAAGCCAAGGTTATGCCACTTGCAGCAGCACAATGCCTATGGCAGAAAGTTTGCCTGAGAGTCCAAAATAAATCTGAGCAACAAAATATTTGAAGCTGAACTAATGCTACCATGATACAGTGCTAATTTTTAGAGAAAAAAAAAATATAACACAGAATTTTGTGTCAGACACTACAAAAAGGGCATTTACAACTTTCACAGATAGAAAAAGACAAGGGAGAATGCTGCATCCAGCTGCCCTGCACAGAAATAGCTGAAACAAGTCACTAAGCAACACTTAGCTGCATTTCTTCTGAATACAGAGGATTAATAGCACACTGGTCAAGTCTTATCTTCTTATGAAAGCACTACACTAAAATATCACAAAGGAGTATTTGAAGGGTGTTACAGTTCCATATAAAAACATGCTCACATGAAAAACACTCTTTGTTATGTGCACATGATCTTGTCTGTGTGTTATTGAGTCAAACTGCAACTATTCAGAGCTTTCTGCAACACTCAAGATGCACATTTGGGGTTTCTCTTTTTTTGGTTGTGCTTTCAGATTTAGTCTTCTACCTCTATATATTAGAGAAGTAAGATGGTTTACAGAACATAGATCTTCCAGTCAGAAACTCCAGGGTCAACAATCCTATGTGAAGTCCCCAAAGACCCTGTACTTTAGGTGCCATTCTATAGTATTCCCTACCTCCACAAGGCCTGTAGATAAGCCTATGCATGATTGATAGTGCTCACATATTATGGGGTTGCTATATGAGGCAGAAAGAAAAATAACATATTCAAGGAGAGGATTACAACATGTTTCTCAGGGTTTTTTTTTTCAGCAGCTGAGATAACACAGAAGTAACACATAGAGTCATAATTATTAAAAAAAAAAAGTCATATTCAAAATACAAACAAGAAAAAAACCTTGCTGGCATACATCATAAGGCTTCATAACATTGACCCTAATCTTGGCCCTTTTTTTAAAATTCATCCAATTGAAGTCCCTTTCAGAATTAATGAGATACGAGTCCCAGGCAAACAGATGTAGCAAGGAAACCACTATTATTCATGCTGCATTTGTATCTTACTCAGCTCCCCTGGCTAACTGGTGGCATGAAAGAGTAGTTCCACGGCAGGCTTGACCATAGTGGCAGTGACAAAGCCATGCAATATCCACCTCTTTAATCACTTGAATATCCACGCCACTCCTTTTTGATTTCTTTGCAGGATGCCACCATTTCTGGGTTACAGTCCTCTTGGCAAGCACCACCAGATCCATAAAATAACTTCACAGAGTAGTGAATTGCTGTTGCTGTTTCTAGGTTAACATTGGCAGAAACTAACAGAGTCTTCAAAAACATCATAAACTTTGTTTTAGAGCTGACACGCAATTGCTACACAGGAACACAGAGCTGTACAGGCAGATCCAGCACTGGCCAGATAGATGGGGTTTGTCATCATCTAAACCCTACCTCCAACAGAAGGGGGTGGGGAGAAGAGGAGGAAGGGTGTGAGGAGACGAAAGGGCAGAAAAAGAACTACCAGGAACACCTTAGACTATAGTATTTCTTGTACAGATCTGACCTGTGTTATGTATAGCAGTGTAACCTTGGTGGGGGGGGAGGAATCAGTAAATATCTTAGAGTACTTCATAAGTGAACAACACTGTCATCTGGGACACTCAGCTTCATTCATCATTATGGTCTTCCATCTCTCTCCCCAAGTCGATTGGGACTCAAACTGCAGTGGAGAACAGCTCATTCATCCACAGGGAAAGCAGCATGCTTCCCATTGCTAAGGAGTTTCCTGTGATTCTCAATGCTCGAGTCTATTACCATTTTCTTGTGTCTGAGAAAATAGGAGGCATTTTATAAACCCCTTTAACATTTGTTCATATTAGGAACACAATGAAAGAGCAATACAGACTGCTAACAGACCTCCATCAGCTCCAGCATGTGCTTCTATTTGCAAGCTTAACTCCAAAACAAACTCTGGAGCCTGACAGAACAGAATTACACACACATTGAGGTGCACTTCACCTATCACAGATTACCAGCAGAAAGGTGAAAAACAGTTGGTGAATCCCTTGAAGGGAATAACATCAAGTCCCTCTTCCTCCAAAAGCACCGTGCAGGCAATGTCAAGAAAGAGTGAATGGAAAAGCATTTGGCAGAAGCAGAAAGAAGGAAAAAATGTACAGCTTTTAAGCAGTACCATTGACTTTAACTCAATATGGCAAAACAAAAAAAAAATATATATATATATATATCCTCAAAGAGAAGAAAACCTCAGTACAACACAAATAAGCTGTATTTCAGAAGATTTTACTGTGATCGTAAAAGTGACATGCAGCAGTAATAACTGCTATAAAGGCTGCTCTCCAAAACAAACTGTCCTGGTCAAAACGCAGAACATTTCTTTAGCACGTCCTACTCATAAAAATAATTACGAGAATAACTGAAGACAAACCACCATTGCAAATCCTTTCAGTTTTCATCCCTTGGAAGTCCTTAAGCTAAACCTTCAGTGAACAGCAGACGGCCAGCAAAGGATTGTGCCGATCCTGCTGCGGTCCTGGCTGACGGGAGCAGCAGCTCACAGATGCAGTGTGCCAGAGCCTCACGCAGCTGACTGAGACTGGTGTTATCAGCTGCCACTCCCTGCACTGGGGAAGAGAATATTTGGGTTTACACAAACAGACTCAGTCACTGAAATTTCACATATAGAGCCTGCACATGACACTCAAAATCATTAGCACGACTTTCTGTGTCTCCGTTGGCACAGAGCAGGCAGCAAAGCACAGCTCCAATAATACATTTTTATGCCAACAAAGTACTTCTACACTGACACGAGGCAGCCTCCCTGTACCAGGTTTGTCCCCATTTGTCCCCCCACGGCGGGCCCGCGCACGGACAGCGCAGGTGGTGCTGCCACCTCTCGGCCACTCGGAGCAGTGCGGGAGCAAAACCATGGGCGCCGTGCGCCCGGCTGAACCACGAGCCTTGAAATCCTGAGCGCGACACCGACAGGGACCGCTCCCGTCCTGGGACCTCAGTGACTATGGATATTAACGAAGGAAAAAATAATTACAAAATGCCTCTGTTTGTACTGCTTCCAGAATTAGTCCTATTTGTGCAATTTAAATCTTTTGCGGAATTTTGGAAAAAGGTTATAAAGAACTGAGTTATAAGTTCAAGAACAAACAATTAGTAGTAAATTCAACTGTTATGCATTTTGTAAAAAGGGATAAGAATAATCACAAATGGGGTGGGGAGGAAAAGAAAAGAACAGCTGATCAATTGCTAAAAGAAAATCTGTCCTGTATAGTAAAATTGGGAGAGTTTCCAAAGAAATATACTTACTGGTGAATAATGTATATATATTTTACACTACGTATTTGTATGTATTTTATACTGTGTTCACCATTTCTATCTGCACTCTTCTGTATGTCTGTCCAAAAGGGCAAGTCTAAGCTAAATTTCTAGTGTCAGTGTGCAGTGAGCTTGAACTTGTAAGAAAGGCTTTTGCACAATGCCAGTCAAAGCACGCTTGAGCCAAGTAATCCATGTCAGAGCCCACCATATGATCTGTGGAATAACTTATTTTTCAAGTGCTGATTTACAGGCAACTCAGCATTCTTAAAGGGCAAGGTTTCTTTTCAGAAAGGATACAATGGGCTAATTGACAGCTTCCCTGTAACAGGGTTAATAGGTCCATACTCAAAAAATTTCCATCTACCCACACTTCATTCAGTCTCAGGCTCTCTTCCAAGACCAACCAAAACAGTGACAGACAGCTGCCTTCCACAGCTCTGTCTGGACTATACTGGGACTTATTTCAAAACCACCCACAACTGTCCAAGTAAGATGCAGCATTATGAATGACCTAGACCTGCGAGACAGGGTGTGTTACACCATTGTCTCTTGGGCCACACCATTCCTCCTTTCTTGATCCTTCCTAGCCCCCCCCCACCTCTGTAGCTGCCTTTGGTTTAACATCAAGTTTTAGATGTTACTTTTTACACCTTCATTTTTAAGCCATCTATTCAGGTCAGTTATGGAGAATCTGGAGCTTCTGCTTAAATCTTTATGATTTTTGATGCAAAACAATTAAATTAAAAGATATATGGGTACACAGCTGTTTAAACAAGTCAGAGGTTTTCAGAAACACATACCATGTCAAATAGGCATAAGACCGCAAATTTCCTGTTGAAAGGTAAGAAAACCTGCTTGATTGTTTCAATATTCTCAGTCTCTATTTAATCCACTGAGGTAAAGGTTTCAAAAAATCTGAGTTTAAAGTAACAGATTTCTGATCATCTTTGTAGCAACAGTTCTCAGCACTGACAAATACTGACTCATAAAAAACCATTTAGGATTAATCCATTTGTAATTCCATATGGTTCATCTCAGGGAGTTAGCAATGTAATGACTAAAAAATGGTCTGGCATAGACAGCAAGTACAAATCCAAGGAACTCCTGGAAAATCATGGGCAGCTAGACACTGCTTTCTCTTGCCCATTTTCTGAGCAATTCTATCTATCACTGTAATTTGGGCAAGGAATGGTAGGGTAGGATAAAGAAGACACATCGTGAAGTGAAACAGCAAATGAATAGCTACACACAAAACCATGTGCTTCATCACTGTGCTGTTCATTGCCTTACAGTTCACCTCCAACACAACAGGCTTCTGCAAAAAGAAAGCAGGAAAAACAGCATTATAAACTATATTTTAAAATATGCACATAAGTCTGAAAGGAAAAAAACAAGTAATCCTGCCACAAGAAACACTACTGATGCAAAATCAGGAAGCAGGGGAGCATTTTCCTTTAGCTTAAGTGAATCCACAAAAAAGCCATGTGCTAGTGCTGCTCACAACCCCAGCCAGGCACACATGGAAACCACACCTCACTGTGCCAGGAAGAGTTCACCCTCTCCAGGAGCTTCTCACCACTGAGAAAGGAACACATGGTTGTTCCAGCAGGAGACTCCTCCTCAGTGTCTGCCCATGACCGATACTCCACCCCTGCCCCACTTTCTGGCCACTGACACTGAAATGACCCTGGAGTGCTGAGAACTCAACACAGCAAAGATGCTGCTACTGGGGCCACAGCTCCCGGCTTACAGCCACAGAAACCAGCAGTAATGGGGATTGACCTCATTCGAAGAGAGAGAACAGTTTCCACCAAAGATCTCAGCAACAGAGCACCTCAACCATCTGTGGGGCCAGAGGATCCAATTACATTGCTTTCACATCATCTGAAAGGGCAAAACCACAAAGCCATATCACCGCCAAATGCATTTGTCCTTTAGTACAGTCCAATTCAGAGCAGGTAGATTTTCCTGCAAGCTTTTATCCTCTTCATTTCAAACAACTTGAGGCACAGATTGAGGATGGGCAACATTCCTTGATTATGGGTTCACATTGTTTTACTAAACTTTGGAGTTATATCACGAGGCACTGCTTTTATGTTAATATTTTTGTTTATGGGTTACCATTTAAAAATATCATATTTCCTCAGAGAATGCCTTAATTTGCCCTAATATCTTTGCAGAAATCTGTGACTTCATTCAGGAAAGGTATTTTATTCCTTTGGCTTAAAAAATAAATGTTTGCCATGGGAAAAAAAAAAAAAAATCCACTCTATTAACTTACAAGTATTTTTTAAAAGACTAACAATTGAGCACTTAGAGGAATAGAAGAGACAAATGAGAATAACCAAACTGAAAGGCATTTTCAAAAAAGGTACTATTAAAAAAATAAACAAAGAGAAACAGCTAATGATGTTAACCCTAGACTGAGAAGTTAAAATTCATTTGATTTCTATTTTTGATGCACAGAAATGAAGACACAGAGACTGTGGTCACTGTTTAATATACCTTCCCTTCCATTCACCACATAGCTATAGTACAAAGTGGATTTTGGCAACAGGATTTTCCTACTCCCTCTTTAAAGGTTTCTTCTTTTGGTTTGTTTTTTTCTTCTTCAGAAAAGACTGAAAGCAAGCTGCCTAAATTCTATTATTCACAGTCACATCATCATTACTCCCCCCCCAAACTCTTCATTTGATTTGATTAATAACTGCAGCTAAAAGTATTCATTTCTTTTCCAATCATACAAAGTTTGCACTAAGCACAGAAGAGACAAATGGATAATTTTCATTTACACTATTGCTTTAGACCTTAGGTATTTCAAAATAGAGAGGAAAAAATATGGCAAAGCCTGCCTTCTTGTCTGCAGTATTTACATGCTTTACATAGTTTAAAAATATGTGGCTTATTAATGACTTATTTTTCAACCTCTTCAATAAGCTTTTTATTAACATGACAGTCCTTTACTTGCAAGTGTCAAGTAATTTCATACTCTGCATGTATCCTTTATGATGTTTAATATAAAAGATAGTACAGTATTTATATCCCTCACAATAAGAGAATGGATTGTTTTAAGGTTATACAGCCCTGTTGTGATAAAGAAAGAAGGAACCTTACAAAATGATAAATATTTTCATTAAAAAACTTTAAAACTAAAAGTTCAAAGATATGTTCTCCTCTCTTATATCTTGTCAAAACATGACTTAGGACCCAAAACTAATCTACTTTCAATTTTATTCCATATTTCAGTGCTGTCATAGTACTGAGCAGAGAGTATTGGAATACGATCATTTTTTATTTTGTTGATGTTACCGACAGCTTTATTTCACAAAGCAATCTTATACTATGTCTACCACTGGCAGGTCACAAAGGTCAAATAGTCTATCCTTACAGGTAGAGAGCTTATTAAATGGCACGTCTATTAAACCCAATGGACAACATAAAGAAACATTTCAGCAAAATACTTCTAATATTCTTCAGTAAAGTCACAGTCAAAAAGGTATTAAACAATTTCAGCCTAGACCAATAAGAATTTTTTTATAAGCATCTTCAAAATAATGCTTCATACAAAGCATTTGGAACAGACAGTAGGAGAAAGACCTGCAGAGAGATGAATTTTGTGCAAACATTTACTTTGCATTATGCCTTTACAACTACACACTCATAGCACATTTAATGGTAGGTGGCTTATCAAAAATTAGTTTATGCATCCTAGGACTGTTATTTAATTAAACATTCAATTTTGAATTATAATGAAATTTATATGATACATACTTCAGCAACATTTGTACTGGTGTTTTACATAGTATCCTGGATCAGTGTAGTGTAATTCTTCAGAAGCAATACATTTTAGCTATTTATTTTCAAATGATGTAATTAATCACAGAATACTTGGGAAAAATCCACTTACATAAATCAGAAAAAGGCACTCAAATAAAATCACCATTTAGTGTCTTATAAAATCTACATAATTATTTTTAATTAAGAGGGTGTATGCTTTGCAAAACCAGAGTATTTATAGACACAGTTGTGATTTTCTCTCTCTCTCTGGCATCCTTTCATTATTTCACTATTTGCCAGTTATCTATGGTATGCTGGAACTTGCTATCTCAATATTTGTATTTGCATGACTGCATTTACAAAAGAACAGCAAAATAAAGCCATATTTGGATTGGAAAACCTATACATCCAGATGTTCATCTTCAGACTTAACCCCTGCAGCTCAAAGAAAGCATTCCAGTTGTATTTCTACATTCCACACACTTATTTCCGCATAACTAAAATACTGAATACTGGTATGCAGAGTCTGTGGACTCTCACACACAGTTTATTAGACAGAGTACTTGGTCTCCTGTTATCGGAAGATTCACCTACTCAGATAATTAATAAGATACAGAAGCATAAAACACGAGTTGTTAAAGTTTACAATTACCTTCCCTCACAGCTCCATTCTAAATGCACTGTCCTTGCTTTAACACATAGTAAATCATCTACCTAAATGTATTTGCACCCAATCATTTTTTAAAGTCACAATCTTTGTAGTGTCAACTTGTCAAGGGTCAAAGGGAAGAACAGGCAAGATTCCCAAATCAATCTGCTTGTAGAAACTGTCTCATTTCATTTCAAATTACCTGCTGTGGCTGAAGCAGGCTATGGACAAACTGCCTTCCTCCATAAACCATGACAGCACAGGTCGAACTTATGTGATCATTCATAAGGGGCAAGTCATGCTGGGTCTGTCATTAACTACTTTTAAACTGCTGTGCAGGGTTAAGTGATCTTGCAGGGCAGCAGCAGATATAAATACTATTTGGACAGTTTAATGTCAGGCAACAACTCCTCTGGGATTAAAACCGTGTAACCCAATAGCAGTGCTATCGATAGAAGGATTAAGGTACTTTGGGACTGTTTCTTGTACTCACAACTTTTCATATGTTTTGCACCTAAACGATTTGATGTTATTAAGATATCCGATGGATAACATAACACTCCTTAAGAGTCTCTCTAGAATATCAGCAGCAAGAGTCACCAGCACCATCTCCTGTGGAGGCATTCCCAGTTGGTTTAGCTTTGCCCATGTCCAGGAGAGGCTGCTGCTAATCTAAGAACGTAAATACATTGCAGTACTAAAAATACACTGGGCTGCATGATTCACAGAGTCCAGAACAGAGCCTCCTCCAAGCCAGGCTGGGCACACACCATGAAAGCCTGGATTAAGCAAGGCACTTTCAAACATGGGAGTGAATCTATTAACTAAACCTGATACACAGTTGACAGGAATAGAAAACAGATCACTGCATGTCTTATGTAATTACTGCATAACAATATAATATGTGCTTCGGTCAGTTTTTCTCTGGTCACTACACTGATACACGTGAGAAAGATAGTATTTCATAATGAAAAACAGCCATCATCCTTTTCAAAGTCTGTGGACAAGAAAAGCCAGTGGAGATCTCTGTTAGACTAGTGAATTAAGCTGGTCTCAGCATCAAAAATAAAAAAAAATTCTTGAAGGAGTACCTAATTTTCCTGATTCTTTTTTCATCATCACAACCCTATTTAATGATTCCAGACATAGGTCACAGCATCCTTAATGCATTTGTCTTCAGTCATTAAGCAAATGGGTATTTTAACAAGAACATGCAGGAAGAGACCAGTACTCCAATTTGCTGAAGCAGACAAACTCTTGCTCATCCTGATTCAGAACCCACTGGTTGGATACAGATGCAAAACCGTACCAGAAACAGCACACAAACAGAACAGGGCTGATTTATCCACGTCACATAAAACACAGCCGCCAGGGGCACTAAGAAATAAACAAGTAAACCTTAATCTAACAAAATACCAAACTTCAGAGACAGCACAACTTAATGCAGGAGCACATAGAGTTTTGACACAGAAAGTGCCAATACAACTTGTTCAGAATGGAGAGTCACTTTCTGAGGCACACAACAGGACAGTGGCTTTTGGAGGCCAGCTTTCCAGGAGGAAAGGCGAGGTGCAATGGCTCTGTGACAGGCTGCCAGACTGGTGGCACCACAGATCATCTCTGCATTTACTCTTAACTAATTATAAATCTATTACATCAAAAGGAAAGGATGAGAAAAGAACTCCTTGAGACGCTGATCTGTGTGTGTGTGAATCACAAATATCCACAGCTACGGTGGAACATGTAACATGTTTGCACCTATTTTGTCTACCTAAAATGTGCTAACCCAAAAGGAAGAGAAACCACTGTTAAGGATGATTCTTGAATACTACTCTAAACAACGTTTAATATTAAAAAAAAAATATATCAACACTTATTAGGCATAAAGAAAGTCATTTCAGGACTCCAACTTGGCTTCACACAAAATGTTTCTAGGCAACTTCTATTTTCTGCTCTAGAATCTTTGGAAAATCTCCCAAACATACACATTATACCTCTTCTTCAGTGATGCTCATGACAACAGACACCATTCTTTTGGCTGTAGAAGTGAAAGAGTGCTTGCTTCAAATTATTTTAACCACTGGTTTATTTAGAGAATCATCTGCTCAGAAGCTGCAAAGGATCCACTACCCTCTATTTCCAGTTTTGCTTTCCACAACAGTAGTAGAATACATAATGTGTGTTAAGGACTATAAGTAGCAAAAGGAAGACAGCTCCCTAACTCAGTAATCAAACAAACCAGAAAAGACAAGTAACTCACTCACCACTTTTTCCATCTGTCCAATTAAACATCTAGTAATAAAACTTCATAGCAAATATATGATTTAACTTATGGTCTTTTCAAATGAATCCTTTTAGTGCTATTATTTACACCTTTTAAATTAACACTACAACAGTCTCTAAAGCTGAGAGAAACTTGCAAATTCCACCAAATGGAAAAAAAAAAAAAAAAAAAAAACACCAAAACAAAGACGTAGCCAATGGCAGTTTTGACTCAAAGGATTCCAGGAGTTTTCATGCATGGGAATGTATATTCAATATTACACACCTCTGCAGGATGCATTCTTTTGAAACGAGAATACATTTACTTTAAATTACTTTAAGTTCTACAGAGCTCAGTTGGAATTACAAGCCAATACAGGAATAAAATTGTTCTCAACCTGTGGCACACAGTTTACATATATTGTACAGCTACACCACCACTGTAAATTGTTTAGAACTCCAAAGTAATAGATGGCTGGCCCAGATATTCAGGTCAAAAAGAGTAAAGGAAGAAAAACCAAAAATTAAAGAAAAAGTAGAGAAAAGTTCCTTGCTTGAAGATCATACTTCTCAGAGAAGGAAAAGATAAATAATTTTTGAACCATTTGTGAGTTATATCTGTAACTACTTGAAACAAGTTCAAATGCCGACATTAAAGATTAAAAAATATATAAATACAAAACAAAACCCTGGGTTACTTCCTACCTATCTTCAACAGCTCATTTGTTGGAAAATTAATGAGCAGCATCATCACATCTCCCTCGCTGCAGTTTCCTAACCTCAGTAGCAGAGGGAGGGTAAGGACAATCTGGGCTTATCAGGGTTCTTTACTCAGCAGGCTGGAAATCACACTTAGATGGACCCTGCTAAATGAGCTTCCAACACCTTTTTCTTAATTTTCCTTCACTTTTACATATAGTGGTACCAATAATTTACCAGGTTCACTGCACTTCTTCAAAACACTGCAGTTCCTTTTGCTTCATGACACTGAGCACATTTCTTTCTCCCTTACCTGGGGCTGAAAACAGGAACATCAAGAGTTGTTCAGCTTCTCCCCAGTCACCTGAGCAGAAATTTTGCATATTCTCACAAGTAATTTGGAGGTGGAAGTAAATGATGTTTAAGGTCACTTCCAACTCTAACCATTCTATAATTATTAATAAAAAAATAATCAAACGTCATCTGCAAAATTCTTTTCAGTTAAGGAATGAGAAAAACAGAGTTGAAATTACAACTAAGTAATCATTTCTACAAAATACATAATTAAATGGAATTGTATTTAAATACTAAAACATCTGAGCCACCATAAACTCAATTCTAAAGCAATACCTGAAAGTTATCATTTCTGCAATAAAATTCTCCTCTTGAACTGTAAGCCCTGGAGTGAAAGAATAACATCCAGAATCATCATGATATGGAAAATAAACAACTCTGTTATCACCGGGATACAATGATCAGCTTAACCTACAAATACCCCACAGCACTGCCTAGCTGGTGGAAAGGATTGAAGTGATCAGATCAAAATGGAACTAAAAAAAACTAAAAAAACAAACCACAACAAAAAAAAACCAAAAAAACAAACCACAACAAAAAAAAACCAAAAACACCTTCTAAGACCCCTTGACTTGATAACAGTATGCTCTAAAACTGAGCAAAACTTGCAAAACTCAAGAGTTTAAGACAGAACCGTAGGCTATGACTCCAGTGAATAAGACTATTAAAGGAATTTTGACGACCCCTCCATAAATGCCATCAGCTCCTGAGGGCTCATTCCTCACCAAGCCTTTTCTTTGAGGAGGAGTGATTACAGGACACAACAAGTTTCAAACCTATCCATATGCAGATGTCAGCAAACTATGTACCTTGTTAGTGACTGGTAACGAGTACAGTCACTCTGATAACACGGGATTCAATTACGATGAATATTTGAAACAAAAACAGACGGTACAAGCTTCATTAAGAAATCGTGTTTCTTGGCAGAGAAGTGCAAGATGAGGAATTGCCTAACATGAATTTCAGGAATAAAAAGTATTCTTTTAAAAGAATACTGAAACACAACTTCATGGAAACTCCCAATTCCCTCCGGGGGGGGGGGGGAACAAAAAAACCACTAAAACTAAAATAAACAAAAAAATTGAAAGAAAAAAGAAAAGAGGGGCGGGGGAGGAAAGCAAACAACCATAACTGCTTTCCCATTTGATGGCAGGGAACACACATCTGTTGACTATTTCGTAAATCTGCCTTAAGATGTTCATTCAGCAGAAGGCTGAATCTGATTACTTTCAAGGAATGAGCGAGGCTTTACGCTTGCTCAAAAAAAATCCTTGGAAAGAAGACGCAATGGAAATACCGTATTCGGAGCCTCAAAGTCAGCAAAGAGGAAGAGCAATTGGAACGCTGAACCCTTCGGCTCGCGTTCATCCCTCAGCACTTCACTGGCAGCGCAAGGGCCCTGCTACAAACGCAGCTGCTCGGCACCACCCGCAGCACTCGCAGCATTCCCCGCGCCTTGCAGGCCTCGCTGCGGGAGCGGGGAGCCGGCCGGGGCCGGGCCGGGGGCTCTGAGGGCAGCGGGAGCACAGCCCGGCCCGGGATCGGCCCTGCCCGCAGGCTGGCGGGGACACGCGGGGATCGAAGGCTTTCAGACCCCGGGAAGGGCTCTGTCCCCCGCCATGAGGGGCGGCCCTCGCGCCATGCCCCACCTCAGCCCCCCGCGCGCCTCAAGGGCGGTATTGGAGCCCCTCGGGTTAACGCAGTGACGCTGAGGGTTAAACGGGCTTTAGGAAATAAACTCTGTTGTCACAATAGGAAAAGCATGTAAACACTACAAAACTGACAAACAGCCCATTTTCCTCTGCTGAGGATTTTCCAAGACTCTTGTTTATATTTGGATACTGAAGCTTTGCCTGTTTCACACACTGATGATGTTAACCCCAGGCAGACTCCTGTGGTGGCCTTACCATTTCTGTTTTGATGGACTTGGCAAAACACTGAGTCACAGATTTGAATCACACAATTATTCTTAATAAAACTGACCTTGAACTTTACAAAGGAGGAGGACACAGATAAAAAATTAATTTTGAGGCAACCAAAAGAAAAATAGATGCTTCCACTGAGCATGGAGTATGTTCCTCTAAAACAGTAGAGGTTAGCCACTCCAAGGAGACAGATCCTAAGAATATTAGATTATTTCAATTAATGTGTCAAAGCTACAAGCAACAATGCAAAAGAAAATTTCAAATACTGAAGCAATAAGGGGAAAGAAGTTAACCAGAATACATTTCTTTAAAGAATCACTTTAACATGAGAAGCTTTTGTTCACCTGTAATTAGCGTCATGAAGAAGTAATCTAATCTGGTTTTTTGTCTATTAAAAAAAAATCTGAACTTCCTCTAATTAAGATGTTGGGTTGCCTTCATGACACATCTATCAAACATTTATTTCAGTTGTTCAGTGATGTCACACAACCACCACAGATATAATATTTTTTCCAGACATCAATTTCTTTTCACCACACTGCTGATTTTTGCTTGTAGCTTTTGCTTTTAGCTTCTACAACACAGCTGACTTGGCTTTAAAGTCAGAGCTACTCAGCTCCCCAGTGCTTCCTTCCACCATGCACTGCAGTCATCTCCCACAGTGGGAAAGGTAAAGGCTGTGAAATCTCTACAAGGCAGTCAAAGGGAAATAGCAGTGGCAGCATCCTGCAAGCAAGCATTTTCTTCACATGGGAGGTGTATGATTTTGAGAAAAAGTTGACATGCACAGAAGTCTTAATTAAGAATTTAAATACAAAGCTTTTAGTTGGTTGAAGCCAACAGGAGGTAGTTTCTCTGTAAAGACAATCACAGTCCTGTACATAAACCTATAACACCAGAAAAGAAGAAATGGTCCTTCTTTGTGTGTTAAAGGTCACAGTCATAGATGGGCCAGAAGAGAAACAAAGAACAATTAACAGACAATGATTCAGGGTAAGAAAAAGGTAACTGGAGTGAAGCAGAAAGCAAGAAGGCAAGAAGCTATAGAGAAAAGGCTGGAAAGGAAATTCAGATTCTACATTTGCAAACATACAAATTTAGTACTACTGTAATAAATCTGAAGGGGGAAAAAAGGGTAGCATTTAAGGCAAGCATGAAAACAATTTTTAAGGGGTTCTTCTAGATGCTAAAAGTACTAAATAATAGTCTAACTAATCATGCTTTTAATCACACTAATAATTAATGGTAATGTTCAATTAATAAATGCTCCATTTTTTAAATTGTTCTAAGTACCATAAGGTTTACTAAATATTTAGGCTTTAATTTGCCCTTTGCAAATCTCCATCTTCTCTGCAAGGAGATCAAAGCCTTGAAAGCTATAGCAAGAAAAATGTCAAACTAAATATTTTGACTGCACCAAGTACTTTATGAGCTATGTCTCCTCCTCTGTGTCCCAGTTTGAGATGATGTTGCTTCTGTGTTACATTGAACTCAGTCCACACTAATTTCAACTATAGGTACTTACTTCAAAGACTTCTTTTTCCCCTTCCTTTTCAGAACAATGGTGAAGGAAATACCAATTTTAAAAGAAAAATCTTTATGATGAAAGGCCTGTAAAGTTGGATATGTAAATTAACACTAAGTATACTTTGTATATTCAGAAACACTTTGTGAAATACCAGTTATTCCTTTAATACATTTTCCCCACACTGATGGAATTATCAAAAATAGTTTTCATGCAACTGACCTGCAGCTACCTGAGAACTGTAAACTCATCCTGCAGTGCAACCCATTCTTAACTCGTATTTCACTGTTTAATTGAAAGAACAATAAAAAGATCTGATACATCTAAAAGCACCTCCAGGTAAAAACATGGAAATCTGTCCTGCGTCGTATCAACTATTCTTATTAGAATAAAGGAATATAAAAATAAAAATATAAAACCATCTTAAATTTAAGCGCAAACCACCACTGCAATCCCACTTTAAAGAAAACGTTTTTCAGGTTGGAAGGATATGGGAGATGCTAGCTCACCTCACCAATTAGTATGCAGAATATGTGAATATGCATTTATCTTCAATTGCAGCTAATACCTTTTGCTGTCACATGAAGCTTTATATGTTCAGCATACTGTGCCCAACCATTACCTAATCGTTTTGTCATGTTTCATACAACTGCAGACACTGTGGAAATCTTTCCATTTCAAGGAGGGAAAAGAAAGACTAGAAATACGAAGCAGCTGGGCAAGTGTCATTAAATATGTTTCCAAAGGGAAAAAAAGCATTGAGTTTTTTCACTCAGTAGAATTTAATTTTGTGTGTACATATGAACTGAATAGGGGTAGAAAGGGAAACAGGGTACTGAGTTACTTTTCTATGGCCACTTGGCATCCTTAAAGATGTTTATTACACAAAACGTACACCACACTTGCTTTTACTTTTCAGGATTCAATATTCCATACTTACACTTTATGTTTCCTTATGCTCCACCACGTAGCTACTTGCCATATCCATGAATGTTTGATTCCTTTGGGGAGTCCTGTAAAGCCAGTAAGGAATTCCTCTTTTAAACAAATTCTTTTAATGCAGCTGCAAGTTTCATGAGTAGATTTTCTAGTTCACCCTATAATGTACTGACATAAAGGAGCATAGTAACAGTGGATTGACAGGCAGCTTGGAGGAAGTGAGAAGGAGAAAAAAAAATTAAAAAAAAAAAAATATATATATATAATACTTTACCAACTGCAGAGTACTAACAGTTTGTCCTTTGGTACCCTCAGCCACAAAATGCTGTTGGACTGTCATTACCCATCCTTATTATTGCTGACATTATTGTTCACATTACTAAATACCAACTTTACATTTATTATGCACACTATTACAATACTTATTGTAAGAAGCAAAAATTAAAGTACCCAAGTTTATTTCCCAGGAAAACTAATTTTCCATCCATTCTCTTCAGTTTCAAACAATTTACTTGTAAATGCTCAGGACTAAATTAGTCTATGTTTTATTTTTAACACTGACACAGAGTATTTCCAGTAGGTAAGATCTTGGTATACTGTGATTATTAAGTGTTTCATTTCAAATGCCTTTGTTTCAGACACTTTTTCCATTTCCTTTAAAAAGTAAGCAGTGTATTTTATCAAATGGTATTTGATAAACAGTCACTGAAGTTGCTGCTTGAATTAAACCCAGCAAAATTAATTTAAAGGCAAATGCCATCTATCTTTTACGGTCTATTTTTTGAGATGAGGAAACAATAGAAATAGGAAAAGGCTTTTCCAAACAATAGCTCATCTCTTTGAGAGATGCAAGACTACTCTTGCAAAAGGCAGGAACAGCATGAAGCAGACAGAGACCTTTGTCCCATGCTCTTTCTATGCCGGCAGATAAAGCTGGACAGTTGTGTTAGAAAAATAATTAGAGAATCACCAGGTAGCAGCAGGGCAAGAGCATCCTTGTTTTTATTCCCACATAAATGCTCAGTTTTAGAATTGTCTTATGCAGCCACTAAAAAGAAGCAGCCAAAAGAATAGCAGAATAATTGCATATACTTACTCCACGTTTCTGCAAATGTTCTTCCTCTTTGAAACGTAGAAAGCCTTTCAGATATTCAAGGCCTCTCAGTATTTGTGGAAAAATTTGACACCACAAGCTGGGACAATCCCGAGGCAGAAGAGGCTCTTCTGTAATGGGACTGCCACTGCCCAGTGGGTTTGGGAACATCATGACACAGAAATGGCAACTCAGACTGAAAGCAGCAACACATCTCAAAGGTGGCACACTGAAAGCAGAAATGGCTATAGCCTGAGCTCATGTTAAATGTAGCTGACTGTAGTTAACACCAGTATATTCCTAGTGGCAATAAAGCTACTGAAGCTTAACCAGCATTGTTAGTTAACAAAATCCCAGAGATTAATCTGCTAAGACTACAAATATAATTCCACGGTTTTGTTTCTCACGAGTTAATTGCCAGACTGCCCTCAAACAGCAAAATTAAGATAAAACTACAGTCTTGTTTCCATTAAGCAACATTAAACACTCCTACTTCCTCCCCTTTTAGCAAAATGCCTCATGCTAGTAGATCTCATTGCTGAAAACAAGGGCAGAGCAGCTGGCCAAAACAATAACTTGAGAAACATGCACCCTTCTCAGAGGTCCCTTACACAGTCCTATACATAGCCATGATCCCAGCCACCCACTCCAGTTCCTATAAATAAGAAAGGAGAATATGTCTATTAATTCTCTGTATAAAGGATGCTTCATTCAATCAGTGCTTTTATCAGTGGACAACCCCACAAGTTACAGAAATTTCAAAATTTCCACATGGCACAACTGTTTTACTTGCAAACTCTTTCTTACGCTAAGTACCAAATCCACTTTGCTCAGAATAGTTAAGACCTTGGGTCAAGGAGACAGTGGCATTAGCACTCAACAGAAAATGTGCTTCTCTACACTAAAATAGCCACTTAAGCAAGAATGTGGAAATGATTTATCTTGCAATGTTTGAAGTTGGATCTTCACCTCAGCTATGTCATGACTGCACAATCAGTCAGAGAAGACTGTTACACTTTCATACAAAGAAAAGGATATTCAACTCTTCACTATGAGTATCTAACAAGTAATATTACCTTTCAGAAAATAAGAAAAAGCATAAATATTAGCTACTGGAAACATTCACATTTATAACACTGGACTCTGAGACCTTCAGTGTTCTAGTCCTCACATATAAATCTGAGTTTAGTAGTAGAAAAGTAATGCAATTTCACTGAAAGCTGTTTGTTTTAAATAAAGCTGCATTTGTAATCCTAAATATTGCAGTGCTATATTAGTGTAAGATGATAAAAAAAGGTCAAACTGAAAACTTCAAAAATATTGAAAACTTATTGATACAGTCTTGTAAACAAAATCTGATTTTGAGGTGAAAATACAGCAAGGTAAGTTTGATTTGGGATGCTGTGATACTGTATATGCTGTACTTTAAGAGCTAAACAACCTACAGGCAATTTTAAAAGTAGAAAATTGCAGAAGGCTTTCCAGCCATGCACAGCCAGTACCACTAATGCTTGTGCATTCAACTAACAACTCCCGGCATCAGAGCCCACAGAACAACCAAGTAGTCTTCCAGACATATAAATCCAACTAGAATATAAAATTATGCAGCTGTGAGATTGATTTTTTTTAATCAATGCATTTTTCAGAGACCCTATTACCTTCAGAGATCCCCCTTCTTAAGAAATCAATTAAACTGTTAGTAGTTGTCCTAACTATGGACTCAAGTGCTTCTTGAGTGGAATTCAAAAAGGTGCCAATTTGTGGAGAATCCAGCTCCACGATATATTTTGACTCTATAACTTCTACCAATGTATTGTCTAAATAAAACTCAATGACTGAAGAATTAGAAGTTACTGTTTCTCACACTTAAAGATATTCCCTGAGCAAGAAGGCCTGATTAATTCAAAAGAGCAATTGAGGAATTAGTGAATTTTAACCAGAAGTCAGTTAATTTTTTCCCGCTCTTGACCTGTCAAAGCTGTGCATGTCCTTAGAAACAATGAAATTCAGATGGCCTTTGGTTGTCTGAAAAGTCAAGGTTTCAGTCATTGATCAGAAAAGCAGCAGCACAGTAATTAAGCCACCAGGATCCTCACCATATTCCAAACTGCACATGCAGAAGGCTGGGCACCATCATTCTCACTTGAATGGCACATTTCTGAGAACTCACAGTATTCTTTATTTAAATAGTATAAATATGGAAAAAGAGCTCTATACATTATAAATGAGGACAACACAGGATTTCTTCTTGTCAGAAGTGAAAAATCTGTGCATACATCAAGCAGCAACTTTCAAAAGGTCAATTGCAAAAGAAGCTCTCTGCCATTTCTTCCCTTTTAGATGAATTTAGCAAAAACACAGTGTAATCAGTTAGAAATAACAGGCATTATAATTGAAATAATTCTTTCCTAGCATACTGTACACAATTACATATGTTTATATCACTTACAGTGATGTCACATATAAATTCAATTATTCATGTTTATGTTTTGGAGGGAGTATCTCAACCCATAAATAGTGCTTTTAAAGTGAGTAGAGCAGAGAAAGCACTAACAGCGTGACACATGGGGAGATGAATGCATGGGCCAGAGGCAACGCTCTTCTGAAGGCACAGGAAAATGCCAGCAGACTTGACCTCCTGACCTGAAGTTCTAGATAGAGCACAACGAAAGAACAGGAACAATCAGCAATTAAACTAATGGAAAAACATGTTGATGATCAATTTAAATCAAGTTTTTCACAGAAAACCACTAGCTCTTTCCTATTTAGTGCCCCCATGTACACCTGTGCAGGGGTAAGTATTTTTGTGAGCTGCAAAGAATGGGGTTAAATGTATTATCTACATGAAAAATAAGCTGCCTTTTTTGGTCTCTCTTTTTTTTTTTTTTTTTTCTGGAGAGAGCAAGCAGCCAAGGACTGCAGAAGGCAGACTGGTTTCTTTCAGTAATTGTGCCACCTTGGAGCATTCAAAATGCAGCCCCAGAACACAAGACCACCAACTGTGCAAACTGTTAGTCCTTTCATCATAAAAAAGGTGAAATAAAAAATACCATTTGTGACCAAGTTTGCTTACAATACTCTTACACTCTGCACTAGTCAACAAAACAGTGCTTGTGACAGACTGGAAAGTGTATGTTCCACTGTGTGTGATGCACTGCTTTAGCTTATGACAAACTTTTACAATAAAACCATAACAGTTTCCTGTGGTCAATCTGCAATATGTGAAGGTGATTCCCCTTTAGCTCAAAATAGACAACTCCTCAACTTAAGCCAAGTTAATTTGGTTCAACTCAAAATAACTGTGAAAGTTTTATTAAAATGGTTTTAAAAGTACATTTTAAGTGCAATTGTTTTCTTCATCAATGCTTGCATCTTCTTTATCAGTGAGAAAAAACTGTCCAAGCATTCAATTCATTATCTGGGCAGTTCCAATTACACTTCCCAAAAATATTGCTCAGTATTCCCTGCAGGTTGAGAGTGGTTTATTTAAGCAACACTACCAATTTAACATGTAAACCAAAACTAATTTCTGGCTGCAGCTACCACTGGAAGAAGAAGGTGCCTCTCCTAAATGTCCTCCATACAACTCCAATTATATTTTTAAAGGCTGGAATATTTGGTATTAATTTACATAAAGTTATTTAGAACAATTAAATGTTTACTGCAATGAAATATCCTTCTAAAATTCTCCACTGCAAATTAAAAAAAAAATTGGTTTGGAAGGGCAACAGAATAAGAAAGTCACATCCTTCTGGGACTTTCATATATGTAATGATACAATATGTTTATACTGCAGTTCATTCAATTAAATAGCCTTCAAAAGGAGTAGATGTCTGATGGATTATTGCATTACAACTGGATAATTTGCAGCACTAGCTCCTCTAAGGAATAAGGAAACTGCAGTAACAGATAAACTACCTATTTTATCTGGTAACATTGCTTGCCCAAGGCAATGTAATTCCTGATGCTTCAGTTGTGAAAAGTTCTGTCCATCTCCATTACCTTTAATGTTATTTCAACTGATCTACTCTAATTAACAGTGTATAGTTTTGCCTTCTAAAATGTTATCCCAAAACCTTTCACAATCTTGTTGTCAAACTTCTGATTGCAAAGCTGATCACATTTTCATCAACCACATTTGACACTGTCAGATGCTTTCTTGCGCACACATGTGCATGAAAATAAATATATACATTAGTTATTCAGAAAGCCCTGCTTATTTCCAAGAAGAATGCTAATGGAAAATACATTGTCTTAGCTATCATTAAAAAAAAAAAAAAAAAAAAAAAAAAAAAAGGCAATCTGGTACTCCTAAAGATGACTGAGTTTGAGGATATGTATCCATTTGAGGAATGTATCCTTTGTGTCACAGGTGTATACTATTGTGTGTGATCAAGAAAATCTACCTAAATTCATCCACATGATATAAATTTCTGAAAAACTGTAGTTGGCCCTATTCTTCCAGTGGGCTAGGATATGTGCCTCCTGCCCTGCCAAGAGGGGTAAAACCAAGCTCTTCCTGTAAAGGCCAGTTACAACAGCTCTTTATCCCAACAGCAGCAAGACATCCACATGGCAAGTAAATATCAATCCTCTGCATCTCATGCAAAGAAATAAAATCTATGCACAGACAAAGGGAAATAACACATAGAGACAAGGAATCTGGAACAGGAGGGAAGGACAGAACATGGCAGGATGCAGGAACTGATCAGTCAAGGAATGCAGGAGCAGAAATAACAAGATTAGGACTGAAGGAGGGTACACATAGGATAATGGAAATAGCAAAGCAGGAGCTAAGAGAGAGGCAGAGACTTGTAGAGCAGAGAGATCTGAATGAGACAGCGGGTATTTGCTTAGTGAGTTAAGTGCACAAAGAGAAGCAGGACTGGAACAAGGGTCAAGGCCAAGATAACAAGAGTCCATCCTCTTGAGTTACTGCTTGTTAGCCCACTCAAAAGAGCAACATTACCAAGTACACCATTACTGAGGTATCTGCATCTGCCGTGGAAACAGCTCCAAAGGTGTGTTCTCCCCTGGTCCTGTTCCATGGAGGGTGAAACCAGCTACTGTCATCAGTCACCCTCTAGCTCAAATGTCAGTGGTCCTTCTCATCCAAGGGCTTCAGACCCACTTACTCAGCCAGAGGGTGATCCCCAACAGAAAGTCCACCTTGGAGCATTTTCGCTGTTTTCTCAGATTGCTATCTTAAAAAAACAAGACCAAACCAAAACAAAAAAATACATACAGAAAAACTGCAGAAGAATATCAAGATTACTTGAAGCCATAAATCTGTCATCAGGCTAGTTGTTTAATATTTTCCAAAAATCCTCCTATGTTCAGCAATTATAGACTGACATACATGAATAAAGGGCTGCCTTCCCACATTATTAGAGCAAGAAGTTTCATAAAAATCAATAATCACAGCATTCAGCAATAATATGGCTTTGCATGTCCAAAAGGATAATATCCTCTAACACTTTAGATGAACACTACTCCAGTACCTACCCTTTAAAAATATAACATCTTTCTATTGCAACATCTCAGAGAAACAGGGATTTTCACAGAAATTTTTACTGCATTTACATTATGCATATTTGAGAAATACACACCAGTATACACAGAGTATGTACAAAGAGGGGTTTAAAAGCATGAAAACATCTATCTGTAAGCATAAACCAACAAAGACTCACCGTTTATAGAAGCCAGAAAAGTTGAAGATGGAAATATTGAGCTAGTCCAAACAACATCCTCTGATAAAACCCAAGGTCTGTGATGAAATCAAGTCTAACAAACAAAAGAAGTGTAGAGCAGAGAAAAGAAAGGCCTGTTGCAAGTATGTCAGAAAAATGCTGAGCTCTCTTAAAAGCCATTACTTAAAACTAGATGTACAGTAGAGGTGTGAAAATTATGAAACTTCTCATTATAACTGACCACTGTCACCACACGGAAGCTCAGGATTGACTGCAGCACCATTCAGCATTGCTGCCCTGATGCTGAGGAACAGCCAGACCAGACCCAGCAAGAACGACCCAAATTACATCACCATAATATCCAGCTTTGATTAAGCTTTGAAAGACATCTGGAATACAAAACTCGCATTCCTGCTGTCATCCCTTCACTGTATACATTTTAATCCCTATCCTTTTTAATCATTTTTTGCTTTCTGTTAAAAAAAAATAAAATCTGCCTCACTCTTTCAAGACAGTCTTTTGCAACAACTGAGCCCGTGACCAGAACAACAGCTGACAGCAATGCCTGACAGAGCCTAATGCTGTTACAACTTATCAACAGCCTGATAAGATAATGCTCTGTGCCGGCCCTTCTCCAGAAGAAAGATTTCAAGTCAAAAGTCTGAACCAAAACCAGAAGCTGCTTGCTTTGCCCTGCATGAGGTCTGAGCAAGAGCAGCTTCAAGTCAGGCCATTTCAGCTAACTTTGAGGAGAAGAGGGAAAAAGCAATTATCATCTCCTGAATCAGGTAGTGTCAGTTAGATGTTTCCTTTTTGTAACCTTCAACAGTTAACAAGAAATGAAAGGAGGAAAGTTAGTAAAACAAAGTAACAAATAAACAAAAAAAATTACATATTGCATATTTTATATTTTGTATTGTATTTAATAGAAACAGCAAACATTTTATTTCACAACGCTTTCACCATCTTTTCTTCTTAATCTTTAAAAAAAGTCTAAGGAAGAGTGGCCATGGAAAAGGCCTGCAAGTTAATGCAGACTCAAGTGCCCAAGCCAGACATCAGAAACATTGAACTACTTACCAGGAATCCCAGCAACACTGTGAATTCCTGAGCCCATTTTTTCCATCAAACAATGCACTTTCACACACACCATTGTACTACTTCCTAGAGACACTGTCCCTTCAGCATGGAACCTGTTGATGCTGTTTGGCACAGACCACCAATCAAACAAAACTAGAGAGAATCACATAATTATTGATGTTGGAAAGGACATCATCTTCATTTTACCCAAATCCTCTGCTCAAGCCAGGTCAGGTAGAGCAGTCTGTCCTGAATCATGTACAGTTGGGTTTCAAATATCTCCAGAGGCAGACATTCCATGACTTTTCTGGCAACTTACTCCTCTGTTTGACAACCTCCCAGTAATTTTCTTGTGGAATTTCATGTGTTTTAATTTGTGCCCATTACCTCTTGTCCTGTCAGGGGGTGGTACTGCAAGGAGTCTGGCTCCATCATCTTCATTCTCTCTCCTCAGGTATTTGTAGGCATTGATGAGATCCTGGCTGAGCCTGGTGTTCTCCAGACTGAACACTTGCAGCTCTATCAGCCCCTCCTACTATCAAAGAGAATCCAGGTGCTTATTCATCCCTGTGGCTCTGCTGGACTCCTTTTTTGCCATGAGGGCACACTGCTGTTCTGGCATCAAATTGGTCATGTTCCAGTTTATTAAGTAAGCTTTATGAGTAAGTCTACTCACTTTTAGAAAACAAGTTAAATATTTCTAGCCAATCATTAACATACTGTCCCACATACCTTTTTATTTTCATCTATTGAAGTCACTTCTCACTGTCCATTAGATCCATTTATAGGGTATCAGTGTATTGTTTTCCTGAAATAGGTTTTAAAAATTTGTAATATTGTATGTTAACTGCTGTTTCACTCTTTCAGTTTACACAGCTCTGATATAACATGTGCAAACTCTAAACTTTTATTTTCTTTCTTTTTCTCCTTGTGATGAAGCATATTCTCAGAGAGGGACATTCTCAATAAAAATACCTGTTCCAGGTACTCACCCAGGCTGTGGCCTTATGGGAATATCATTCATCATCACTGAGTAAACAAGCTTCTCTTCTAAAAAAACATGTAGTTTTAGTCCTTGGCTAAAAATAAAAAAAAAAAAATATTATCTGATCATAGAGAACCAGCCCTGTAGACGTGACTTCTTATAAAAGGAACAAATCTCCATTTGTTACCTTGACTGCACACGTTAAGAGTTTGCTCTGCTACACAGGCCTCTCCTCTACAAGAGGCAGCACAATTCAGACCAACATTGTTGAAGCCTTGAGAAAGTCCTGAAGTAGCAGGTAGTGCCATTATTTAAGAATGACTGATGATTCTCTGTGGTTAAAGAAAACTGCTGAGCACTGCAATTCACAAGCCCCTGCTGAAGTTGGATAGAGCAATGGCATCTCCCCATAGGAAACAGCCACATTTATGTGCTGCATTTCCTACAGGGGCCACCAAGAAATTCAAGCCTTGCTGGATTCCAACACAGTGCATTGCAAGCCTGCACTGTACTGCAAAAGTGAGTGTAAAATGAATGACAGGAAGATTTGTGATTTTTCTAGATACAAAACTGTAAGTAGGTACAAATAATAATTTGGAATACCTTGCTGCTGTGTATCCCAAAATCAAAACAGGCTATTAGAAAGTACCTTAAGAAACTGGAAGGCCCTTTACCAGTCATATGGGCAGTCAAGCAGACTTTTCCTTCCTTTCCCAATTCCATGCCACAAATTGTTCCAGCAGCAGTGTCTATATTGAGAAAGAAGTCAGTGTTATTCCTAAATTTTGCAAACTGACAAGTTACAACACATTTTCTAGTCTTTTGATTTTGTTCACTGATGGGAGAAGCAGAATCCTCTGTTTTATTTGTGTCCTTTCTGGCGGAGAAATAATAAAAAAAAGAACAGCTCTGAGAAGCTTGTGTCAGCTTCATTGTCAAGACAAAGGTCACTGCATTCCTATTCACGATGACCTACAACTGTACCCATTTAAAGACTTCATTATGCTATATTAGAGGGACTTCTTTCTCAGAGATTTTAATTTAGCTTCATTGTGAGAACAAAACACGTAAGCATCAGAATATGGTGTTAAAAATCGTAAAAACTAATAATTTCATCAGTCTTACTCCCTTTGCCATCCACTCTTAAGATAACACGTATGAAGTATGATTTCTACAACCACATAAAACAAAATATGAAAATACTTTTATTCTAAAGTGTCTCTCAACTCCAAAATAAATAATCAAATTTAGTATCTCTGCACAAAAATTGCCATCTCTCCAAAAATCCAAGTTCCAAGAACACAAAAAGAGTAATTAATTTAACTCTCATGTCCCCAGACTAATATTAAATGACTGAAAAGAAGTTTTAATTAAGAATGCTCGTGAAGTAAATTTTTAAATCAAGCACACATTTCATACAGACTTAACTCTACACTAAGATTACCAAGTGTAAATGTTTAGTTATAAGGCTTGATGGACCAAGTACATGAACCTGATATAATTTGAGCTACCTTTCACAGATTTATTAAGCTAAACAAGTTAAATAGTTTTAGTGTCACATCTCCATTGATCACTGCTGAATAACACCTGGGGTCATTCAAACCTCTGGCCAAACCTGAGCTAGCAGAGTTTTGGCAGAGTTCTCTGCATTTCAGTGTCACAAAGTGAATCAGTACTTGGAAAGAGCAGGCCTTCCAAAGCCCCTCAGTGCTGTAAGAAGCGGAGCTGGCTGTGCTGTCTCTCCCACTTCCCAGCCCCTGGCCCGAGCCCAGCTGCACAAGGCAGGCCACATCTCTGCCAAGACCCTGGGAGTGCCTTCTGCCCCTGGAGAGAGCGTGGGGCCAGGAGCTGCCCCAAGTAAATGCGTTACCACCAGCCTGACCGAATTCCAAGCAGATAGCTAACACAATGTGAATGCCCTCTGCAGCTGAAGAAGCTACTCCTTATTAGTCTCATTTTCCAGTAGTACCAAGCAGCTTCCAAGAGAATGTATTTTTCATTCTAGAGATCATTTTCTTTAAGAGGTAACAAGATCCACTGACATATTTCACCCACTAGAATTTAAAGCACCTCAGCAAATCATGCAAGATGTTTTATTACACATCTATATATTGCCTCATTACTGGAAAGCGAATTAAAGTGATTCTAAACCTTGTCACTCATCGAATTACACTTGGATTTCTTTGTAAATTCTACTCTACGCAGGTCTCAGCCCAATCTTATTCCCACTCATCTCATAATACATTACCATCTGAAAACATTCCCACCTGTGAGGTGCTGTTCCCCACTTCAGAAAAAAACATATTCAGAATATTTGAGCAGCCTGATCCATCCTCAATATAATTTCTGGCCAGCACCCACACATCATATTCCAGTCAAGACTCCAACCTATCTAGTGGGAACAGAGTACATGCACAGAGAGAAGTACACACTGTAAGGAGAAATCTGTGATGAAAAAACAACCAGCCTTTTAACCTTTGAGATAAAAATGAAAACTTTTGCCAACAGCATAAAGTAAAGGATCCTTCTGAACAAGACACAGGAATATGTGGGTAATAACCTAGTTTTAGATTAAGCAGATTTTAGCATCAAAGGTGGCACATGAGCTACTACAGAATATCTCTGTATGTTGCAGATATCTGCTTGTTGCAGATCCTGCATAATGACCACTACATGCCTCATTAGCTCACAGAATGTTTTGCTAACTCTAGCACTAAATAAGAGACAATTTAAGATACATTTCAGGTAAGACAGAATGTATTAAAATAATAAAAAAAAATATTCTTAATTCTTTCTTCATTTTAATCTGGCTACACAATATTTTCGCAAACTTCAGGCCAGGTCACCAAGTACACAGACAGCTTTCTAGTGTGGCAGCATCTCATTACTAAGGAGAACCTTGGGTTTCAGATTACCAGATCCATTATCCAATTAATATAATCAAAATATTGAAAAGTATCAATATGAAAATAAAGCAGTACATTATATATAAAAATTCACATTACTGTAAAGATTATGAAGCATTATAAGTTAAAAAAATGCCAGAGCTGAATCTTCTGTTGATTCCTCAGTTCAACCCATCTCGAATGTACAACAGGGTGCTGACAAAGAATTTCTTCCAAGCAACACTGCCTTGCTGTTTGTATCCACATCGAGCAGGATGACACTCAGAGCATGAAGCAGGACTCTGCAGGATGAGGCTGTGCAAGAAATGTGTTTCAAACAACACAGATTAAAATTTTATGAGAGTTGTTCATTTGCTAAGCATCCTGTGTTTCAAATGATGCGCACAATAGAAACCATATTTTCCTAGGTGTTTGTACAAACAAAAAAATTGCACAAAAATCACCTGAGAAGAACATTAGAAGTTCTGCAGTTTATATAAGCAGTTTATATAAGCAGCAAGAAAAGATTCTAGTCTGACAACAACACATTAAAAAGAAGATTGCCACATAGGCTAACATACCAAATGACTGAAACCGCCTGATGCATTGTCCTGGACCGATCATCTCTGGAGATACAGCAACCAAACTTTCACATTTCTGAACATAAAAGCATTTTCCAGAAACTTATCGGGTTTCACAAGCAGTGATTCAACAAGGGACATCCATCAACACAGTATAAAGTCCTAGCTGGGGGAGGGTGATACTGATTTGGTTTTGAAGAAGCATGGGATGAAAACACCAGTGGAACACGAAAGTTTTCTTCCTTAATCTAATTTTAGGAAATACATGGGCAATTTTTGCAGAAGTTTCCCAGAGAAAGATAGTGCATAGAGCATGAGACAGACAGACTGGAAAATTACAGCTCAAATGTTTAAAGCCGGTAGTCAGCAGGGGCTGTAAACAGGATCTTTGATTTTAAAGTGACCTGATTCTCTTCAACCACTAGAACATCAAGCTGGTAACTTACACATTCTCACATGTATCTTCCCGGGTGTTACAAACATTTCCACAGCCACAACAGCAGCCTCACATGAACGAGAATGAGTTCTAGTTGGTGGGGAAAAAACCTAGCAGAAGCATCATTCAGACAAATACATTGTTATCAAGCATATAATGCTGGGGGTGAGGGGAAGACCAAACAATTGAAACAACAAAAAACCACTAATAGAATACATTGAATTATTTCAGTAGCTTCTCAAGGTCTTCACGAGGCAACTTTTCTTCATCAGTAGTCCATAAACCTGAAATTACATATCCTTCACACCATTCTCCTTTCATTCTCCATTCATTTCAGTTACTCTAATATTTCTCCCACAAGTCTGTATACATTTGAAGTGATTCAGGAACTACAGCAAATTTTAGGTAGCTTTTCTAGATCATATGCAGGCAGGTCAGACATGCACTTTCAGTGGCTTGGAACACAGAGGTGCAATCACAATCCAAGGTACCATAGTGCACTAGGTTCCAAGGCAATAATGTCATATGAACTACCCTAAGAGGAAGTGTAACAGTTTATGCACCATTTTCTATCATTACATCTATGAATTATCTTTACAGTCCTGTTATTGGTAGGCAGCAGGTTATCATTCCCCTCCCATAACTCCTTTAAAAACAACAGACTAAACCTTGAAATAAAGTGGAAAAGAATTCAAGAGCCATTTGGCTTTCCCTTTTCCCTCTCTCACCGACACATCCCTAAATAAAGTTCACGTGGGTTAACTGCTACTATGCAGTTTTCAAATATGTACCAGGTAAAGCCACAGCCATGCAATTTCCATGCAATTTTAACACACCCCCACCTTCACTGCAATAAAATTTTAACTCCATATTAAAGAGAAAAAAGTTTAGCTCTGCTCTATTCAGAAACGTTTGAATGACTAAGTTGTGCAAAGAGCTTATAAAATCCCACTACATTTTCCCATCATACTTATAAATGATTCCTAGCAACATTCTGAATATTAGACATCAAGCATATTCCATGTTTACTTTCTGTAAGGTTTTTGTGCTTGTTTTTCAACGTGCCAAGGATTTTTCTCATCCATGTCACTGCCTTGATTCAAACACACATGCAAAGCTGAAGAAAAGTACAGACTAAGTAAATTCACAACCTACCTTCAGATTATCTAAAATGCTTTTAAAGTATTCTGCTATAGTACTACATTTACATGACTTTCATTATAGTGCAGAGAGGAGAAAATTACAACCAAGTAAGACCCCCAAAAAGCACATACAGGAGATTCTACAATCTTTACCTTGAATTAAGTTACTATATTATGTATTTGTCATTCTGAACTTTCAGCAATTATAAGAAGTCTTTGCAGTTAATATGCAATTTAGATATTTTTTACTAAAATCACAGATTTGAAAAGATGAGGCTGTATAAACATTTTAACTTCAGGAAAATTTGTTAAGTTTTGTTAAGCTAAAGGTATGAATTAGACTCCTGATGTCTAAAATAGCACATTTTGATTATTTAACTCAAAAGGAAACTGAAGAAAACAAACTGAAAACCTTCCAGTAAATTCCTTCTCAAAATTTAATCTCCTGTTTTCTTACTAAGTCCTGAAAAGCATGATTGGATAATAGAAGTGATGCCTTTATGATTTTGTGAATAATGGGTTTTATTAAGTTAAAGCAAACAGCCAGAACAATACATATGCAACTTCTACTACACACAATATAAAGAATGTAAATTATAACCTCTGTAAAACAAAAGAAAAGGTACTAAAAAAGCCAACACAGTGGTCACTGACTATTGCATCCCTGATAACAGGCTGGGTTCTGTGTTTAGAGAACAGTTGTTGTTTGATTATTTAAACTGAAATAGCGTGAAATACAGATTCAAGTATAAATAAAAAGTTAATGGAGTTACACAGATTCTATGAGAACAAACTCTAGGTTAGTGAGGGGAGGGAAAAAAAGTTTACTAGCAAAAGAAATCACAAATGGGCTCAGGTTTCTATTCATAGTGGTGAGGGACAACAGGAGAAATTACCCAGGATTTTTGTAACAATTCCTTTAATAATACACCACTTTCATAACAGAAGTGTTTTACACTTGCACAATGTTAATAACTTTATTATACATGGAAGCCTGTAATAGGCTGATTACACAATAAGACTGCAAACAACCACTGGTACCTTCCTGACAACAGAAAAGTACATAAGACTGAAACATCACCAAGAGTACATAAAAAACCATCATCATAAACATCACCAAAATTACATTAAAAAACTAATCAAAAAATTCATTTGCAAAAAGTGGTTTAGAGCAGTGCCACTGCGTTTCAGCAGCTTTGAATGGCCACCAGTATTTCTAGCAGGTTTCCATGGCTCCACAGGCATTCATCAGGATTCACATATAATAAATAATGTACCACAAAATATACATAAAGTAAGGCAATAATTCCAAAGAAAAGTTCTGTTGATATTAACAAGCCACTCAAGTTTTACTTTTGTAGTTGATGCCATCACCAGAATCCTTTGATGGAATTGCAGCCTTGGGCCCTAAAAGCCTGCCATGATGAACTGCTGCAAGGCCCTCTCTCGTAAAGAGCTCCAGTGACACCAGCGGGACACTGCTGGGCACGGGGGTCCGTGGTAGCTGATCCTGATGCAGGACAGGGGCCTTACTATGTACAGTTGGGAGTAGATTATTTCTTATCGTACATGGAAACCTCGACATAGTTCTAAAACAGGTGGGTTTTCATTGTTCATCACCTGATGTCATGAGACATCAGAAAGCACATCGTAAGATATGCACTTTCTGGAATGTAAATCTTTTTAAATGCTAGCTATTACGTTGGGATGAGAGAGAGTAGGGGAAAAGAGGGAAAAAAAAGGGGATGGGGATGGGGAGGTGGGGTGGGGTGGGGTGGCAGGGCAGGCAGACAACCAAGATCAAGTCCAGAGGAACCAGGAACACAATAAAATAGAGGGAATTCTTTACACTAAAAGAATGTGCAAAGGGGAAGAGCAGGAGATGGACTTTTTTGAACCGTGTGTAACAAATAACGTATCCCAAAACCCTCTCTGGATTAGGACTGTAGTTTCAAGTTGGGGTTCTAATGACATGAACCAGCTGCACACATTTTGTTCTCACAGTTTGTGTCAACAGAATCTCTTTACGGAATTACAGTCTTACACAGAAGTTCTGGGGACATTACTGTTCAGATTAAAGCTACCGTGCTGGGCTCATCGTGCAGACCCGAGAATATTTGCTCCACCTGCCTGGAATGAGCGTCACCTGGAAGAACAGGAGTACTTTAAAAACAACAAGATTTAGGTAGCAAAATTCTTTCAGATCAGCTGACATAAGAGACAGCAATTTGAAATGTCAAAGATCCCTTCCTCAAAAAGCTGAGATATATTTGTCATCATCTGTAAATTGGAAGTTCCAATACACTTGCGGTGCATAGAATTCCCATGCTTCATTACACTTTCCTGAGAGTAAAGCAATTAGAATAAACTTTAGTCCTAGGAACAAAGTTAATTTTTTGCATTTTAAAATCTTGGGCTATTCCCTGACAATCTACATAATGTAAATTTGATTGCTAAACATTGTCACTTGAACAAAAACGCTATTTTAAAACTATTGATTTTTGATTAAAAACCATAATAAACAGAGCTAAAAAAATCACACTAATAAAATAAACTAAATATGAAAAGTTGCATTGAAAGGGCATGTTACATTATTCTTAAAAGGACCGTGTAGAAACATTCCAATGGCAGTGTTGTCAAAGTAAAACAAATTACATTAAGAAGACCCCACAGCCTGGTCACAGTGAGGACCTTACCTGTAACTCTGGCTGGTTGGGGTTTTTACTCGTGTACTACATGGCTCACTTACATCAGACATCATATTTGTATACCCTGAGAAATCTGACACTGAAGTCCTTACTCTATGGTCCACTTCTCCATTAGAGTTAGTGATAAAAGTCATTGGCACCCTGCTGCCCGACTTGAACTGAGAACCGAACGCTTGTGCAAAGTTCTCGATCTGGTAGGTTGCTCTAGGCTCTATGTCCTTCTGAGGATCTATCTGGCTGGTTAACTCCTGAGATGGGATCTGAAAGCTCGTTGAGGATTCTAAGTTTTTCTGTTCCTTCTGGCCAGTCAGTTTCTGAGATGTTGACTGGTAGTTCGATGAAGTCTCTAAGTTTTTCTGCGGATCGATGAGATCATCCAGCTCTTGAGAAGGAGTCAACTGTTGATGCGAAGCCTCCAAAGCAGACAAATAAAAGCCTGGCTGAGAGCCAAGCAACATCCCAAATGGAGGTTTTGGCAACGCAGTTGGCAATACTGAGGTAACGGATTGGCTGAAGCCACACTCAAGTGGAGATGTAGTGTATATCTGTTTGTCTGGAAACAGAGTGTGGTTATGGAGAGTTGAAGACAAGCTAACAAACTGGAAACTGGGCCCAAAAGCAAAACCAGTGCTGTTGGTTGTTCTTTCAAAGGCTTGTTGGAGGTATTTTGAGTATTCTTGCAACATGCTTGCCTTATCGTTTGAAACTGTTTGAGAGTTAGGGCTCAAGTTTTCTTCCTGAACCATGTCTGAATGTTCTCCTGAGGTGTGCAAGTCCACACGCTGTTCAGTTATACTGAAAGGATCTTCTTTCTGGCCTTCCGATTTGTGAGAGTACTGGTCCAAAAGGCTCTGTAAGACTTCATCAGGAATACCAGACTTGTCGTGGCAAGACTTTATTTCATTATTTAAAGATGCTGAATCAATAAGAGATAAAGGAGCTTCGTTATCCATAACGCTAACACCCGGAGACTGGATGACGGACTGCTGGGAAGTCATGTGTCCGACATTAAGTGAAAAGGCACTGTTACTGCTTGCAGTTTGTAAGTATCTTCTTTTCTTTGAAAACTGCATGGCATCATCATAATTGCTACTTATTTGACCCGGTTTACCACCTGTACTTTGGAGAAGGCCAATAGAGTCTACACTGGTATTGGCTACTAGGCCTAGAGAGCCACTCTGTTTCCCAGACAGTGGTTTTTGCCCCAGAATATCTGGCAGTGGTGATACAAAATTAAGGTAATTTTTGTCTCCTTGTTTCCTGCTCGTTTTTTTCAAGACCAACTTTGGCACCTTTTTCTGAAGTTCTTCTACGCCTGTGCCAACTAGACCACCACTGGAAGACACAATAGGAATATCAACTGCATAACTTGGCATGGCCACATTACTTGTAACTTGAGATTCAGCGATTTTGCTGCTACACTTGCTTCCTTTGTTTTCAGTGGATGTATTTTTTGTTTTACTTTTTCTCCTTGAGGAACTTGTATTTCCCTGAGACAATGCAGCCAAGCTACCCATGTTATGGGATGATCCGGGCTCCATTCCAGCCCCTGCTTTACCTATGGCTTCACCACACGTTCTTCTGTGCTTTAACAGTCTATCAGTCCTTGAAAAATACTGCTGACAAGTGTCACATTTGTATGGCTTTTCTCCACTATGCGTCCTCTTGTGTCTTTCCATGTGGTACTTCTGGATGAACTTCATACTACACTGGTCACACCCAAAAGGCTTCTCCCTACTGTGGATCTTCTCGTGTCTCTGCAGCAAGTACTTCTGGATGAAGCCCATGCTGCACTGGCTGCACTGGAAAGGCCTCTCCCCGGTGTGGATGAGCACGTGCCTGCGCAAGTGATAGGAGCTCCTGAAGGCAGCACTGCAGTGTTCGCAGACGTGAGGTTTCTGGCTGGGGGACGCGACGGCACCTTCCCCATCTCCCACCAGGGGGGGTTTGGAGGAAGCGCTCGGCTTCCGCTTGGCTTTGATTCCCTGAGTTTCTGGCTTTGGCCTCTTTGCCTTCTTGACCTGGGCGTCGTGCTTTGGCTCACCCGCGCTGCCTGGAGCGCCCTCGCCTCTGCCAGTCAGCAGCAGGTCTCGGTGGGGATGCTGGTGCAGGTGGTGAAGAAGGCTGAGGTCCTGGATCACGCTCTGGCCGGTTCCTTCGCCGCTGCCCAGGCCAGGGGGTCTCTCCTCCGCCGCTCCCCCGAAAAGCCCCCCGTAGTGGTGATGGTGCTGCGACTGCTGCTCCTCCTCCTGCTCGCTGGGCTTCTCCTGCTTGATGCTCACCAGGGACTGCAGGAAGCCCCAGGGGCTCCTCTGCGAGGAGGGCGCGGAGGGGAAAGCCCCCGCCGGCTCCTTCTTGAAAGTCACGTCCTGCGGGGGCGGAGGCGCCGGGGGCTCGCCCGCCGCCGTGGAGGAAGCGGCGGCGGCGGTCGGAGGTAACACGCACTGCGGGGGGTGCTGGGCCGCCGCGGGGGGCGCGGCCGCCCGGGCGAAGCTGGTGACCGGGGGCAGGCGGTGGTTGAACATCACCATGCCGGGGGGGAACGTTGGCTCCATGGCCGCCGCCCTCTTGCCGCCGCCGAGGAAGCCGCTGCCGAGTTTCATCCCCCGGGAAGGCGGGCCGGAGAGGAGGCGCGGCCCAGAGGGGCTGCGGGACCCGCCGCCCGCCCGCCCGCCAGCCAGCCGGACCGCGCCGGCTCAGCGGGCGGCTCCCTCGGCGGCCCGGCAGCCGCCGCCCGGGCGCATCGCCGCCTCCCGCCCCGCGCCCGCGGCGGCCCCGGCCCGGCTGCACTTACGGCTCCCGCCGCCGCCGCCAGTTACAAATATCGCCGCGTCCGCTCCACAATGGAATTAGCAGCGCCCGCCCCGCCGCACATGCGCGCCGCGCGGCACGCTGGGAGCCTCGGCCGCACGGG